>NC_061510.1:399013835-399071384 GCF_022539505.1 Lolium rigidum | reverse complement strand
GTGCCGTATCCGGTCGAACAGATCGAGCACCCCGCTCCAAACAACTGGCATCACGCCAAGATCCACAAGGGTAAACCTAGAAACTAGAAGAGAAGAGGACCTAGACTAGACCTAGACTACGCCGGCGCACCACCTCCACCGTCCCCGGCCGGCTAATCCGGCGGAGAGGCTTCGGATCGGCCCGGAGAAAAGGAGGGCTCGACCAGTTACTGTAGAGAGTTGAGAGCTGATGGGGGGGGGATGGCGCCTCATTGGTGCCATCTCACGTAGTGTGATTTTCCCATCCATGTATTGAAGACCACATCATACACAATTTTCCAACCATGTGTGATGCCTGCTCTTTTGCACCTTGTGCAATTGCGGTTACTATACTAGTGCATATGTTACTCTCATCCATTTTTAATGATATCCATGCGATCTCTGATGCTTCACATATGTAGATCAATGGTAGGTTCCTGCCCATCAATATGCATGATTTGACACAAGAGTACAAATCCATGCTTTTAAGTTTCGGCGGGCATGCATATATATGAGCTCGCTTGCACTATTATGTAAACCATGGTCATAAGCTGAAAGTATGAGAATTTGATATGGTAGGTAAGCCCATGTACCTCACTAGTACCCCCATCGTGAGCAAACAAGCATTGTTGTAAGCTTGATTACCATATATACCAGCTACGGGGTACAAAAGGGTGACCTTCACATTACACATGTGTTTTCACATTACTATGTCTTTCCAGACACAATAGCAAAAACTCCCTCGAAACTAGAATTATTCACCAATTGGAACTTAAGTGTGCTGCGCTAGTCTGATGATTGATCTAATTGGTGTTTAAGCACAAAGTTCTAAAACGAGTGCACGCCTCTCGAGTATTTGCATGTTGAGAATGAGAGGAGTCGGGATGTGCCCTTGAAGTGTCTGAAAACGACCTAGTACATATGTGTAGCCGCCAAGTTTCTAATTTGTGTGTGCTTCTTCCCACATCGTCAATTCTCGTGGAAACTTCACAAGAGGATGCATCCTTGCGCTATCTTCAGCATTGACGAGCGATGTTTGGACGGATACCTCCAGTCGTCCATCCTGCCGTCGGCAGCGCCTTCGCACATACAAGACTATGCAGTTTACCTCGATCGAGTTTTTCGTGCCTCGGGGAGCATACACAGAGCCTACAAATAGGACACCAAGATACTACAAGGAACCTGTTGCTTGAACATTGATGCAGCCCCGCCTATCGTCGACGCTACACCATGGCCAAGGAGTCCCCCAAGTGGACCAACAACACAAAACCCCGCCATATACGTCAAGGTGAACTCCTTCCTCTCTATGGTCGATCTCAACACCAACTTGAATGGCATGCTACCTCATGCCTATCATCATGATGTCTATAGGTGCCGACGTCGACAAGGACCAAGAGAGAAGGAACCCCCATGGTGCATGGAAGAAGGAAGAAGAAGGAAGGAAGAGGAAGAAGAGGCGGGAGGAGGAAGACCAGCCGGTCACAGGCCCGGTCTGACCGGGCTCCTGACCGGACCGCCCGGTCCCAGGCCCGGTCTGACCGGCCTCCTGACCGGCCCGTCCGGTTTCCGACCGGAACGACGACCGGTGCCATCCGGAAGCAATCCCGGGGCTCCCGAAGCCCCGTCCGGTTACGTCCGGCCTGCGATCCGGTTTGGAACCGGATGGCCCGGTCCCGGACCCGGTCCAACCGGCCCCGTGACCGGATTCGTCGGGTTTGACCCACCAACTTGTACCTTTTCGACCCATGTCGCCTTGTATGCCTATATAAGACCCCAGCTCGCCTCCATAGCTGGTTAGACAAGATTTAGGCTTAAACATGACTTTGAGCTTTGTCTCCCTAGGGTTTCATCCCCTTTGTATCAAGGCACCCCATGTTGGATGATTGGATCTATGTGAGTGAGATTCTAGTGTAGCCCACTCTCTCTCCCTCACCTACCTCCTTCCCCAACACCGATCTCTCACTCCGGGATTCTACTTCGCGTCTCTCCCGGGTTGATTCTATTGGCGTGGTCCATCGAGCCACGAGGGTAAGTATCGATTGTATCGGGTTGGTGTGCGTTGTGTTCTTCGCGTTCTTCGTGTTCTTCCGCCTCTCCCTCTCTTTCCCCCTTGATTCTTGGGTCATTCGCGAGATCGGGCCACACACGGGGTCTTAGACCTTAACATATGGTATCAGCAGCCTTTGGTTTCCGCGAATTTGACCCCCCACCCACCCAATTTACCCTCTGAAAATTTTCCCAAAAAATCCCCAAAAATAGCCCTAATTTGCCTTTGGATGGATCTGCGATTTGGTTGCGTTTTGAGTGGTTTTGGTCCATGGATTTGGTGTTGAGGTGCTTGATCTACTATTTCCCCCACTTTCTAGCCCCCAATTCCATCGTTTTCCTTCGATTTGGTCGATTTGGTTTTGGTTTGGGGAAGAACAGGAGAGAGAAAGCTCCAAATCGTGAAACCCGGTTTCAAACCCGGTCAACCGGCCCCCAGACCGGACCGTCCGGCGCAGAACCCGGTCAACCGGCCGCCAACCGGACCAGCCGGCCCAGAAGCCGGTCAACCGGACCCCAGACCGGAGCAGCCGGCGCCAGACCCGGTCCGACCGGACCACCGACCGGGCACACGTCTTCGACATCGACTAACAACACCGCCGACCACCACCACCACCACCATCTCCACTATCGCAGGTATAACTTGCAGTACCCTTGTAGCCCTCTTTGTTTTGCGATCTATCCTATCGAGCATTGCTTATCTAGTGTTGCGAGACATTGCACGTGGCCCCGATTGTGAGGTGTGTGTGTAGTGTGGAGTCAAGCTTCTAAGCAAAACTCGTGTGGCAAGATAGCAAAAGCGAGCTAACGCTAACATAGTGCGAGAAAAAGCCGCCAAAACACAAAAAGAGTGCAAGTGCACCATAGAGCAAAAAGTGTGCGAGTGCCATCATACATACAAATACACAAAGAGTGTAAGTGCCACCAAATACAAAAAGAGGAAAAAGCTTTTAAGCAAAAGAGAGAAAAGAGAAGAGAGGCCGCGTGTGAATCTTGTTGTCTCATCGTTTGCAACCAAAGCTTTGCCTCTCCTTGTGTTAGTGTGACACCGAGCCACCCTTGCTTTCGGGCTTCATACACTTTTCCGCTCATTCCTTGGTCGCACTAACCCCGCTTATCCCGTGTGTGAGTTCCACATCTTTTTCCGTGTTTATAGTGATCATCGCTTTGACATTTGAGTTTTTGGATCTTACCCACCCTTAACAACAAACTTGATTTTGGATTTCATCTTTTGGCTTTCCACCATACTCACCTAACACCATATTTGCTAGCTTTTGCGTGTGTCTTTGTGTGAGTGCCCGATACAATTGTTCTAACTCTCGGTTCACCCCAATCTTGTCATACCACGGTAAGATTGCGAGGTAGTGTTCTTCCACTAACATACACCATATAGATACCGTCTTTCTAACATGTATAGCGACGAAGAAGATACGGAGGAGTACACGGAGCACTTCGAGGACGATGCCTCTTCAAGCACCACGGATGTGGAGGAACATGTGGAGCTCTACACCGACTATGGCTCCGCGAGCATCGCCAACATGACCGACCTCGAGGAGCTCTACACCGACTATGGCTCCGAGAGCATCGCCAACATGGACGACATCGACGAGCTCTACATCGACAATGGCTCATCAAGCATGGACGTCATGGTGGAGCAACGCCACGACTACGACATCGACACCATGGCGGAGCCTCACCTCGACTCCACCTTGAACAACGCCGAGGCGCCCACATACCCATACTTGGCCAATGGAGCTACATATGAAGATCGAGGACCTCCACGATGGCATCATCATGTGGACCATCAAGAGCGTCCCCAACATATTCGGCATCGACACACTTCTCCGAGCTCCTCAAGGCGCCATCATGAGAGTGCCTATGCACAAGATCATCGACATCACGGACATCATATGGAGCATCAAGAGCGCCCCCAACATGAGCCATCACCTAGGCAAGGCAAGGACCGTCATCGACTCACACCATCTCATGATCGTCGTCGACCACCACCACCTCATGGTCTACATCGACATCCTTCCACACATGATCTTCGACGACACCACTCAAGACATGGTGATGAGGCAAGAAGACGAGAGCCTCGACATGAAGACCTTCCTCATAAGGCGACTTCTACCTCTTGCGCCACCACCACAATGGCCCCTACCTCGTCATATGCCTATGGACTCCGATGCTACAAGTGCAAGCAACAAGGCCACCTTCCACGGGAATGTCCCAATCTCCTATGTGAGGTGTGCAACGCCAAGGGTCACGTGGCATGGCAATGCACAACGCCAAGCGCCAAGAAGCTCTACTTCGACGAGCTCAATGCACATGTCTCCAAGATGCCACCACTTGAGGACGACTTAGGAGGCGATGGAGTTGAGCATGGTGAGCATGGGATTCTCCCTTCACCCACGGAGGCGCATGGAGTTGAGATGGTTGAGCATGGGATGTTCCCTTCAACCAAGGAGGCGCATGGAGATGAGCAAGTCGAGCTTACTCCTATATGCTTGATTGATGAGTTGGTACCAACCCCATGTGAGCATGAGAGCCACTTAGCCCACTTGAGCGAGAGTGATAGTGAGTTGAGTGACTTCCACCCCATATGTGAGTTTGAGTGCTTCCATTTGGAGGACATGAGTGATACACAAAGTGAGTTGAGAGAGGTAGATGATAGGTCCATGGAGGACATCACATTTGCTAACACATTAACCTCTCCCTCGCTTGTGTCTTCTTATGTTGCACTAGGTTCCACGGAGGACGAGTTCCCGCTCATGGAAAAGATGTACATGGTGCATGAAGACGATGATATCCCACCATGCTTGCTCCAAGATGGACATGTCGACCACATGGATCCTCCTACTTCCACAACACCTACATCACATGAGTCGGCCTTCAAAGGTAACAACATAGGTGTTGATGATGCCATGATCCCACTAGTGGACATGATGACTTATGAGTGCATGCATGATCTTGATGATACATTTGCTACGTCACTTGATTCTTTCATATTCCCATGTGATGCTTTGCTTGCTAACATTGTTGATCATGTGGAGTTGATTGATTGTGATAACATGAACATGCCATGCTATGAGAGCTTCAATTTTCCTACCATTGCTTGCAACATGTCAACCACTTGCTCTTTCCCATGTAATGCTTGCAATGATAATGACAAGGATGACATTAGCTTCCAAATGCTTTGTCCCAAATGTTTACGCTCTTCCATGATCCTTGCATCCAAGATTGCGAACAATTGCTCTTTCTTATGCTTGGTATGCAAGAATGCTTATTTTATTGTTCACGAGTTGGCCCCCATAGCCTTCTCAATTTTTGATGATCATGAGTTACCACATGCCATGAATGCACCTTCATGCCATTTGCACTATCGCCATGCATTTCATACTATCTTGCTTGACACTAATGGTGATGTGCACAAGACATGGAACATCATGATGGATGATGTATTCATCTACCATGCACACACGCTTTTTGTTTTGCTTATTCCATGTGTAGGTACACGGCCGACCACTTCCACCGCTACGGAGCATGAGCTCACGAAACGCGCAATTGAGAGCTACCCCAACAAGGACGAGATACGTGATCCAACCCATGGGACTCACACCAAAGGGTATGTTTCCCAACGCCTTCGCCATCGTGTGTTTCCGACTTGGTTTGTCGAGCTTCCGGCTTGGTCCAATTCCTCGTCACCTCTTTTGCTTCTTATGCAACATATCTTGAAACATCTTGTTGGCACAATGGTTGTTGTATGTATGGATGATATCATCATACACTCCGAGAATCTCAAGGATCATGTCATACATGTGAGAGACACATTATGCACCTTGTGCCACATGTCACACCAAAAGTTGCTCTCCTTTGGATTTCTCATTTCATCTTTGGCAATTGCAATGGATTCTTTGACACTTGAGGATACCCATACTCGGCTCACGCCAACCATACTTTCCCAAGCTAGAAGTCTCCATAGCTTTGCCATTGCACATAACAATTTTGCCCCAAATTTTGCCGCCAATACTTGCCTTTTGATTGTTCCATTTGTGTGGGACAATGCTACAAACAACATTTTTGACACCTTGATACGTCCCCGACGTATCCATAATTTCTGTCGTTCCATGCTTGTTTTATGACAATACTTACATGTTTTGCTTGCACTTTATGATGTTTTTATGCGTTTTCCGGAACTAATCTATTAACAAGATGCCACAGTGCCAGTTCCTGTTTTCTGCTGTTTTTGGTTCCAGAAAGGCTGTTCGGGCAATATTCTCGGAATTCGACGAAACGAAGACCAAACCTCCTATTTTTCCCGGAAGGCTCCGGAACACCGAAGAAGAGTCGGAGAGGGGCCGGAGGGCCACCACACCATAGGGCGGCGCGGCCTGGCCCGGGCCCGCGCCGGCCTAGGGTGTGGCGCCCCGAGTGCCCCCTGCGCCGCCTCTTCGCCTATAAAATCCCTTTCGACCTAAAAACGCAGTACCACTTGACGAAACTCCAGAAAGACTCCAGGGGCGCCGCCGCCATCGCGAAACTCCAATTCGGGGGACAGAACTCTCTGTTCCGGCACCCTGCCGGGACGGGGAAGTGCCCCCGGAAGCCATCTCCATCAACGCCATCGCCTCCATCATGCTCCGTGAGTAGTTCCCCCATGGACTACGGGTTCTAGCTGTAGCTAGTTGGTATTCTCTCCCCCATGTACTTCAATACAATGATCTCATGAGCTGCCTTACATGATTGAGATTCATCTGATGTAATCGGTGTTGTGTTTGTCGGGATCCGATGGATGATACATTATAATTAGTCTATCTATAAAGTTTGTGAAGTTATTGTTGCTGCAATCTTGTTATGCTTAATGCTTGTCACTAGGGCCCGAGTGGCATGATCTTAGATTTGAGCTCTATACTTATTGCTTAGATTGTATCTACAAGTTGTATGCACATGTCACTGTCCGGAACCAATGGCCCCGAAGTGACAGAAATCGGGACAACCGGAGGGGATGGTAGTGATGTGAGGATCACATGTTTTCACGGAGTGTTAATGCTTTGCTCCGGTGCTCTATTAAAAGGAGTACCTTAATATCCAGTAGATTCCCTTGAGGCCCGGCTGCCACCGGCTGGTAGGACAATAGATGTTGTGCAAGTTTCTCATTGCGAGCACGTACGACTAAATATGGAAAACATGCCTACATGATTAATGAATTGATGTTCTTTCTTAATGCCTTATCAATCCTATCAATTGCCCAACTGTAATTTGTTCACCCAACACTTGTCACTTGTTATTGGAGAGTTACCACTAGTGTAGATAGCTGGGAACCCCGGTCCATCTTTCATCATCATATACTCGTTCTACATGTCAACTATTTTCTGGTACCATTGCTCTCATATTGCTATTACTGCTGCTGTGTTACTGTTACTATTGCTCTCATATTACTGCTACTTTCACATCACCCCTGTTACTAGTGCTTTTCCAGGTGCAGCTGAATTGACAACTCGGTTGTTAAGGCTTATAAGTATTCTTTACCTCCCCTTGTGTCGAATCAATAAATTTGGGTTTTACTTCCCTCGAAGACTTGTTGCGATCCCCTATACTTGTGGGTCATCAAGACTATTTTCTGGCGCCGTTGCCGGGGAGGCATAGCTCTACTCATAAGTTCACCTGGGGAGTACACTCTACCTCTCTCTCTGTTTTTATTTTGTTTTATTTTGTTTTGCTTAGTTTACTTTTGTCTAGTTTATTTGTGCTTAGTTTACTTTTGTCTAGTTTATTTTTGTCTTGTTTTATTTGTCTCATATACCCAAAAATCCATAAAAATTTGAAAAACCAAAAAATTAAAAACTGCTGTTATGGGAGAACCAACAACCTACTTGGAGCTTGTGGAATGTTATAATTATTATAGAGAATCAAGAACTGGTAAAATAATGAGTGCTATGATAGAAAAACTGAATACAATTGCTGAAATCTTGCTTAAACGCCATGATATAAACTGTTGCTCTCAACAGGACACTAAACATCTTAAATTTCAATGTGGTTTTAGTGAGGAATTTTTTATTAAGAGCTATAATCGGAATTGCTATATTCATTATGGGTTCGAAGAGGTAGAACAATTTGTCTTATTTATGGGAGCCTCCGAGATAGAATCCTTCATGGTTGAGAATTATGAAACTTGTGTTGTTTGTAAGGGCCTTAAAGATTATGTCTCTACTATCCTTAATTCTTGCATAGAATGCTACAGTAGGAATCCTTATATCCTTGATTATAAAGAGAGACACATTAATGCACAAGAATGCACTCACAATTTGCAGGAACCGGTGGAAGAAGAAATTGATGAACTTGAAAGCTCATTGGATGAAAAAGAGGAGGAAATTGATGAACTTGAAAGCTCATTGGATGAAAAAGAAGAAGAGAGCGACGAACAAAAGGAGGAAGAATGGATTAGCTACCCATGTCAACCTTCTAATGAGAGTAACTCTTTATCTCTTACACTATTTGATTGTCCTCCATGCTTACCGGAAGAGGTTGAATGTTATGTTCCTGTGGATTCTCTTGAAATAGTACCTATGAGTAATACTTGTGAGAATGATTATGCTACTGTTATTTATGATAATCCATGCTACTTTGATAAATCTTATGATAATGCTTTGTTTGTGCCTGATGTCGAAATGCATGGTACTAAAGAATTTTGCTTGGCAAATGTTTATGATAAAGCTCTAGATGATGGTCCTATGTTACTTGATAATATTAATTGTACTACTAATGAAAATGGGATTGGAGAGTTCTTGACTTATTCTATGAGTCCCATATCTATTGAGATTGATCACCTACCTTGTTATATTATTAATAAAAGTAAGTTTGAAAGTTTTAATTCCACTATTCTTGAACTTGATAAAAATTATGTGTTTGGAAATCATGAAAAGTATGCTGCATGTGATAGTTATATTGTTGAGTTTATTCATGAAGCTACTGAAAATTATTATGAGAGAGGAAAATATGGTAGTAGAAATTTTCATGGAACTAATACACCTCTCTATGTGCTGAAATTTTTGAAGCTACACTTGTTTTATCTTCTTATGCTTATCACTTTGTTCTTCATGAATTTATTTGTGTACAAGATTCCTATGCATAGGAAGTGGGTTAGACTTAAATGTGTTTTGAATTTGCTTTTTGATGCTCTCTTTTGCTTCAAATACTATTTCTTGCGAGTGCATCATTTAAAGCTGCTGAGCCCATCTTAATGGCTATAAAGAAAAGAACTTCTTGGGAGATAACCCATGTGTTATTTTGCTACAGTACTTTGTTTTATATTTGTGTCTTGGAAGTTTTTTACTACTGTAGCAACCTCTCCTTATCTTAGTTTTGTGTTTTGTTGTGCCAAGTGAAGCCTCTAATCGAAGGTTGATACTAGATTTGGATTTCTGCGCAGAAACAGATTTCTATCTGTCACGAATCTGGACTGTTTTCTCTGTAGGAAAATCAGAAAAATATGCCAATTTACGTGCGTGTTCCTCAGATATGTACGCAACTTTCGTTAGTTTTGAGTTTTCTGATTTGAGCAACGGAAGTATTTTATTAAAATTCGTCTTTACTGGCTGTTCTGTTTTGGCAGATTCTGTCTCTGTTTTTTGCATTGTCTCTTGTGGACTTTAAGCGAGCTTTTCTAGACATAGAGAGCTGTAGCTAATGTTTTATTGAGTTCTTGCAATGTGTCACTACAGGACCAAGGTGGATTCAAATTTTTTGAGTACTAACCCCTCTAATGAAGTTTATGAGAAGTTTGGTGTGAAGGAAGTTTTCAAGGGTCAAGAGAGGAGGATGATATATGATCAAGAAGAGTGAAAAGTCTAAGCTTGGGGATGCCCCGTGGTTCATCCCTGCATATTTCAAGAAGACTCAAGCGTCTAAGCTTGGGGATGCCCAAGGCATCCCCTTCTTCATCAACTTATCGGGTTTCTTCTATTGAAACTATATTTTTATTCGGTCACATCGTATGTGCTTTACTTGGAGCGTCCTGTGTGCTTTTATTTTTGTTTTGTTTGAATAAATTCGGATCCTAGCAATCCTTGTGTGGGAGAGATACACGCTCCGCTTTTTCATATGAACACTCGTGTTCTTCGTTTTACTTTTAATGTTCAATGATAAAAGTTGGAAGCTATTGCACTTATTTATATTTGGTTGGGAAAAGAAAATGCCTCATATGTCTTGGATAATTTGACACTTGGCAATTGTTTTGAGCTCTCAAGTAGATTATAAGTTTTTGCATGTAGTTTAAACCTATTAGTGGAGAATTACCGTAAAGCTTGTTAAAATTGGTTTGCATAATTGATCTCTCTTAAGGTCTAGATATTTTCACGGTAAAGTGTTTGAGCAACAAGGAAGACAGTGTAGAGTATTATAATGCTTGCGATATGTTCTTATGTAAGTTTTGCTGTACCGGTTCATACTTGTGTTTGCTTCAAACAATCTTGCTAGCCTAAGCCTTGTATCGAGAGGGAATACTTCTCATGCATCCAAAATCCTTGAGCCAGCCACTATGCCATTTGTGTCCACCATACCTACCTACTATGTGGTATTTCCTGCCATTCCAAAGTAAATTGCTTGAGTGCTACCTTTAAACAATTCAAAATTTATCACCTCTGATTTGTGTCAATGTTTTATAGCTCATGAGGAAGTATGTGGTGTTTTATCTTTCAATCTTGTTGGGCAACTTTCACCAATGGACTAGTGGCTTCATCCGCTTATCCAATAATTTTGCAAAAAGAGCTGGCAATGGGATTCCCGAGTCCCAAATTAATTAACAAAAATAGACACTCCTCCATGGTATGTGAATGTTGGAAGGCATCCGAAGGATTCGGTTAGCCATGGCTTGAGAAAGCAAAGGTGGGGAGGAGTGTCATCATAATAAAACTAAAATAAAAGGGCACTCCTTCATGGTATGAGATTGTTGGCAGGCACCCGAGGATTCGGTTAGCCATGGTTTGTGAAAGAAAGGTTGGAAGGAGTGCCACCCAAAAATAAAAATAAAATGGGAGCCGCTCTTTGAAGGTTTGTCTGGCAAGGGGGTTAGTGTACCCATTACCATTCGTTGACAACAACAAACACCTCTCAAAACTTTACTTTTTATGCTCTCTATATGTTTTCAAAACCAAAGCTCTAGCACAAATATAGCAATCGATGCTTTCCTCTTTGAAGGACCATTCTTTTACTTTATGTTGAGTCAGTTTACCTACTTCCTTCCATCTTAGAAGCAAACACTTGTGTCAACTGTGCATTGATTCATACATACTTGCATATTTGCATTCATCATATTACTCTATGTTGACAATATCCATGAGATATACATGTTACAAGTTGGAAGCAACTGCTGAAACTTATATCTTCCTTTGTGTTGCTTCGATGCCTTTACTATGAACTTATTGCTTTATGAGTTAACTCTTGTGCAAGACTTTTGATACTTGTCTTGAAAGTACTCTTCATGAAAAGTTTTGCTATATGTTATCTACTTGTTAGCAACTATAGATCACTGCCTTGAGTCACTTCATTCATTTCATATGCTTTGTAATAGTATGATCAAGGTTATGTAAGTAGCATGTCACTACGAGAAATTATTCTTTTTATCGTTTACTGCTCGGGACGAGCGAGAACTAAGCTTGGGGATGCTGATACGTCCCCGACGTATCCATAATTTCGTCGTTCCATGCTTGTTTTATGACAATACTTACATGTTTTGCTTGCACTTTATGATGTTTTTATGCGTTTTCCGGAACTAATCTATTAACAAGATGCCACGGTGCCAGTTCTGTTTTCTGTCTGTTTTTGGTTCCGGAAAGGCTGTTCGGGCAATATTCTCGGAATTCGACGAAACGAAGACCAAACCTCCTATTTTTCCCGGAAGGCTCCGGAACACCGAAGAAGAGTCGGAGAGGGGCCGGAGGGCCACCACACCATAGGGCGGCGCGGCCTGGCCCGGGCCCGCGCCGGCCTAGGGTGTGGCGCCCTGAGTGCCCCCCGCGCCGCCTCTTCGCCTATAAAATCCCTTTCGACCTAAAAACGCAGTACCACTTGACGAAACTCCGAGAAAGACTCCGGGGCGCCGCCGCCATCGCGAAACTCCAATTCGGGGACGGAACTCTCTGTTCCGGCACCTGCCGGGACGGGGAAGTGCCCCGGAAGCCATCTCCATCAACGCCATCGCCTCCATCATGCTCCGTGAGTAGTTCCCCCATGGACTACGGGTTCTAGCTGTAGCTAGTTGGTATTCTCTCCCCCATGTACTTCAATACAATGATCTCATGAGCTGCCTTGCATGATTGAGATTCATCTGATGTAATCGGTGTTGTGTTTGTCGGGATCCGATGGATGATACATTATGATAAGTCTATCTATAAAGTTTGTGAAGTTATTGTTGCTGCAATCTTGTTATGCTTAATGCTTGTCACTAGGGCCCGAGTGGCATGATCTTAGATTTGAGCTCTATACTTATTGCTTAGATTGTATCTACAAGTTGTATGCACATGTCATCTGTCCGGAACCAATGGCCCCGAAGTGACGAAATCGGGACAACCGGAGGGGATGGTAGTGATGTGAGGATCACATGTTTTCACGGAGTGTTAATGCTTTGCTCCGGTGCTCTATTAAAAGGAGTACCTTAATATCCGAGTAGATTCCCTTGAGGCCCTGGCTGCCACTGGCTGGTAGGACAATAGATGTTGTGCAAGTTTCTCATTGCGAGCACGTACGACTAAATATGGAAAACATGCCTACATGATTAATGAATTGATGTTCTTTCTTAATGCCTTATCAATCCTATCAATTGCCCAACCGTAATTTGTTCACCCAACACTTGTCACTTGTTATTGGAGAGTTACCACTAGTGTAGATAGCTGGGAACCCCGGTCCATCTTTCATCATCATATACTCGTTCTACATGTCAACTATTTTTACGGTACCATTGCTCTCATATTGCTATTACTCTGCTGCTGTGTTACTTGTTACTATTGCTCTCATATTACTGCTACTTTCACATCACCCCTGTTACTAGTGCTTTTCAGGTGCAGCTGAATTGACAACTCAGTTGTTAAGGCTTATAAGTATTCTTTACCTCCCCTTGTGTCGAATCAATAAATTTGGGTTTTACTTCCCTCGAAGACTGTTGCGATCCCCTATACTTGTGGGTCATCACACCTTCCAAAGCAACCTTTTACTTGCACAAATTTTTGTCCTACCACATTTTGGATACATCGACACTCTTTTGATCACCATTTTTGCCCAATGCCTTTTGGAGAAACGACTTGATGCTTCGTATTTGATTGAGAGCCTTTTGTTCGCCGGTCACCAAATTGGCATCCACAAGCTTTCCTTTTGCAAGTTGTTTTTCCCCTTGTTCTTCTTCGACCAAGACTTGGCCCCTCCACCACTACATGGGAGACCCGTTATGGACTACAACAAAGACGCCTGCACTACGACGAGCATCCCTAAGGACACAAGGGCACCTATACAAGTCCTTCCCGTCTACCTCATCGGTGAGGAGGAGCAAGAGTCGAGGACGACTCTTCCCCAAGGGGGGGGAGATGATGCAGCCCCGCCTATCGTCGACGCTACACCATGGCCAAGGAGTCCCCCAAGTGGACCAACAACACAAAACCCCGCCATATACGTCAAGGTGAACTCCTTCCTCTCTATGGTCGATCTCAACACCAACTTGAATGGCATGCTACCTCATGCCTATCATCATGATGTCTATAGGTGCCGACGTCGACAAGGACCAAGAGAGAAGGAACCCCCATGGTGCATGGAAGAAGGAAGAAGAAGGAAGGAAGAGGAAGAAGAGGCGGGAGGAGGAAGACCAGCCGATCACAGGCCCGGTCTGATCGGGCTCCTGACCGGACCGCCCGGTCCCAGGCCCGGTCTGACCGGCCTCCTGACCGGCCCGTCCGGTTTCCGACCGGAACGACGACCGGTGCCATCCGGAAGCAATCCCGGGGCTCCCGAAGCCCCGTCCGGTTACGTCCGGCCCAGAATCCGGTTTGGAACCGGATGGCCCGGTCCCAGACCCGGTCCAACCGGCCCTGTGACCGGATTCGTCGGGTTTGACCCACCAACTTGTACCTTTTCGACCCATGTCGCCTTGTATGCTTATATAAGACCCCAGCTCGCCCCCATAGCTGGTTAGACAAGATTTAGGCTTAAACATGACTTTGAGCTTTGTCTCCCTAGGGTTTCATCCCCTTTGTATCAAGGCACCCCATGTTGGATGATTGGATCTATGTGAGTGAGATTCTAGTGTAGCCCACTCTCTCTCCTCACCTACCTCCTTCCCCAACACCGATCTCTCACTCCGGGATTCTACTTCACGTCTCTCCCGGGTTGATTCTATTGGCGTGGTCCATCGAGCCACGAGGGTAAGTATCGATTGTATCGGGTTGGTGTGCGTTGTGTTCTTCGCGTTCTTCGTGTTCTTCCGCCTCTCCCTCTCTTTCCCCCTTGATTCTTGGGTCATTCGCGAGATCGGGCCACACACGGGGTCTTAGACCTTAACAAACATGGTCGCCTAATCTGTTGCTCACGAGTTAGCAGATCATCTCCGCACTCAGTGTGAAAAATTAGGCTAGATGGTCTTGCACTGAGCTCTAGTTCGGTTAAGACATCAGAATCGTGTGTTTTAACAAATTCTTCTCGTTAGCAATGTTTTCAGTTTGATACAAATTTCATTTTAAGATTGTTCAGTGTGTCAAAAAAAATCGAGATGGAATTTTTGATATGCCTGTGTCAAAACTGGTACAACCGGACATTGTTGGCGGATTTTTCACGGCGGACTTGCCGGTCCGGTTGAGGAAAGGGTCCCAAAGCTCGCTATGTCCAAAACCAAATCCGACTCCAGCTGAGCGGCTCGCTCTCTCTCCACCGCACCCTATCCTCGCTCTCACTCCGCGGGCTCTCCCGCCCCGCCCCGCCCCGCCTCCGACAACCACCGTACCGCCGAGCTCGGCACACTGCGCGCCCCGCCATGGCGGCCGCCGCCGCGGCGCTCGCGAGCTCGCCCCTCGTCCACCTCACCGCCGCGGCCCGCCTGCGCTTCCCCAAGCCCAGGGCCTCCCCGAGCTGCTCGCGGTGGGGGAACCCCAGAGGCGCCTACTTGGACTGGAGGCCCCTGAGGCGGTGCGACCGGATGCGGCGCTTCTCCATCGACGAGGGCGGGGAGGCGGACGGGGAGAAGCGGAGCGAAGAGGAGCCGGCGGCGGCGGTGGAAGCGAAGGCGGGGGCCGCGGAGGAGGTAGCCTCGGTGACCTCTAGGTACCTCAGGCTATTTGAAAGGTGTCTGGAGAGATATGAACAACCTCGCCGGCGACCATCCATGTGACTCCACGAAGCTCCAGCCGCAGCGCTGCCCTCGCTGAGACACAGCGACCGCGAAGCAGCTTCCGTCGTGCAAGTTGGCACCACGCCGCAGCCGGCGGCTCAATCTACATCCGCTTCGCTAGGATGTGGGCAGCCATCCTCGTCGTCACCTTGGCACACGACAGCCTCCGTTGTTCACTTGTTCCACAGTGGCGCCGTGCGCGGCGACGCGGGGTTCTGGGAGGTGATCTTCCGCGTCGCGGCGGTCCGTGACGGGCGGCTCGGCAACTGGAAACTCTCCGCACAGGGCCGGCCCTGACCCTTGGCAAGCTTGGGCGGTCGCCAAGGGCCCAGGCCAGGGGGGGCCCAAGATGGAGGCTTTATTTCCACACTATATGGGCTGGAAAAAATTGGTGAATGGTGAGCAGGCCCATTACCGAAGGAAATCAGGGACGTGAATACGTGAATCGTTCCGATCAGCGTGAATCGTACCTACGCTGCGTTCGGCTCTATACGTGAATCGTACCGATCAGCGACTCGCCGCCTCCCCATACCATCAGTGCATAGTGCCTCGCCCAGTCGCCTCGCCGTTGCCGATCTCTTCGATTCTTCCCATTCGCCTCACCGATCTCTTCCCCGGCGTTTGGCTCACCTGGCCCGTCCGGCCTCCTTTGTAAGTCCTTGATTGATTCCCGGCTAATTCTTTCTTCTAATCCAAAACTATTTCTAGGGTTTTAATTTAATGTAAATTCATTCATCACTATAGGTGTTACAGTGTCGTCAAAACAATTGTCTGGTGCTACGAAAAAGAAGAAGAGAGCAAGATGAAAAGATTATGGAATCGCAAAGAGGCAATTTGAATAAGTATTTTCCAGTAAAAGTAATATTGATGTCAACAACAATAATCAGAGGCCAATATCTGATCCGGGACAAGCTGATGAAAAAAGTTTCTCTAAATTGAAGCTACTAAAAAATTGTTTGAGGTCAACTATGTTACAAGATAGATTGAATGGCTTGGCTACATGTTGTATTGAGAAGAATATCTTGAAAATATTGATCTTGAAACAATTGTCAATGATTTTGCATCGAGGAATGCGCGGAGAAGCTTTTTGGAGAAGCATTGAAGCATAATTGGCGAAGTACTCATGGTAATTTGGTCTTTATTTGAGATAATGAAACTAGTACAAAATACATTTTATATTTTGCTGCCATTTTATAATTATTTTAACTATAATATGCGAACAAATTGAGAGTTTATATATATCTAGTTATACTACGTATCGTTTTGAAAGGGCCCTTTTTTTTACGTCGCCCAAGGGCACCAAAATACATAGAGCCGGGGCTGTCTCCGCAGTTGACGGCGTCGCCGTGGTGTTTGCAGGTGTCCGCTTCACGGAGGTGCTGCTGCGCGGGCTGGGGCCGTGGGGCAGCGAAAACTTGTTTTTACAGTAGCCGGTACCTACTGGAGTGACGTCAGCAATGACGTCAGCCATGTGCTGACCAATTTTTGCACAAAATTGTGAAACAAATTTGAAACATAATTGAAACATAACTGAAACACTAATATTTTTGTGAAACAAACCGTAGTGACGTCAGCAATGATGTCATCAGTTTCACTTTTTGTCAGACTGTTTCACTATTTTTTTCATGTATCACTTTAGTTTCAAAAAAATTTCACTTGTGTTTCAATTATTAGTTTTATATTAGACAAATGTCAAAAGCCTCACCAATCTCAAAGCACAGAATGGAGGGTAGATGTGACACCTACACCTACCGGCTCCTTTAAAATCGCCGCTCTCCCGTGGGGCAGCGCGTGGAGTCCGAGACCTTGGCGCCGCCGTGCTCGCCGAACTCTTGGTGCAACTAGCTTGTGTTGAAGTAGTGCCCGAGTTTGGTGGCGAAGCGAACGGTGATTCAGCTCGAAATGGAGACTGGGAAGGAGTCGAAACTTCAGCCAACGATTCAGTAGGAAATCACGGTCCAGTCGAGCAATCGGTCCAAGATGTCCATCTCCATCTGTACCGTGCATGTCGCAACGTAAAAAATAACATAAATGCAGGCCACTGTTCCTAAGAGCATCTCTAACAGAGCCTGAAAAAACGCAAACTGAAAACGCCAAGTTCAGTGCACCGAAAACGCGAGTTCTGTCGAAATTCGCAGTGGCGCAGAGTAGAAACCGTATAATGGAACTGAAAAGAGGAATTCGAAATGGCGCGGGTAAACTTTAGCGATGATCATAGTTCTAGATGACATAGATGCTCCGATTGAGCTTACATACCTACATAGTTCTTGAAATTGAAAACGTAATTACTGGTACACCGGCAAGCGCAACCTAGCTAAGCAAAATGCGGTCTATATGACCTATGGCGCGCGGCGGTGCCGGTGCTAGCGGAGATGGTCGGCGCCGTGGAAGATCTTCACGCGTCGTCCTTGTCAAGCTCGACTATTTCGAGCTTGACGCGGCGGACGCGGGCTTCCCGGCGGGCCGCCTCGAACTCCCTGACCTGGCGGACGGCGTCGGCTTCCTCCTGGCGGAAGCGCTGCCGAGCCTCCGCGTCGCTGATGGCCTTCGCCTGAGCGAGGACGGCCTCCTCCTCGTCGCTGCCGTGGACGTAGTCCCCGGCAGAGATGGTCGGCGAGCGCGCGGGGACGAGGTCATCCTCCTCGTCGCTCTCCGCCACGGGCAACCGCTGTGCGCGGCTCGACTGGCCGCCGGAGGAGGAGCCCTCGCCGGCGGGGCCGTAGCGAGCGAGTTTCCCTGGGGGCGTGAGCCCCCAGTTCGTCCACCGGCGAACGCTCCTCTTCCGAGCGCCCTCGCTCTTGTTCCACTTCCGTCGCTCCGCATCGGTGCGGAAGACGGGCTGATGCGGCGGTGAGTCGCCGCCGCCCAATCCCGCGGCACGGCCGCCGGATCCTCCACGGGAAGCCATCGCGGGGCGGCGGGCTTCGGATCGGTTGCTCGGGCTACGTCGATTGCTCGTCGGAGCTGGCGACTAGCGGCGGCAGAGGGAGAGGAACGGCGGAGGGGAGTAGGGTTTGCGAACCGAACTCCCCTCCGCGAACTCTTTTAATACGGATCGTCCGCTCGATTTCTCGGGCCCCTGAACTTCGTTTACGGGCCGGCCCATGTATTCGGACGCTGATCTGCGCGCGTTTCGGCCCGTACCCGTAAATCCGCCAGAAAAGTTCAGTTCCGACGAGATTTACGGGCTCTATTAGAGATGCTCTAACTCTCGCTGCAATTGCAAATACTCCAGAAAATACACCTGCCAGCACCAACCTGGCAGGTATTGGTTGGTCTAAATATAGGGACCATCTAAACCCGGGTTTCATTTCGAATTTCCTAATCCCTTTTCAATGGATATCAAGGCAACCTCAGGTGCTTCACATGTGCAGATCAATGGTGTAGGTTCATTGAAGACGTCATAGGAAGGTATGCGCGGCGGCACGCCGCGCCCTTGGCTATTATATTGTTGGGTACACTATTGTAGAATTATCACAATATTTGGGGTAATGAAATACTCTAGAAGTGATTTTGTGTTAGTAATGTTAAATAATATGGAAATAATATAATAGCAGCAAGGTTCGGATTTACTTTCCCGCGCCCGTAGAGTGATCGTGATGCGATTAAAAAAGAGTGTAGTATGGGAAAAAAATCACTAGGTGATCATGATGCGGTGGGAAAAACGGAAATCGTATGTTGGGTGCGGTGCCAGAGAGAAGACAATGATGCACCAGCCGAAAGAACCACAGACGGTGGAGCTTGTTTTTCCGTAGATAACGTAGAGAAAGTAGTAGTATTCTCACCGATTGTTTACGGAGTTGCTACATAAGAATGTAGTAATATTTCCCCCCTATGAAAGAGGCGGTAGAAGTTGGAGTTGATATATTTTTAGAAGGTATCATAAAAGAATACAGTAATATAGGCGACTAAGGTGGAGTACCTACTTTTTATTATTATGCCGTAGTGAAAGGCAAGTATTTTCCCAACGTGAAAGAGGCGATGAACGGTGTAGTAGTATTTTCACAGGTAAAATATGGCAGTAGCATCGCTGAAGGACAATGAAGTAACTATATTTTCGGATGGTGCCATCGAAAAATATGGTAGTATTTCCTCAGATAAAAGAGGCAACAAATTGTCTCAGTAGTATAGGCGACCAATAGTGAAGTAACTATATTTTTCCGAGGAGGTAGAAGCTAGTAGTATTTTTCAGGATAAAATAGGCGGCAAACGGTAAAGTATTTTATTTCTGGAGTTGGTGCATAAGAAAGCAGTAGTATTTCCTTGAAGATAATGTAATAAATGCAGTATTATTTTTCTAGCTAAAGAGACAACGGATGGTCAAGTGTTTTTGTTTCTCAGAGTGGCTACAGAAGAAGGTCGTAGTATTTCTCCCGGTTGTAAAAGGCCGGACGGTGGAGTGAATCTCCTAGCCAAAAAAAGATAGAGGACGATGGAGTGAGTCTCTCGGCTAAAAAGACAACAGACAGTGGGGTGAGTATATTTTTCCAAAGGTAGTGTCTGTATATTTTTTCTAAGATGTCGGAGAAGAACGCCATATTATTTTGATTGGGTAAAAGATGACAGTAGTATAAACGACAGTCGGTGAAGTAATTATATTTTTCCAAAGGTACCACAAAATAAGGCAGTAGTATTAGTTTTGCCCGGATGATAGAGGCGACAAATGGTGTAATAGTAGTATTTTCCTTGGATAAAATAAGGCAGTAGTATAGACAAAAATAGTGAAATAACTACATTTTCCGATGGTGACGTGGAAAAAGGTAGTAGTACTTCCATAGATAAAAGAGGCGTCCAATGGTCGCAATAGTATAGGCGATGAATGGTTGAGAAACCACATTTTTTCAGGAGATATTATAGAGAAGGTAGTAATATTTTTCTAGATAAAACATGCGGACTCTGACATATTTTTGGATCCTAAGTTGCTACATAAGAATATAGTAGTATTTTTCTGGTCTGAAAGAGGTAGTGGACATTCATGTTCATCATGAGCACATGGACATGGTGGAATAAAATTACTTTCCCGAAAAGATACCGTAGAGAAGACAATATTATTTTCCCGGCTAAAAGAGGCGGCAAACGGTGAAGTGTTTTTGTCTCCGAAGATGCTACCGAAGAAGGCAATTGTATTTCTTCCGGTTGAAAAAGGGGCGGAAGGCGGAGCAAATATATTTTTCCAAAGATACCGTAAGTATATTTTTCTGAAGTTACCATAGAAGAAGGTTGTAGTATTATCCCAAATAAAAGATGGTAGTAGTATAGGCGACAAAGCCTTTGTGGAGTAACTATATTTTTCCAAAGATACCATTGAAAAAATATATTAATATTTTCTAATAATTAAAAAATCAACAAATGGTGCAGCTTTTTCCAAGAAATGTTCATGTAGCAATTTTCATATGGTACTGTTCAGTGCCATGAACAGTAACCAAATGGCGAAGGAGGCAGCAAACCCATCCAACTTTTATATATAGTATAATGTATGCACCACATAACACAATCATAGCGCATCAATATGCATGATTTAACACAAAAGTTCAAATCCACGTGTTTAAGTTTCGACGGGCATGCATGCATATATATGAGCTCGCTTGCACTATTATGTGAACCATAGTCATAAGTGGAAAGTGTGTGAATTTGATATGGTAGGTAAACCGATGTACCTCATTATCTCATGAGCAAACAAGTGTTGGTGTGAACTGGATAACCATATATATCGACTACTTGGTACAAAATGGGTGACCTTCATATTACACATATGCGTTTTTACATTACTATGTTTTGCAAGACTCAATAGCTACTGTTAAAAGTTCCTTCATGTACTAGAATTATTCGCCATTGGCAGCTTAAGTATGTTACACTAGTATGATGATCGAATCTAATTGTTGTTTAAACACAAAGTGCTAGAATGGGAGCATGCCCCTAGCGTAGTTGCCCGTTGAGAATGAGAGGCGTCGGGATGTGCCCTTGAAGCAGTCGAGTCCAGTATTGTACAATTATGTTCTCACAAGGTTTCTTATTTGTGTGTGTTTCACCCTACGATATTAAATCTCGTAGAAGCATCACAAAAGGATGCATCATTGTGCTATCTTCAGCATTGACCTACGGTCGGAAACACCTCTCGCACATACAACACTTTGCAGTTTACCTCGGTCGAGCTATTCATGCCTCGGGGAGAATATATACAGAGAGCTTACAAATAGGACACCTAGATACTACAAGAAACCCTGTTGCTTGAACATGGTCAGCAGGAGCCTAATCTGTTGCTCACGAGTTAGCAAGATCATCTCTGCACTCAGTGTGAAAAATTAGGTTAGATAGTCTTGCACTAAGCTCTAGTTTTACGTGAACCTGCTAGCTAGCACTGCTCGGTTAAGACATCATAATACGTGTGTTTTAAGAAATTCTTCTCGTTAGCAATGTTTTCGGTTTTATACAAAAAAAAAATTAAGATTGTTCAGTGTGTCAAGAAAATTTGAGATGGATTTTTGTGTGTCATCATTTTTTGATACGGCTGTGTCAAAATTGGTACAACCGGACATTGTTGCCGCGCGGATCTTTTCATGGTGGACTCTTGCCGGTCCGGTTCATGAAAAGGGACCCAAAGCTCGCTACGTCCAAAACCAAATCCGACTCCAGCTGAGCGGCTCTCTCTCTCTCTCCACCGCACCCTATCCTCGCTCTTCTTTCATCTCACTCCGTGGGCTCTCCCACCCCGCCCAGCCTCCGACCACCACCGTACCGCCGAGCTCGGCACACTGCGCGCCCCGCCATGGTGGCCGCTGCGGCGGCGCTCGCGAGCTCGCGCCTCGTCCACATCACAGCCGTGGCCCGCCTCCGCCTCCCCAAGCCCAGGGCCTCCCCGAGCTACTCGCGGTGGGGATGCCCCAGAGGCGCCTACTTGGACTGGAGGCCCCTGAGGCGGTGCGACCAGATGCGGTGCTTCTCCATCGACGAGGGCGGGGCGGCGGACGGGGAGAAGCGGAGCGAAGAGGAGCCGGCGGCGGCGGTGGAAGCGAAGGCGGGGGCCGCGGAGGAGGTAGCCTCGGAGGGTTCATCTCTTCCTCAACTGTGATTAAGCATGTTACATCGATCAGTGTTTAAGCACAAAGAGTCTAAACCGGAAGCATGCCCCTGGAGTACTTGTCCATGCATGAGAATAGGAGGCCTCAGGTAGTGCCCTTGAAGCTGGAGTTACTCATCATGCACCGATTTCTCAGGTGTGCCCTTGAAGTTGCATTCACCTACCACGTCTGATGGGTAGTCACAAATTATCCCCTCTATGTGTGTTGCACCGCACATTAGCTAGACAGAACAATTAGTCCACCTCGGTGCAACCTGGAGGATTGCGCTGCATTGGACGACACTCGTCACCCAAGCTCGCTGCCACCCATGAGGCTCATCGTCGTTGAGCCTGAGGAGGACGGAGGAGTGTGCTCGCTTTTGTCCGCCGTTGATAAACATGCAGATCTTCCTTGAGCCACTGTGGAGAAACGTGTGATAGATCCTTTAGCTTATGTTCCTTTCAGTTTTTGGTTGAAAGAAGAACACTCATCAAACACTTTTTGGAATTAAAATGGACAATAGGTTGCGGATAAAGAAAGATTGGAGTAGCTCCCTGAGGATACACTCTGTTTTAGGGTTTGGAACACAAGATAGGAATCGACTTACTCTTCCATTAGAAATTCCATCGGATTCTAAACATCTAGGGACGTCTCTTTGTTCTACTCGGTGTTGGATTTGAATTCCTCATACGATTTTTCTATTTAGCCTCTTACCTTGAATTTTCCATATGTTTCCTTGTGTTTGGGTTCCCCCCCTCTTTGTTCTTGGTCAAATCGTGAAGTTCAGGCAACCAAACCGTATCACATGCTACCGAGGATGTAGGTGGACGACGAGCTCCACCCACCTCTTGGAATTACAACATTTTTTCTTATTATCACAAACCGACTACGCGGGAGCGGTGTTTTGGAACATGGGTGCATATGCTCCCTATATTTTAAAATGCATCTTATAAACATTTTAAATTTCAAAAAAATGGAAACCAAAAATTTGCACGTACATCTTCACGTGCTACGTGCTCACAAAGTCGTTTCATAAACAACCGACTTATTATGTGACGTGTGTAAAAAAGATAAAATTATGTGCTGAAAATAATGCTTGTCGCAAGATAAAGTTTTTCCTTTTTACATAGATCACAAAAATTATTGGTTTTTCGTGAAACTTGACGAACACACTTATATTATGGATATGTACACGTAGGATTTTTTTCTCTAAATTTTGTGACATTTCGAAAAATGATTTTTTGCTAGAGGGAGCATACGCACCCGGGAGCCGAATTGAATTTCCGAAACTACGCGTAATACACATATCCACCAATGTTCTAAATATGTGCTTGGGCAATAAAAAATAATTTGACATCATTGTAAGATATTGCGATTAAAGCTCTAGTTGAAACAAACCAATATAGATTGTCATATAAACCGGCCTTCCTTTGATACGACATGTCAAGCTCATAAGAAATTTAACTTGTAAAAAATCCATAAATTATCCCTAGTTAGTTTTTATTTTCCTTTTGCTGTAAATTTATGGATTATCACATTCTGAAATACTACTATGCTATGTGCATATCTCAAACCTAGAAAATATGAACACTTGATGTAATGGTACTTATAACTGATATTGAAAATATCTTGTTTTGTGGCATCCTAGCCTTCCAATTCTGCTATTTATTTATTGAGATAAACACTTAAGACCCATTCTATATTAAGTACACATTAATTTAGCATTATATATAGAAGCATCATTAGTTGAGATGCATGCTTAATTTAAATAAGAGTTTATCTCAAGCAATTATAAGATGTTAATATGGCAGTTACGTGATTTTAGTGACATTGATTATATTATTAGATTATGGCATGATATTTTGCCATATGTTCCTTTCCTTCTCTAAAGTTATTACACTTAAGTATCGCCAACAAAAGTGAGGTGATTATTTGCAAGGACATCATTACTGTTGACAATTTCAAATAAAGATCATACCCAATGCTAATACATCACCTTGGTCGTTAGATCAACCCAAGTGGACGATCCAGCGACAATTGAGAACGTCATAAAATATATTTTTACCTGATGTTCACATCTCACCTAGTGTGATTTTCCCATCCATGTATTGAAGACCACATCACACACAATTTTCCAACCATGTGTGATGCCTGGTCTTTTGCACCTTGTGCAATTGCGGTTACTATACTAGTGCAGTACTCTCATCCATTTTCAATGATATCCATGCGATCTCCGATGCTTCACATATGTAGATCAATGGTAGGTTCCTTGAAGACGTATGTATGTACCGCTGAACACAATCATAGCCCATCAATATGCATGATTTGACACAAGGGTACAAATCCATGCTTTTAAGTTTCGGCGGGCAAGCATATATATGAGCTCGCTTGCACTATTATGTAAACCATGGTCATAAGTTGAAAGTATGAGAATTTGATATGGTAGGTAAGCCGATGTACCTCACTAGTACCCCCATCATGAGCAAACAAGCGAACTGGATAACCATATATACCAGCTACGGGGTACAAAAGGGTGGCCTTCACATTACACATGTGTTTTCACATTGGTATGTCTTGCCAGACACAATAGCAAAATCTCCTTCGGAACTAGAAGTTTTCATCAATTGAAACTTAAGTGTGTTGCACCGGTCTGATGATTGATCTAATTGGTGTCTAAGCACAAAGTTCTAAGACGAGTGCATGCCTCTCGAGTAGTTTCATGTTGAGAATGAGAGGAGTCAGGATGTGCTACGTGTCCGGCGAAGACTGACCGGCAGCAGGCTTTTACAGCACGCTAAAGACGATGTGATGAGGACGACGATCGGACTTTCTCGCCGACAAGTCGGGGCCACCAGCCGCACGGGAAGTTTTCTCGGCGTTTCTCGCGCTTTCGTTTCGTCCAAACTCCCCGAGCGCTCCCCAGAGGGCCGGGGATGACCTGGGCTCGCAGATGGATGAAAGCCCAAATTCGAACGAAAACAAGAATCCAGAGGCGCGACTAGGCCATTTTCGTCCATCCGGATGAAAAAAAGACGTCCTGCAAGCCTTCCCGGGAGACTGGTTGGAAATGCTCTTAAACATTTTTGAATTGAAAAAAAAAATCTAGCTTGGTTAAACAGACCAGTGCTGCACGCTAGGCAAATCAGCCGGTTCAGCGAACTTTGGATTAGATTGTATACGAGATCCATGGAAGATAGCTAAAGGTTTGGCCACATCGTTTCCTTCTCGTGCAATCTCCATTACATCCGACATGCATCGGTCATGTCTTGTTTATTATCTTAACTATTAAACGGAAATGGGTGGTGTCCGTTGGTTAAAAAACCATGGTACGTCAAATAAACCAGCCCAGCCGATCCAGCTTGCTCGGTAAAAAACCGTCCTCGAGCTTCGTCCGTCCGTCGTTCTAAGCTGAAAAACCGCTCTGGTAAGAGGTTTCAATCGCTAAAAAACCAGCCTGTTGTGACACAAACAATACAAATCCACACTTTTAAGTTTTGGAGGGCATGCATGTGAGTTCGGTTGCACTATTATGTAAACCATGGCCATAAGTTGAAAGTGTGCGAATTTGATATGGTAGGTAAGCTGATGTACGTCACTAGTCTCCCTATCATGAGAAAACGAGTGTTGTTGTGAACTGGATAACCATATATATCGGCTACGGGGTACAAAATGGCGACCTTCACATTACTATGTTCTGCCAGACTCAATAGCTATCATTAGAACTTCCTTCATAAACTATAACTATTCGCCAATTGTAGCTTAAGTATGTTGCACATGCCTCTCGAGTAGTTGCATGTTGAGAATTGAGAGGCGTCAGGATGTGCCCTTGAAGAAGTTGACATCCACTTAGCACAGATGCTTTTCCATGAAGTTTCTTATTTGTGTGTGCTTCACCCCATGGTATTTCATCTTGCGGAGGCTACCCAAGAGGATGCATTATTGTGCTATATTTAGCATTGATGAATGATGCTTGGGCAGATACCTCTAGTCATCCATCCTATGGTTGGAAACACCTCTTGCGCATACGACGCTATGCAGTTTCCCTCGATGGGATTTGATGTGCCTCAAGGAGCACGCATAGAGATCTTACGGATATCACACCTAGATACTAGAAGGCAAGCTGTTGTTTTAACATGGTCGACAGGAGCCTAATAATGATGTTGCTCACGAGTTAGCAAGATCGTCTCTACAGTCTGTGTGCCAGGTTAGATGGTCTTGCACTGAGCATGTATCTTTTTGAGCTGAACCTCAACTGCAAATGAATAAAGAGGTAATACTATGTGGTAAAAACATAAATTTTGTGTCTTCAATTATATGTACTTTGTGCTAGCTTTAGACTCTGTACCTTTACGTGAATCTGCTACTAGCACTGCTCGGTTAAAAATCGTATCCGAGTGTTTTGAGAAACTTTTCTGTTAGGAATGTTTTTGGGTTGATTTTAGTGTGGAAAAAATGAGATGAATTTTTGTGTGTCAAAATGAGATGAACTAGCACTATTCGTCAATTGTATATTAAGCATGTTACATCCACCAGTGTTTAAGCACAAAGAGTCTAAACCGGAAGCATGCCCCTAGAGTACTTGCCGATGCATGAGAATAGGAGGCGTCAGGATGTGCCCTTGAAGCTAGAGCTACTCATCATGCACCGATTGCTCAAGTGTGCCCTTGAAGTTGCATTCACCTACCACGTCTGATAGGTAGTCACAAATTATCTCCTCTATGTGTGATGCACCACACATTATCTAGACAGAACAATTAGTCCACCTCGCTGCAACCTGGAGGACCGCGCTGCATTGGACGACACTCGTCACCCAAGCTCATTGCCACCCATGAGGCTCATCGTCGTTGAGCCTGAGGAGGACTGGAGGAGGGTGCTCGCTTTTGTCCGCCGTTGATAAACATGCAGATCTTCCTTGAGCCACCGTGGAGAAACGTGTGATAGATCCTTTAGCTTATGTTCCTTTGAGGTAGAATAAGGGTTTTTGCTCTTTCAGTTTTTGGTTGAAAGAAGAACACTCATCAAACACTTTTTGGAATTAAATTGGACAATAAGCTACGAATAAAGAAAGATTGGAGTAGCTCCCTGAAGATACACTCTGTTTTAGGGTTTGTAACACAAGATAGGAATCAACTTACTCTTCCATTAGAAATTCCATCAGATTCTAAACATCCATGGATGTCTCTTTGTTCTGCTCGGTGTTGGATTTGAATTCCTCATACGATTTTTCTATTTATCCTCTTACCTTGAATTTTTCATATGTTTCCTTGTGTTTGGGTTTTCCCCCTCTTTGTTCTTGGTCGAATCGTGAAGTTCAGGCAACCAACCCGTATCACATGCTACCGAGGATGTAGGTGGACGACGAGCTCCACCCACCTCTTGGAATTACAACATTTTGTCTTATTATCACAAACTGCGTGTAATACACATACCCACCGGTGTTCTAAATATGTGCTTGGGCAATAAAAATTAGTTTGACATCATTGTAAGATATTGCGATTAAAGCTCTAGTTGAAACAAACCAATATAGATTGTGATATAATCCAGAATTCCTTTGATACGGGTACATGTGACATGTCAAGCTCATAAGAAATTTAACTTGTAAAAAATCAATAAATTATCTCTAGTTAGTTTTTATTTTCCTTTTGCAGTAAATTTATGGATTATCACATTGTGACATAGTACTATTACTATGCTATGTGCATATCTCAAACCTAGAAAATATGAACACTTTGATGTAATGCTACTTATAATTGATATTGAAATTATCTTGTTTTGTGGCATCCTAGCGTTCCAATTCTACTATTTAGTTATTGAGATAAACACTTAAGACCCATTCTATATTAAGTACACATTAATTTAGCATTATATATAGAAGCATCATTAGTTGAGATGCATTCTTAATTTAAATAAGAGTTTATCTCAAGCAATTATTAGATGTTAATATAGCAGCTACGTGACGATTATTAGATTATGGCATGATATTTTGCCATATGTTCCTTTCCTTCTCTAAAGCTATTACATTTAAGTATCGCCAACCAAGTGAGGTGATTATTTACAAGAACATCATTACTCTTGACAATTTCAAATAAAGATCTTACCCAATGATAATACATTACCGTGGTCGTTAGATCAACCCAAGTGGACGATCCAGGGACATTTGGAAACGTCATAAAATATCCTTTTTTTACCTGATGTCCACATCTCACGTAGTGTGATTTTCCCATCCATGTATTGAAGACCCCACATCACACACAATTTTCCAACCATGTGTGATGCCTGCTCTTTTGCACCTTGTGCAATTGCGGTTACTATACTAGTGCATATGTTACTCTCATCCATTTTCAATGATATCCATGCGATCTTCGATGTTTCACGTATGATGGTAGTTTCCTTGAAGACGTATATATGTACCGCATAACACAACCATAGCTCATCAATATGCATGATTTGACACAAGAGTACAAATCCATGCTTTTAAGTTTCGGAGGGCATGCATATATATGAGCTCGCTTGCACTATATATTATGTAAACCATGGTCATAAGTTGAAAGTATGAGAATTTGATATGGTAGGTAAACCGATATACCTCACTAGTACCCCATCATGAGCAAACAAGTGTTGTTGTGAACTGGATAACCATATATACCGCCTACGGAGTACAAAAGGGTGACCTTCATATTACACATGTAAACTCCCCCGGAAACTAGAAGTTTTCACCAATTGTAACTTAAGTGTGTTGCACTGGTCTGATGATTGATCTAATTGGTGTCTAAGCACAAAGTTCTAAAACGAGTGCATGCCTCTCGAGTAGATGCATGTTGAGAATGAGAGGAGTCAAGATGTGTCCTTGAAGTGGCTGATGACGACCTTGTAGATATGTGTAGCCGCCAAGTTTCTAATTTGTGTGTGCTTCTTCCCACGTTATCAATTCTCATGGAAACTTCACAAGAGGATGCTTCATTGTGCTATCTTCAGCATTGATGAGCTATGTTTGGATGGATACCTCCAGTCGTCCATCCTACCGTCGGCTGGGTCTTCGCACATACAAGACTGTGCAGTTTACCTTGATCGAGTTCTTCGTGCCTCGGGGAGCATACACAAGCTTAGAAATAGGACATCTAGATACTAGAAGGAACCTTGGTTCTTGTGAAGAGTCCGGTTAGATCGCTCGGTTAAGAAATCATATCCAAGTGTTTTGAGGAACTATTCTTGTGAGGAATGCTTTCGGGTTGATTTTTGTATGGAAAAATCGAGATGATTTTTTTCTGTGTGAGAGTTGGTACAACCGGACACTGTTGCCGGATCTTTTTCACGGCGGACTCTTGCCGGTCCGGTTGAGGAAAGGGTCCAAAGCTCGCTACGTCCAAAACCAAATCCGACTCCAGCTGAGCGGCTCGGCTCTCTCTCTCTCCACCGCACCCTATCCTCGCTCTCACTCCGCGGGCTCTCCCGTACCGCCGAGCTCGGCACACTGCGCGCCCCGCCATGGCGGCCGCCGCCGCGGCGCTCGCGAGCTCGCCCCTCGCCCACCTCACCGCCGCGGCCCGCCTCCGCCTCCCCAAGCCCAGGGCCTCCCCGAGCTGCTCGCGGTGGGGATGCCCCAGAGGCGCCTACTTGGACTGGAGGCCCCTGAGGCGGTGCGACCGGATGCGGCGCTTCTCCGTCGACGAGGGCGGCGGGGGCGGCGGGGAGGCGGACGGGGAGAAGCGGAGCGATGAGGAGCCGGCTGCAGCGGCGGTGGAAGCCAAGGCGGAGGAGGTAGCCTCGGAGAGGAGCCGGTCGGGAAGCTTCTCTTCCTCGTCATCCCCTTCGTCCGTGGTAAGCTGTACGGCTATAACAGACTGCTGAATCGCCTGTTTATTTGTTGCTATGAGAACCTAGGTAGACATTTGCCATTTCGATGGAGTACTGGAGTAACAGATGTAGTTGTGCTGAGTGGGCGCCTTGTTTTATGCATGAGATTATGCGTCGAACATAGCTGTACTGGACGTCTTGTTGATTTAGGAGTATGTCCTAGCCCCTTCTGCTGGACTGAGTGTGTCTGTGTGTGCAACTAGAGTCAGGGTCGGGTGTACATTAAAAGGGGATTTCCGTTGTCAATCTAACCTTGCGACCTATCATTACATTGTAGTGTGAGTATGCGACTATACTAGTGAAGTAATCTCTCCAATCAGATATGTGCGTCGTTTTAGAGAGCATCCAGTGCGGTCAAACTTCTATAATCTTGACAACGATGATATATAAAGACTATTTAGTTTGATTACATGAAAATGATATCAGTAGACTCGCCAAGAGAAATGAACTTGGGCACTTGGCTACCATATTCATAAAAAAATGATCAAAGGTACATGTTCGAGACTGGCGATGTTTAAAACGTCCTATGAGAACTATCTCAATGTAGATATGGCAGACACAGCACTCAGTTGCTAGAAATGAGGGAAGTTACCACATTGTGCTTGTTGTTGTCACAGCCTAATGCTAGTAACATATACTGCATGTTGGGTAGATAAATTAAATTATACCTACATGATGAATCATGTCCTGTCTCTCTGCTATATTCAATAATGATTGTACCGTATCAGTATAGTTATTAGTTTTTCCTATTCTTTTTTTTGGCTGCAAGATCCAAATAAAGGTGTATGCAATTGTAAGGGAATAAACCTGTTAGAACTTAATTACCAATCTTTGACTAGCTGCTAAGTTTTTTTTGTAAGAAATAGCAAAATAGGAAATAACATGATACTGCTTAATAATTCGTATATCAAAATTTTGTTTAGCTGCAAAGCCTATTTGTTTTAATATTATGAAAATGGCTGCTTCTTTTATCAAACATATTTCTATTAACACCTCCATTTGCTCAGACTCCTGGTGTATCGAGCGAGCCTTCACTTTTGAGCTTCAGTGTGGATAGCATCGATACAGTTAAGCTATTGGAGCTCCTAGGCCCAGAAAAGGTTGATCCAGACGATGTCAAGGCTATTAAGGAGAAGTTTTTTGGCTACACAACGTTTTGGTTGACAAGGGAAGAGCCTTTTGGCGATCTTGGGGAAGGAGTCCTTTTTGTTGGGAATCTCCGAGGGAATAAAGAGGAAATCTTTGGAAAACTTCAACGGCAGCTACGTGAACTTACAGGTGACAAATACAATCTTTTCATGGTGGAGGAGCCCAATTCAGAAGAGGATGACCCACGTGGGGGACCCCGTGTTAGTTTTGGTTTGCTTAGAAGAGAAGTTTCTGAGCCTGGACCTACTACCCTCTGGCAATACGTTATTTCCATGCTACTTTTCCTTCTCACTGTGTTCTCCTGTATTGAGTTAGGAATTGCATCAAAGGTATATTTGCCTCATCTGTCATATGATAACAGAAGTTAATACCCCTCTATGCTAGGCTGCTAACAAATTCAAAGCTCTTTGCAGATCAGCAGTCTTCCACCAGATATTGTTTCATATTTCACTGACCCAAATGCTACTGGACCCCCGCCCGACATGCAACTTTTACTTCCATTCGTGGAATCAGCTCTTCCAGTGGCTTATGGTGTACTGGCCATCCAACTGTTTCATGTAAGTCGCATCATAGATCTATTCAGCATTTATTTTTTGTATAGTCTTTTAATTATTATTTCACCAATAGCGCACCTTCTATGCCAGTCCAAATATTAAGGAAATGCAATGTCAATTGTCTTATTAAATTTTCGTGTTGTGCTCCAATTAGTTATAATAGTAACAAGAGGTAAATGCTCTTCACGGTATTTTGCTGCCATATAAAGTGTGGGGCTAGGGGTAAATGCATCTGTCTTATTGAATTTCCTTGGTCAGTGTTAACATAATTGTTACATGAAGGTATGCATAGAGGCTCAAATCTGCATAATTGACGTATACTTTATGGCTCAGTATAGTTGGTAACTAAAGCACACTAATCAATAGATACGTTATGTTCTGAGCAATTGAATGTTGGCATTTACTAGCAGACAATGATATGGCAGATCCTTTAATTAAGTGGCGATTTATTGTATCGCTTGAGCTGCTATTCATGAAGTCCCTTTGTTTGTGGTTGTTTTAACCTGACCTACCGTGTCTATTTCTGTACGCAGGAAGTTGGACACTTTTTGGCAGCATATGCAAAGGATGTGAAACTGAGCATTCCTTTCTTCATTCCGAACTTCACTCTTGGAACTTTTGGTTCAATTACTCAGGTTAGTATTTAATAAAAGACGTAGATTGCATCATATAGGAATATGTTGTGCTGCTATTGCCTTATTATGTATCAAATAGTTGATCATTAATTCACATGCCAGACATCCATGGTGATGAGGAGTTTGACAAAATCTTGCTTTTGTTGATAATACATTGCACTTTATATGTATCTCTCCGTTCTCTTTTAATTGATTCAGATTTAGTACAATTTTATACTAAATTTGAGTCAATTAAAAAAGAACGGAGGGAGTATTAACTTATTTCCTGCCTTCAGATATAATAATAGCATCGAAACCATATACCTTCTTTTTAGTTTTATAAGATCTCTCTTTCTTTCTCTCTCTCTATATATACCCCGATGCGTATTCATTGAAACATGCTTGAGTAATGATAGTGTTTTTGCTACTTCTGGTGTCATCATTCACCGGAGTTACATTCCAAGAGTCTAAATTATGGAAACGCTTCTTTTTTCTTATCACTTGCATTTTCCGTGAAATCACTAGTTTTGCGCCCTGCACTGTAAGAGCCTGATAGAATTGTGCATATTTCTTTTCAACCACTACTTGGAGATTTTCTTATTTTTCATCATCCACTTCTGCAGTTCAAATCCATTCTACCAGATCGAAAGACCATGTATGACATATCAATGGCTGGTCCTTTGGCTGGGGCTGCACTTTCTTTCTCAATGTTCTCTGTAGGCTTGTGGCTCTCCTCAAACCCTGCTGCGACAAGTGATTTAGTTCAAGTACCCAGCAATCTATTCCAAGGTTCTTTATTGCTTGGACTTCTTAGCAGAGCAATACTTGGCTACAGGTGACTGATACCTGACATTTTGGACATTTACCTTTTGCCATTAAAGCTAGTCCTAAATTTCCTTAGACTGTTCTTTAAGTTCCCTCGTAACTAGTTTCAATCTCTAAGAAGTGTACTAATTAGCAGAAACTCTTCTTGGTTCAGAAGGATTTTTTGCTTGATCAACTCAAGGGCAATATCAATAGTTTTCCGCGCTCCCAACTTATACATATATTTGATGGATATTTACATGTGATGGGATCTTCTATGGACACTATAAGGGCTTGCCTAAGCGCCACTTAAGCATCACTTCAGCACTAAAGTGCCCTAGGATGGCAAGGTAGACAGGGGAGATATTGTGGAGATTAGGTCACAGGGGAGTAGATTGATCATTAGATGGGCCTTTAGGCCATGAGGAAGTTATGAGTTGTGTGGATAGCGGCCCATCTCAATACCTATAATTTTCTCTTGTAGTACATCTCTTGTTCTGTTTCCTAAGGCATCACCTTATCGCCTTGCCTTAAATGCTTGACAGTTAAGGCAGGATTCGGGCACCCACGTCCCCTTACTGCCTTTAAAGCCATGCTTAGTACCACTTCTATGGACGTACTAGTCTACCCAACATCTGGAATACAACCTCATCAACTGCTCAACTCTATGTATTTTTACAGTTTAGGTTGTAACCCTATATTTCTAATGTACTCTAATTGATTTTTCAGTGCTCTGCATGCTGCTACAGTTTTGATCCACCCTCTTGTGATTGCCGGCTGGTGAAGTATCGTTCACTAATTGCTTGATCTCTTGTAACCAAACAAGTATTTGTCTGTCTTATTGTTTCTGCAAATTCTGTAGGTGTGGTTTAACGACTACAGCCTTTAATATGCTTCCTGTTGGATGTCTTGATGGTGGAAGAGCTTTACAGGTAAAAGTGCCCCCATAAATTTTATGGGATACAACCAAATAATAATGCTGGACCATATGCATGTGCTCTGTCTGTCCAGAAATATATCTGGTTTTAGCCATCTCTTTTCTCTGTCCATCCATAAATATGCCGTTTTAGGCTTTTAGCCATCTTGTTTGTCCATTTTGCAACTAGGCACTCTTTCCACCATTCTTTTTATAACACCCACAACAAGTACTCTTATGAACAAATAAATCTCCTTCTCAGTGCTCCTCCTTGGAGAGAGACCTCAGGAATTGAGAGCATAATTTGAGGCTAGTAAGAGAATAGCATGATGGCTATGTCTTGATTCTTGCACCCACGCTAAAATGACAAATATTTGTGGACAGGAGTGTGTGACAGTAGGCAATCGTCGTGAGAATGGCTCTCAGTTGCCCTTGTCACTTAACGAGAGTGGATTTTGTACACCCACGCATGGGTGTGGGTGTTTCCGTCACCGTCCATTGTGCTTTGAGATTTGGATAAAAAGAGGAGAGAGAAAGTAATCTTTCCATCTACTATGGTGGGCACGAATCTCGAGAAATAAATGGACGGTGACGGAAACACCCACACTCATGCGTGGTGTACAAAAGTATTTCTGGTCACTTAATACTGATTTCAGGACTATTTTTTGCATTCACCATCCATGCGCCCATGCCCTATGAGTTTCTGAGTGGTTTAGGTTTGACCTAGGATGATGCTATGCCAAAAATAAAATAAATTGTCTTCCATCTCATATGGATATCTTTACTTGTCACATATCCTTGATGTGTGATTTATTTTTGTTATTGCCAGTCAGTAGCATGCAGTCATGCACTTTTTTCAAAAGATGATGATCAAGACACTAGTATATGCATGTAGCTGTCAGTGATCGGAGAACACCGTGATGCGCTACTTTGTGAATCTTCGAGTGGAAAATATCACAAATTACTTATTTTTATTATTGGTCCTCGAGTTTGTACATGTTTAGCAATAAAAATACAACTCGGAACTGAGTGCACTGTTGGATCAATGCAAATCCTTTGCAACCCCATATTACAAAACAGGTATCTCCTGTCGTGCAAAATACCCGGGCCTAACATTGATCATTTTTTATCATGTATGATTTTGCTGACTGAAATGTTCCATTAGGGCATCCACAATATACTCAAAAGGCATGGTCAGATTTAATCTTTTGGCTTTGGTACTGGTGTTGCACAATGCCGCTGCCTCCAACTCCTCTCCATGGCATTGACATCCCTGTGGGGATTGGGGTTAGGGGTTTATAGAAGACAAGGCAAGAAAAATGAGCAAGAAAACAAAAGGTCAAACAATTACAGAAAAATAAGTAGTAGGAAGTCAAGGATATGTGCTCACCTGTTCTGTACTCGAGGAACATGCCACCGGCTCTGGAGGGACGAGAGAGGAGCACTCTGCTACTTTTGTCCCTGCGAAGGGAGCTTCAGATTTGATGGTGGCCATGTGGGGGGAATTGGAGGGTGGACAGGGGAGAGAGTTGAACGTGGCCGGAGAAAGGTTTGAGGGTGGCTGGACCTGGAAGAGGGATTTGGGGAGAAGGATGCAGTGGTGCAAAGGTTATACGGTAGAGTGATGAGGTGAAGGAGGGAGTGCTTTTAAATTTTGTTCTTCATAAGTACTGTGATCCCCCTTTTCTATAAGGATTTGGAAACTCCTACACTGCAGAGAAATTTTAGCACTAGTTCCAAATAATGTACACGTGGCAAAATTTGACCACCTTACCTTGTGGATGCCCATAAGGGGGCTTCATTTGCATGGAAACAAGTGATGTAGTCTTTTCTCATGACAAGTGTTCCTTTTACACTTTTGTTGATGAGTTATTGAAATTTCGATTGCTTCTTTTGTCAATCTTCCAGTTTAAAACTTCACAGTAGATAATATCTAGAACTTCTGGTGCTTAATATTATAACTTGGAAATAACATGTTTTTAGCAGCAAAATTCAGAGCTTCTGTACCAATTCTAAAGTTCTCTGATATGTTCGACAGGGTGCATTCGGCAAAAGCGCTTTGTTTGGATTTGGTTTGACAACGTATTCATTGCTTGGACTTGGAGTGGTATGCCAGTCTATCTTACACTTGGATTTATTTATTCTCCAAACAACATCTTATACCTAGCCTTGCATCTTTAGTTTCAGAATTTCTATAGCGGTACAGTTTGTTTCTTATCTCTGGAAAGGGGAACATACATTTGTTGTCCTGGCTAATTACTTACAAGTTTCCACTAAGCAACATGCAAAATGGTATTCGTGATCTTATATGAACACAGTGTTGATTATAATCATTTTATACAGTTAATAGTAAAGAAAAATGCTGGACTTGACAGAAACCAACACTACACTACCTAGTAGGCCGCGGATCAACAACAACAACAACAACATCAAAGCCTTTTTCGCAAGCAAGTTGGGGTAGGCTAGTAGGCCTCGGATGTCAGCTTTTTTTTGTAGCTCTGGAAACTTCTAAGAAGCTAGAGCTAGGAGAAGCATCTGTGGAAAGAAAACAGGAGTCATTCCTTTTTTTTTTCTGTTAAAATGAGAGATCTATTCTGCTAAAACTGTAAAACAGCAGATGTTGGCTGTAACGAGTCTTGCTTAACCTTCTTAGCTCACACGTACATCTTTTAACATCTAATGTTATTCCTTCTTGTTTGCTCCAGCTTGGAGGGCCGTTATCTCTTCCTTGGGGGCTATATGTGCTACTATGCCAGGTAAACAGAAAAAACAGATCAATGTTTAGGAGACACGCTAGGGAGGAGGATCCATGTTCCGTACACCAACTAATTCTATGTTCCTTTCAATTTGTGCACCAGAGAACACCTGAAAAGCCATGCTTGGACGATGTGAGCGACGTCGGCACCTGGAGGAGGTCCGCCTTGATAGCTTCGGTGTTCCTCGTCGTACTGATTCTCATCCCTGTGTGGGATGAACTCGCGGAGGACCTAGGCGTAGGGCTTGTGAACACGTTCTGAGACACGCGACGCTTACCAGGTAGAGAGCTAGGCCACGACACGAGTCGATTTTGTATCCGGATTTAGCGGTGATAGCGAAAATTGCTGTAAAGGCCCGCCGAGGTGAAACATTAGTTTATACTACTCCTTGTGTTGAGTGTAAGCAAAATTTTGCCGCAGGGACAGAAATTGAATTGGTCCAGTGCGCTCAGGACTCAGGATGGAGGGGTCGCCCACATCTGAGCTGTGACCATCGGTTGAAATCATTGTCCTGGCTGTACAGTAAAATGTGCTGCGAGGTGGTACAGACTACAGAGGGTTGTTGATCTGCAATGATTAAATGTTGGGTATGCAAGTTTAATGCTGAAGTAATTTGCCTTTTCTTTGACCTGCCTAACTTTTGTTCTTGTTTTCGTGTAAAATGATGTAGTAACAGGCATCAAACCAAAATCAGTGTACAGCGAGTTTTTACATGAAATGGTGTAAATTCTTGTTCAAATCTGGGACAGGGAACAAGCAATCCATCGACGGATTCGAGTCTCGTTAGCACATAGGGATAAGATAAGAAACATGTTGGGCAATTTTAAGGTTTTTTGGGCATGAAATATGTTCTCGTCCTGCTAAATATGCTGCAACACCAATTCCCAATCTGAAAGCCTGATCCTTAACCTAGTCTTCAAAGACTGCATAGGAGAAACCGGAAAACAAAAAAAACAGGCGTCAATTATCAACCAAATCGCAGGCCAATCAAAACCAGTTTAACTGTTACCTTCCCGGCGCCTCCCTCTCCGTTTCGCTCTCGCTTCCACACCCCACCACGGCACCACCTCATCCCCCTTCCTCGTTGGTTTCTCCCGAGCTGTAGCACCGCACCTCATCGCCACGCCACCAAATCCCCGATCCCCATCCCTTCCCACCTCCCCGGCGGCATGGACGAGGACGACGTGGGCGGCGGGGGCGACGCGTCGCCGCAGCACGCGGGCGACGGGGCGGTGGAGGCGGAGCGCGGGGGCACGGGGGCGCTGGCGCCGCGGGACGTGGCGTCCTCGCCGACGAGCTCGCGGTCGGTGACGGAGACGGTGAACGGGTCGCACCGGTTCGTGATCCAGGGCTACTCGCTGGCCAAGGGCATGGGCGTGGGCAAGCACATCGCCAGCGAGACCTTCACCGTCGGGGGCTACCAGTGGGCGATCTACTTCTACCCCGACGGCAAGAACCCCGAGGACAACTCCGCCTACGTCTCCGTCTTCATCGCGCTCGCGTCAGAGGGCACCGACGTCCGCGCCCTCTTCGAGCTCACCCTCCAGGACCAGAGCGGCAGGGGCAAGCACAAGGTGCACTCCCACTTCGACCGCTCACTAGAGTCCGGCCCGTACACGCTCAAGTACCGCGGATCCATGTGGTAAATCTCCTACTACCCTCCTCCTCGTCACAATCGGTTCGAAGCCCTCTCATTTGGAAGCAGTTGGTAGTTGAGCGAGATGATTTTCAGTAACTAGTACTTACGCCTTAGTATATATGATGTCACTTGACCATAATTACACAATTTGATTTTATTCGATTTGGGCATGTTGGTATGGTTCTCGCCTAGGCGGTGAATTTTGGCGCTGCACACATACTACAAATCGGTGAATTGGCTATGGTTGGCCGTAATTTAAGCTGCGTTGTGGGCCTGTTTTTCCTTGGCACCGCACTGATTAAGACTTGGTTCCATTGTTGTCTGCTTGATGTAGTACGAATTAGTGTTAGCTAGTTGTCAACCCAGCTGGTAGATGCGGCGAGCTCATTTTTTCAGTAACTACTACTTACGCCTTAGTATATATGATGTCACTTGATTGTAATTACACAATTTGATTTTATTCGATTTGCGTGTGTTGGTATGGTTCTCGCCTAGGCGGTGAATTTGGCACTGCACGAATACTACAAACCGGCGAATCGGCTGTGGTTAGACTTAATTTAAGTTGTGTTGTGGGCCTGTTTTTCCTTGGCACCGCACTGATTAAGACTTGGTTCCATTGTTGTCTGCTTGATGTAGTACGAATTAGTGTTAGCTAGTTGTCAACCCAGCTGGTAGATGCGACGAGCTGATTTTTTCAGTGACTACTACTTACGCCTTAGTATATATGATGTCACTTGATCATAATTGCACAATTTGATCTTATTCGATTTGGGCGTGTTGGCATGGTTGTTGCCTAGGCGGTGAATTTGGCAGTTGGCACTGCCCAAATACTACAAATCGGCGAACCGGCTATGGTTAGACTCTTAATTTAAGTTGTATACGGTTAGAATCTTAATTTAAGTACCGTGGATCCATGTGGTAAATCTCCTACCCTCTTCGTCACAATCGGTTTGGCGCCCTCAAGACGAGCACGGCTCATTTGGAAGTAGTTGCGGCGACCTGATTTTCAGTAACTAGTACTTACGCCTTAGTATATATGATGTCACTTGATTGTAACTATTCAATTTCATTTTATGCGATTTGGGTCTTGGTATGGTTTTCGTGTGAATTTGGCACTGCACAAATACTACAAATCGGCGAATCGGCTATGGTTAGACTTAATTTAAGTTGTGCCGTGGGTCTGTTTTTCCTTGGCACTGCACTGATTAAAACTTGATTCCGTTGTTGTCTGCTTGATGTCGTACGAATTTGTGTTAACTAGTTGTCGGCCCACTGGACTGCAACCCAAATTAATCATGTTCAATTGCCAAACACGTTATCTAGGCCAAAGTTTTTAGCTTGAATTTCCATTTTTCATGATATCATCAACAGAATCCTCTGGAACAGAAATTTTACTGGTTTCTCCACTTGTTTTGGAAGCTTAATTAATCAGACATATCCATTTTCTTAAGAAAATGTTGCAATGAACATACCTATAGAATTTATGCAATTGATAAATTTACTACATACATAAGACTTGGTTCCATTGTTGTCTGGTTGATGTACAAATTAGTGTTAACTAGTTGTCAACCCACTGGGCTGCATCCCCAAATTAATCATGTTCAATTGCCAAACACGTTATCTAGGCCGAATTTAGTTTCAATTTCCATTGTTCATGATGTCCTCAACATAATCCTCTCGAAGAGGAAGTTAACTGGTTTCTCTGCTTGTTTTGGAAACTTAATTAATCGGACATATTCATTGTCTCAAGAAAATGTTTTATAGATTTTCTGCAATTGATGCATTTAGTACACTATATAATTTAGGTATTTGGTCCAATGAATGGTCCATCCAATCGTGTTGTTTGGATTAATTTGTGAAGTGATAGTAACTTCCGGTTAAGGTACGAGCCAGTAGAGAATACGTAATTAATATAGATATAGCTATGACCTCAACAGTGCAAAAGAGTGGGAGATCAGCAACATTTTGTACACCTGGTAAATTGATTGGAATATTCTGTGTGAAGACGGCCGGTCATGTTACTTGTTGCTTATTAATTGATTTCAACTTTTATGTGAGGGCTGCTAGTAAAGAAGTACTAACTCCTTTCCTAAAATTGGTTTTTTCATCCTGATTTCTATTTTTCAGGGGTTATAAAAGGTTTTTCCGGCGTACTGCCCTTGAGACATCGGACTTTCTTAAAGATGATTGCTTGAAGATAAATTGCACTGTGGGCGTTGTGACATCAACCATGGATTACTCTAGGCCACATTCATTAGAGGTTCCGGATTCTGACATAGGCTACCATTTTGGAACGCTTTTGGACAGCCAGGAGGGTGCAGATATTATTTTCAGTGTAGCAGGACAGAAGTTTCATGCTCATAAGTTAGTGTTGGCTGCCCGGTCTTCTTTTTTTAGATCTGAATTTTTTGATCCTGAATCAGATGAAGAGAAAAATGAGTCTGACACAAGTGACGAAATCAGAGAGATTGTCATCGATGACATGGAGCCAAAAGTGTTTGAGGTTTGTTTCTACTATGCCAATCTTATCCTTTGGATTTCTCAGTTCAACATACTCAGAAACTTGCATCTGTCCTATGCGAACACTACGTTTGTTGTAGGCTGTGCTTCATTTTATGTACAGGGACAATCTTGTTAGTGATGAGGAATTGTCTGCTTCAAGCTCAGATTGTTCTATCTTTGATACTTTGGCTGGGAAGTTGTTGGCTGCAGCAGACAAATATGAGTTGCCAAGGCTAAGAGTGCTATGTGAGTCTTACTTGTGCAAGCAGATTTCCGTGAACTCTGTGGCAACTACTCTAGCTCTGGCTGATCAGTATCATGCTATGGAGCTTAAGTCTGTTTGCCTAAAATTTGCTGCTGAGAACCTTTCAGGTATAAGATCTGACAATGCAATTCTATGTTTACGCATGTAGATACCTAAATTTGCTACTGTATGCATATCAGCTTTAAAACTCTGATTTCTAGTTTCCAGCTTATTGCAAGTATATACAACTCACTGAATGGAATAGAAACACATATGATGCCTTTGTTTATCGCAGTAGTGGGGAACAAAAGGTGTACCACTTTTTTTTTTTTGCGGGGAGGTGTACCACATTGCCACTTAGTAATATTGATACTCACATCTTTGCCAAGGGCTTAGTGGACAGACTCAAGTTATGAGTGCAATTCTGCAATGTTTTGAATCTTAATGTGTGGTCAGATTGCAAGCCAGTCTCCAAATTTCATTTATTTCATGCTTCTTAGTTTCACCAACATCTTACAGATCATCTTAACACTGTCATATGAGACATCTTAGTAGTTTTACATTGGTTTGTTTGTTACTGCTAGAAAACTACTCTACTTTGTTTGCATACAGCTTGTATATACCGTTTGTTTCTTGAAGGTGTCCAAACGAGTGTTCTGAACTGTATAACATTCCAGATGCCCTTATGTATCTGCAGCTGTAATCCGGACCGAAGGATTCAGTTACCTCAAAGACAACTGCCCGTCGCTGCAGTCGGAGATACTGAGGACAGTGGCAGGGTGCGAGGAAGAATGCAGCAGCGGCGGGAAGAGCCAGAGCGTGTGGGGGCAGATCTCGGACGGCGGCGACACCAGCGGGCGCAGAGTGAGACCGAGGGTCTGACAGCCACCAGCCACCAGTGCGAGCACTGACTGTCTAAGCAAGCTGCCGCTGCTGTGTAAATCAGGACAGCATTTGAATTTTGACAACTCTTCGAATAATACCATCTGATTTTGCTGCACTGTTTTGTTCATAAGTGTTAGTTGCATATGTACCGCCAGTTAAAATCGTTTACAAGCTTTATAACCAGTCCTGCAAAAACACATGAGACTGGTCTACTGATCTTTTCATGACAAGCGGAGAAATAATGTGAAGTGAAAAGCTAAAAAGATCAGCTCATATTTGTGCTACTCAACAGATCTTTTCGTAACAAGCGGAGTATTTTTTGCCACTTACTATGTCCTTTTTTTTTGCGTGGCTTGCCACTTACTATGTCAAGCAGAGCATAGGCGGGCCTTGAGAAAGTGTATACTGGGCTTGGTACAAGCTAACATAATGTGTGATGTAAATGTTTTTTTAGGTAAAATGTACTAATGCATGGATTATGTTTTCTCTCTTTCAGCTTGCAGAAGACATGAAAACGTAATTCTGGCAAATGTGTTCACGTCTGATTTAGGTTACATACAAATGCATGGCATTATGTTTTCTTCTCTTTCAGCTTGCAGAAGACATGATAACATTAATTCTGGAAAATGTGTGTATGAGTGTATGTATGATTTAGGTTATTAATATCATGAATTGCTTGATAATTATTACTCCCTCCTTTCCAAATTTGTTGGAGCAGATTTGCCATTTTGTAATTGCACAAATGTGCAAACACAAGGATTGAAGGACCTCCATATCTCAACATTGAAATGTTAAGATGGTAAATTATTAGTAACATTTTTAATCTTTATATTCCATTGGCATCAGCTGGTAAGGCAAAACAGAGGTCGTGCCATGCGTCCCAATCTACTAGTACTACCTCTGTTAAAAAATATAAGCTTTTTTAGAAAGCTAGAACAGAAGTAATAGCTACTACTTGCGCAGAAGGCAAAACAGATAGAATCACAGAAAGGCGACTCCAAATGATAATATCGAAAGGGTTCAAATAGACGAAGACTGGCTCAAATAAGTTCGAGACAAGCTACACCAAGTACATACAAAATGGAAACACCCACGCATGGACAAGCCACCAGAAAGCTGCCATGTGAATTCAGATTTCATCAACCAAATGTGGCGACCAAGAACTCCTTGTAAATGCTCATGAACTTGGCCACGAAAGCTGCACAAAAAGTAGCAAAAGGTGGGTGCACACTAGTCAGGTATCAGCCTCTACGAAAATAGAATGCAGGGATATCTTTTGGAATGTTTCGTCTAGGTATGCCCAGGTTTAAGGCCTCTTTAGTTCAAAGAATCTTCATAAGGATTATGGAAGATCATAACTTCTAGAAAAAAAACTCCTTTGTTGTTTGTCCAATTTGTAGGGTTGTATTCCGCTGGAATCTCTATTTCAAAGGAATTTTTCCAGCAACTCATATCTCATGGGAGAAATCTGATGTCGCAATCAAATCCCTATAGTAACACTACATGCCAATCATAAAATTTTCATATGGTGCAGTCAAATCATTAAGAAGACATTACATTCTAATACTGAGAATTTTCCTACTCATGCATGTTAAGTATCTTTGGATCAGGGAGGCCTTATATGAGAAAGGCAACAAAGTATATCTAGGTCCAGTAATACCGATGATAACCAGAGTACCAAGTCAAATTGTCTAAGTACAGCATGCACACGGTAAACCGACATGACAATGTTATGCACAACAAGGCAGTTCATTAGAAGGGTATGAGATGTACCTTCCAGATGAAAAATGGCCTTGGACCCAAGGCGCATCTTGTGTTCCTATAAAAAGACAAGAACTCAGAGCTTAATAAGCAGATTATAGCAGGAATGAAAGTAAATGAGGAAGAAGTGGAGCATTAAGCTACGTGAAATCAGCTGAGATGGAACATCTAAAATCTATTGTGCACCTACTTAAAAAAGGAGAAAACCTGGACCTAAAATGCCAGTGTCAAATGGCAGAAATGTTAGCATAATAATTACTTACATAGTGCGCAGCCCAGCGACAAACTTCATGTTTCAGATCAGCATCTAACTTCTTCATCAACTCAGTCAACAATTTCTGCAATACTCAAAAGCAAGTTAACTTACACCAACATTAAAAGACATGTAAATATAGAGTTAAAAGCAGTGACAGAAGCATTTTATCACCTTCAAGATGCTTTCAGGTGGGATACAATTGACAAGCAACTCGTAGAATTTCTGGCGTACAGAGTATAGCCTGAAATATTGATTTACAATTCAAAGTCAAACCAAAGAAAACCAACAGAATATCCCTTGTGTTTCACTATGCAACACAGTAAAAATAACAAAATATGTGGTTAAAGATTGATGTGTGTCCATAGGATGGGGAACAACCTAAATCGCTGATCTAATTTCCATATGATTTGCCACAAGTGATATAAAGTTCTTAGCATATGCATCAGCACTCTTAGATATTAAAATAAGAAAGGCACAACTCCAAACAATCGATAGCGAACTTGTCACAAAATACAGTTATTGTTTGGAGAAACACATACTGCAACAAGATATAGTTAGGGATTAATCGCATCTTGTCAGTTCAATGTTGTTGCAACCCCTGACATTCAAATCATTGATGTGTGCTGTATTTACAGCAAGCATATAAGAAAATAATTGTAAAACTAACACAATACTGCAAAAGAAAATAGTTCCTTCAAGATTCCTAATTGAGCATGAAGAATGAAAAGGTGTGTATACAGGAAATAGAAGGAAAAATTGGTCAACAGAAGTTGGGAAGAAACATGACAAACCTTTTAGGGCTTTGTTCACTCAAGATATCAGTCGCTATTTCAGACACATACTGCTCCCAGTCAAGAGGAGGTGGCACTTGATTCGGTGAAAACGGATATCTGTAATCCAGAGACAGAATAAAATTTTCAGGAAAGCAAACAAGTGTAAATACTGAAGGGCGTAAAGAGTGAGATGCATCATACATTTAAAAACAGGATACGTCAAACCAGTAATAATAATATAACTGCAGTAACAATTAAAGGTAGAAGTCAGGCTTACTGCTGGACTTTGCATGTCTCGAAAAATAATATTGCCCGCCTCAAGTTGCGGTTTGACTGAGCTGCTATCCGAGCAGCAAATCCAAATGGAAGTTGCAGGTTTTCTTTCTTCCCAATGAACTCCAGAACTTGTACAATCTGCAAATGAGCGACTTTTAGGGATGTATGATGCAAAGTTCTTTGATTAGGCATATGGTACTGCGGATTGGAGAATAGCTAAAACTTCACTACAATTTTCGTTTACTGTGAACATGGTCCCAACCAATTGATATAAGCATAGAATCAAACCCCAGACAGAGTAGTTCAAATAACCCCTAGTGAAAGCAGTTTAAGATGCAATTCATGGCACTTAATAGGAAGATATAAAGTTCAAATTTAGATAAATGAACTAGTTGGCAAAAACAAAAGCAAATACAAAAACATGCAAATTCTTAAAACCTTATTAGACATAATAGTACCACCCACCAAGTCAAGCCAATGATGTACTACAACTAGTGGCACTAAAAGATGGCACATCAGACATCAAATATCCACACTAACCTGATCTTCGCTAGGTGCATTCACTCGCACATTCAGGCAACGGGATCTTACAGCTTCTGTCACCTTTGAGGAGCTATTACAGCATAATATCAGCCTACAAGATGCACTGTACTTCTCCATTGTCCTACGGAGAGAATGCTGTGCTTCTCGTGAGAGCTTATCAACTTCATTTAGGACAAGCACTGCAAGTTTACACAAACTACGTCAAGTTTATGTTGAAAGAAGAATTTGTTAAATAAAGCAAGGCAATTCGGCCTGAACAAGTGGTATGCTCAGTTTCAATAGAACCCTCTATCTACAAGTGGCCCCGTGGTGTTGTGGGCATACGCCATGGTGTTTGCATTGTTGTTGTATGGTTTTAGCCTGGTTTTCCATTAATTAACTCAGCAATTTCTTCTTAATTAATGGATAAGGCAAAGCTTTTGCCTTGTTTCAAAAAAAATAACAATAACGTCGGGGGAGAGAATTTAGCAGCACTTTCTTTGCAAGACAACGAAGAACCTACTGGAGCATAGCAACATAATCAGAGTGACAGTGTACAAGAGGTCAAGAAAGGAAAAGTACCAACCTTTGAATGCTCTCTTGCCCTTTGCATCAATTGGCCTGCTCTTTGCCATCTCTTTTATGACCTCCTGAACAACATATCTGTCCTGAAACCCCGCATCGCTGGGGTTCATTTCCACATGGTGGGAGCTCGACAGCATCGCCAGCTCCAGATCAAATGTCCTCGTCCCAGTCTGTGCAAAGCAATCAGCAACTTAAACTCACAAGGTGTTTATAAACCAAATTGGCCACTAATATAAATCACAGAGCACTCAGCTATCAAGTTAAACAGAAATGCTACCACTTGCCCACACAAAATATCTAAAATGGGATATTGCCCTATCAGGGTGCATCGGTGCCGTGTTCAACAAGAGCACGAAATGAAAAGGGAAGGTTCATTACCTACACCGCAGGTTTACTCACAACTGAAACACTTATTTTGCATACTACTACTCTATGATAATTCTTCAATGGCATATTGCAATTTGCAAAAGCAACCATGATAAGAAAGAACAGAGAAAAAAGAGGGGCTATGACTCACATCTATCTTCCAGGTCTTGTTCTCCATCTTCACCTGCAATGAAACACCAAGACACAGAAACATGTCACCAACAAAATCCACCCCGGATAATAAAATAAAACAGAGATCTCCGTAAATGTATGAAGAATAAAATAAACTAACCTTCTCGGCACCGGCGCCGAACATCTGCTTGATGAGCGCCATGATTAGGGTTTTCTTGCCGGACCCCGGCGGCCCGTAGAAGAGCAGGTGCGGGCAGTCCTGCTCCGCCACCTGGACCAAAGAAACACCGTTGGAAACAGATCAGCACAAGGGGGCGGGCGAAACCCTGGAAGACTGATCTGGGGAAGGGCGGGTCGGGGGCGCTTACGAGTTTCTTGAGGTTCTGCGCGACCTGCTCATGGACGATGACCTTGTCTAGGGTTTTCGGCCGGTGCTTGTCCACCCACAGCATCCTCGCCGCCGGGAGAGGGGGAGTGGGAGAAAGGGGGCAGATTTGGGGATTGGATTTGGGGGAGAAGGCGAGGGGAATGGGGGGGAGTGGCGGGAACTTGGGGTGATTGGGGGCGGAGTCTCGCGCCAGGGCAGCGGAGGGAGGAGGGTTATGAGGTTTTTGCCGAGCGGTAGGCGCTTATCTGTCGCCCAACCCGACTGCCCAAATATGTGGATCCTACTCTTAGCTTTCGATTTGCAAACAAAAAAAACTCTTGATTTCTGGGTCACCCACTTTATTTTTCTCCTTTTTGGAGAACATCAGCTCATTCACTTTCACTTTAAAGAAGTACCACTTTGTAATAAATTCGAGACAACTAAAAGAGATGGGAGATAGTACTCCCTATTTTCCGAAATACTGGATGACATTTGGAAAGCTACAAATTGATTTGCTAGCACTTCCGTCTTCTCGATATAAGCCGTTTTTACTTTTGAAGGGTGATTGGCAGGATCCTTGACCATATACCAAACTATATGAATTGGGCACATAAAAACGGTTTTGGAGTAAAACAAATTGTATATTGCGCAGGCGAACGCCACTTAAATATTAGGCAAAAGCATCGGTCATACAACAACCACGAAGATCAAGATGCTAGGAGAGTAAATATTGTTGAGAATGTAACAGTTGCGAGGCAGAGGGTAAAAGCAGCAATAGTTGGGGATGTGGGGATAAGTATACCTGGCCATGGGAAGCCCGGCTCGGCCCGAAATTCCCGAACTTGGGCTAGCCCGAGCATGCCTGTGGGCCGGGCCTGGGCCAAAAATTTAGGCCCAATAGTTGCGTTGGGCCGGGCCGGGCCTGGGTTTGAGAAATGTGTCAAATAAGGAAGAAGCCCGGACCGAGGCCCGAGGCCCGAGGCTCGATGGCTATTGTTGTGATGGGCCGGGCTTGGGCCAAAATTCTAGGCCCGGGCCGGGCCGAGCCTGAGTTTTTTGCATCGGGCTTTGTTAGGCCCGGCCCGAACTATGCCTAGGTATAGGGATAAGTTATCTCGCGCACAATGGCTTATGAGGCACCCGATACACGAGACCTTCATACCCAAGACCTTCATACCTTGTCTACAGATTATCAAACAATTAGAAGAAAACTATTTGCAAATAAACTAAATATCTAAGTGATATCTCATACACAACTCGTGGGATCGAAGGGAAATATTTATGAGAATAGTATTGATCTACATTTGTCTATGAATTTGGCCCTTTAGCACTACCGAAGAAATTTTTCTCAATTTTGTTCCCAAAGTAGCGATGTTTTGAACATATAACTAGAATTTCAACGCACTCTGTATTTCTAGATTACTTTCTGAAGTTTCTAAACATGAAATTTGATGTCCTGGTCCGATGCACCCACATGAAATTTGATGTTACGAGCGTGCATGGGAGTAGTGGTGCAAGTGGTCTATCATGTCCTTTACCCCTTTTTGTCTAAAAGTTGAACTAACTTTTTGTGGTGACCCAGCGTACCACTGCATGGTGTAGTACACAAGTCGTTGACATAACACAAGTAAAACACCGTTCCACTCATATTACATCCCTCAGAGTGGTACAACAGAAACATATGCGAGTCCAAGGTATGTCTATAGAAGGATACACAAGCTGTTTACGAGAAGATCAACACGACCTCCTACTTTACAGTGAGGTAAAACTTCAAATAAAGCTCCAGAAGAACGACTCTTCATCTAACTTATTGCTAACACTATCTCCAGAGATACTGGGCTTGCTATAGAATTCTAGCTACTTAGGTGCTAAGATTAGGGAAATGTTCCCTTTTATTGCTAGTCTAAGTTTCCACTATAGTTGATGCAGCAGTTGACTTCATTGACTTCTTTGCTTGGATTCTTCGTCTTGTTGCAGTTGACTCCTTTGCCTTCGGGTTTCACGGTAGTTTCTCCTTCGGTGCCTCCATAGCTAAGCAGGGGATTTAAGAGTGGGATGAGTACGAGCGTACTCAGCAAGTTCAAATTAGGAAAATAGGTGTATCATGCACTAGCTACAGCCACAGACCAGAAAGTCATAGGCAAATGCAAGTTTTTGTAAACATTTCTTCAAAAGGTTTATTTTATTCTGAAAACTATGCCCGTCAGTCTTCACAGGTTGACTAGAACTTCATGGAGTTCCTTTCCTGCCGCGTTCGCAGTTCCCTTCCCGGAACAGGGAGTGACAGTCACAATTCAGTATCCTCTGCAGAGGTGCGTTACTTTTCCCATAAGAGAACATAACCTTGTTGCCAACCGAGTAGCTTGCTCGTTCACACTTCCTTTGGTGTGAGGTCAGGTATAAGAACCAAGCCCACACCGCCTTCTCCGCGACCCTGCAAACCCACCCTTTTGTCCATCCGTACACCCCCGGTAGACATCTCCCGATCATACGGCTTTACCCACGGTGTACGTCGGACAATCCTTCATAGACGGTAGAGCCTCTCATCCAAACGTCCGGATGGGGATTTTAAAGGCTATCCCAACCTACGGCGGTGCCTCCGGCACCCCGCCGAGGCTCTATCAAGTCCGTTGGCGTGCGAGGAGGGAAAAGATACGGCTGGCTTCCCCAGAGCCATTATAGATCTTATGGTCAACGCGATATGTACGGCGCTAGAATCACTTTGGACGGCATTGGTACTTAGTCCTAGATGAATAGTACCCGTGCAATGGAACCTCCACCAATCAACACATACCATGGTTCCATTGCCCACCACATAGTCATATTCATAATTGTAAAATAATATTTGCTTTTCAATGCAAGAGTGATAAGTATAGTACTTTGCATATAATTTGATAAACATAATCAAATGACATGAGCAAGCGATGAACTTGCCTTTCTTGACTACAAGATTATGCAGACAAAGGCTTCGATTCGTGAGAACTCCAAATTCTGAAATACCATCATTGTCCGGTAAGGACAATGTTTAAAGAACTGGCAAAGATGCTATAATGCATAATATGAGATGCAATCGTCCCGAGCGTAACCTAACCTCGTTGATTTAGGATGTATGAGTTGTAAAGATTTATTTAGGGTTTGTTGCACTTTTAGGATGGTTCTCAAACAAGGTTCTTATAAGGGTTTTGGTTATATTAGCATCATAATCAAGTGATATAATACATCATAATAATCATACACATAAAGAATAGTGGTGGAATAATATGTAAGGACAATTGTCAATTTTAAGTTCTACAGAACATGGTTGATGAGTACTTATACTATACTTCAAAAGAATAACTTTTGAAGAACATGTTGTTTAAGAAATAATGAGTATTTCAAAGAAGGATTAGGCTTCTAAGGTTTGATTGACATTTGTACTTCAAAAGAATAACTTTTGAAGAACAGGTTAAATAAGAATATGAACTACTACACATAGGAGCTATGGCTTTCTAGGGTTTACTATTGGATTCAGCTAGTTTCACTAATAGAGACTAGTTGGTTTCTTAAGTTGGATTAGTTCTATATACAACAGGTATTGGCAGGTTTATTACTATGGTTGATTATGGTATCATATCAAAGGATGATGGTCAAGGTGGTGCTATGAGTTAGGGTTTACTATGATCTCACAATTGCTGTACTAAATAATCTCTAATGTTTCTAAGCTAAGTGGCTTATCATTTCCTAAGTAGGGTTTAGTGGAATAAGAGCATGTGATGTGCATTACTACACAAGATTGATATTAGGGTTTATCATTATGGTGCTACTAGGGTTTGATGATTGAGGTTGATCTTGATGGTATGGTATATAGGATAGTGATCATTGGTACTAATCCAATTAACAAGGTAGGGTTTCTACCTAGGTGGCACTAGTGAATCATATAGGTTTTAACTAAGAATATGGACATGAAATGATGACTCATGTGAATTGGTTCTATGTTGGTGGATCATGACTTGTATTTGTTGGTCACATAATAAGGTTCTCTATGTGAGGTGAAATTCACATGATCACATGTGATAAACAACTAGGGTTTTAGGTTTTAAAATATTTTGACATGATCACCTAAAATAATGGGATCCAGATTCTAACTTATAATAAAACTAGGGTTTCTTATTTATGATCCAAATCTTAAAGTAATACTTGGTACTAGAATTAATGTGATTAAGTATTTTTAACATGCTATTAATTTTTAGAGGGTTTAAGAATTAAAATAATTACTAATTAGGGTTTAATTAGAAATCAGGGTTTCCTAATTATTGTTAGGTTTTAAAGTATTTAACTTGTTAACTTAAGAATGTTTGAGTAAATAATTGTTGAGCTACTAAAATGATATTGGCTTTTACTATTTTCTTGAGTTATTACTATTTAAAGAAAATAAAAATAGTAATTTGCAAATTAGGGTTTATGAATTACCACTAATAATTAAATTAATGCAAATATGGTAAATAAAATTAATATTAAAATTTTACTTAGTTACTGAATAGTTAAAATTTAAGTTTGGAACTTAATTATTTATTGAATTCAATTTGCATTTTAAATAAATGAAAAGGCATAATTAAAGAAGTTAAAAATAAATGAATTTTTATTTTGACACACATTTTTGTTTTATATTTTATTTGAATAGAGTTTATTTTTGTGAACATTTTGATATATTATTCATAATTTTCTGAGTTGATATGAATTTTCTACAATTTTGCAAAGTTTCAGTGATTTTCTGGAATTTATAAATAACTGGAAATACTAAACGTACCGGTTCACATCCTAACCACAGTGACTGACCAGTGGGTCCATTGACCGGGTCAATTGCCACGCGGGCAAAGACCAGTCAACAAAGCCAAGGGACCCCACCGCCACGCTGGCAACGGCGACGGCAAGACGCCGGCGACCAGTAGACGACGGCGCCGCCCGTTTACGGCCTCCCGGGATGAACTACTTATGGTTTTCGACTCTCCTCGACATGCTGAGACTGATGGTGGTGTTGGTTTCGTAAGGGAATCACCGGAGCCACGCCGGCGACCATGTCCCGTGGCGGTGCTCTCCGGCGAGGTGGCTAAATGGAGCTACAGACGACGAGATGATGCAAATAAGAGGTCTACGGATGCGAAATCATACCGTGATGCTGATGGTGTGATCGGTGAGGTGGATCGTGGACGGAATCGAGCACAAACTCGCCGATACCGCCACAGTACACCGAAAGGGAATTGCAAAATTGGCTTGATCCCGAGCTCCCCTTGGATGATTGGCTCCACCATGATGATCCTTGAGTCCAGGCGCTTCCAACAAGCTACTGCACGGAGCTTGGGGTGGTCTCCTCCGTCAAATTCGTCCTTGACGCCGGCGACAGTGAGTGGATAGTGGTGAGGGATAGAGAGGGTTAGGGGGTGAATGAAGGAGCGGAGATGAACAAGGACATCACGGAGGTTCTGTAGGCAGTTTTATAGGCCACGACGAGGTCGGAATCGTCACTTCACCGACGGCGACCGCCGAGATGCAATGGCGACGGTGAGGTGAGCTAGGGCGTGAATCTTGATGCTCCTGGATAGACTCGGACGCGAGGATGATTGAGCGTGGTTCTCGAATGACTGACAACGTCCGGGATTGATCTTATCGTCGGCGAGGACGTGGCCGGCGAGCTCCATCGCGTTGTCGACCATGGAGAAGACGACGGTCTCGTTTTCTTCTACCAGCAGCGACACGGTAAGTGGTGGTGGATTGGTTTGCTCGTGGGCTGGGCTTTGCTGTGGGCTGGTGTGCTGGGCTGCTGCGGTCCACCAGGTAAGTCTCTCTCTCTTTTTCTTATTTCTGTTTTCTATTTTCTGGTTTGAATTTGAGATTTGAATTCAAACTGATTTCTGCTTTGTGTTTTGCAGGTTCTAAATTATTTGAATATCAACATAAATTGATAATAATGCTTACTGTATCATTTTGTTGTTTAAATAAACATTAAATTTTTGATTGGATTGATATGTTGTGAGGTTTAATTAATATAAAAAATAGGTTTAGATTTTTATCTCAATTCCTTTTTCATTTGAGAACCAAATCTATTTAAGTGGTTTGGAAATTTATAACTTGTGCATAATGAACACATGATTAGGTTGAGCTAATACTTAACAATATGATTTGTTCTCATATTTATAATTATGGCTAGGGTTTAAGTTAAATGGTATTAAGAATGGGATTGGTTCATGATTTTATGTGAATAATGGTTCTTAGAGTTTAAGAAGATGTTTGGATAAACTTTACAATCACCAAATGACATTTAGGCCTTAAGTATCTATGGCTTGATTTATAATTGGGCTTCAGGGTACACAAGTTAGGACATATTATTTTATGTAGATTGAATTCTACTTGAAAGGTTTAGAGTTTTGGGAATACTTCACTAATTGAAGTATTAAATAGGCATGAGGCATGGCAGGGTTCTACTTATAATCTAAAGTGACACTTGGATTGGAATTCAAATATGGCATAGGGTTTTAGTAGTGATCACTCAAGTGATGCACAACTAGGTTTGAACTATGATCATAAGCTAGGTATATTTAATTGACTAGAGTTATTCTTCCCCACTAAGCTATAATTATTATATCAAGGCAATGCTAGGTTTATCTCAAGTTTTTGGATAAACAAGGTTTAGGTTTAATGCCACTACTCCTCCATACAAGGCATGAGGATTGGTTTGGGGTTAACTACTAGGGATATACTTATTATTTTATGTGATAGATGAGATCTATTAATCATATGGTTTAACTTATCATCTATATCTACAAGGTATAATCATGCATTAGACAAGATCCACTCACTCCTCACTAATCCCTCTTTAATATTCCTCTCATCACACTCATCCTAGATTCTTAGGGTTTATAATTAATACCAAGTTGTGATGATTAGGGAATTGGTTTCCTAAGGTATTGCTATTGGAATAGGTTCTCACCTCCAAGGTAAACTATTGACTTGAACAACTAGGATTAGTACCTTTGTAATATTCTTGTATGAACATGGCTATGATTAGTATTTTAACTTCTCTCACTTCTCAATGTATTGGAATAGCCTAAGGTCCTACTTAAGAGATGATGATATGATCCTATAAATATATGGTCTGCCTAGGAATTCTACCTTGGTATCTTCTGTAGCTTGTTCTTCAGGAAATATGATAAACCTGCATCTTGTGGTATGCCTCCACCTCCTAGCTTCTTCATCTTGATCCTAGCTAATGTATGGAGTGGCTCTATGTGTGCTTGTTCCCATGTATCATGGTACTAGATGAGCAAATGGATGAAGGGTGTGGCTCCTTTTATAGGCTTGGGAAAGCTCTAGTATCATGACACATAGGTGGGTGACTCTTGTTTTGGTTTAATGAGTAAGGTGCTTGGTTGTCATGCCCTCATCCATAGCAATCCTTTGAGCATGAGGTGGCAAGTCTTGGGATGCAAGTCATGTAGATACTTTCATCCTATGTGGCATGATCATTATCCTCTCATATGAATTATATTTGGATAGCCAAGTGGCATTTGTTACTAAATATCTTGTGGATGGTTTTATTATTGTGGATGAGTCACTATATCATATTTGATTGGATTTATATTATAATATTGGTCAAAAAATCAAGGTTGAAGGTTATTCCTCAATTTTGAATAGTTGGTGTTTGATTGCACCAAGGCATGATCATATGAGTTTCAAAATACTCATGAGTAATTTTATTCAAATAGTTTGAACTATAATTTGTAATGTAAATGGATTCAGTTTTATGATATTCCATATATTTAATAAGTTATGATTTAATTAAGAATGTGTGGCTTTTATGCACTTTAAACCCTATGGTTTACCTTATTTAGAAGTGAATTAAATTACACACAAAGATAGTTGCTAACTCTTAAGTATTATTAAGTTAGAGTTTGATTCTTAAAGGATGTGTTGTAGTAAGGAATGTCATGTTGAGATCTTTTATAAGATCTTGTAGTTGACCCTTACTTAAGGTGTTGTTTGTTATAAAACTAATTCCATTTGATCTAACTCATAGATCAAATCCTCTCTACCAAAATAGGGTTTTAGTAAAGATTACGGTGAAGTTTATAGCGCTTGACTTGATGATCTACTTCAATTCCGGCAAGTCAAGTGAAACTTCGATTCTTGTGGTAAGTTTTATTTGAAAGCGCGAAAATTCCCCGGATTTTCTATGCATGAATGAAATGCACACTTTGGTGTTCTCTCATTTTATAGCCTCTAAACACTGGGATATTACGGCCTCTCCCCCTTAAGCTGAACTTCGTCCCGAAGTTCGAACGCTCTCGAGGTTTCGGAATGTGGAGCCGACTTGAACAGATCACAATCCTTTCAAACTCCCTAGTGATCTCATTAGATATAATTGAATATATCCCTTGTCTCGATCCTTCATGAAGTCTTCGATGTCGCACTGATACTTTCTTCAATTCTATGATTTCTTCCAACACTCTAAGCTTATAGGCTTACTCTCCAAAGATTCTTGGATTAGGACATCTCCTTATGCTAATGGACTTTACTAATGGTTGTGGTGACATCTTCCTATTTGGGTACTCAAAGCTTGGTTCTACCAAGCTGCGGTAATCCAGCTGCGGTGCCCAAACCTTAAGTCTAAAGGATTGGTTTAAAGTAAGGTATTGTTTTTCCCTTACTACCATAACGAATGTAATGGTACTTCGTAAGGTATTTATAATAGGCATGGTCCTGGTTGTTTAGTCCTACAAATGGATTAGACTCATTTAGTCCATCCAATCATGGCTTCTAGTTCATACTAGTTATCTTCCTTTTGGTTTCTTTAGGTTCCATGAAAGGAATCTTTCTAATAGGCTTATGTTTTGGTATGGTCAAACCCTTCGGTCTTTTGTTTTCTTAGACTTTGATTGTCCTCCGACATCTTCTTCATCCAACTTCATTAGCTTAGACTTACTTGAGCTCTTATGCTACGAGTAATTATCAATTACCCACTCAAGTTAAAGTATAACCCTTACTTCCTCGAGATATGAACCTCGAGCTACGGTACGACAACCTCCTGAGAGTACTATTATATGGATACTTCCACCAATCTTATGAAAATAGGATCGGACTTCCTCTCGGTTCGGACCTTCTTCTTCTTCTTTCATACTCCAAATCATATCTTAATACTTCTCCTTCAATCTTCCTCTCCCCCTTGGAGTTTACTAATGATACGCAACTCCTTTTCTTCTAATCATTAAACTCCAAGGTAGAAGATTGGTTTAAGTACAGGTTTATATTTTGTACCTTTCTAAAGTCTCACGAAGAATTCTTTGCGGTGTATCCACACGAGTTGTGGGTATCCGATGTGAATCCTCAGACTAAATATTTATTAGCTACGGAATACCGGCTACGGAATCCCTCTTTCCTTTAGAGTGAAAGAACGATTAAGGCTGTGGACTATTTGTTACCAGTACTGCAGACTATCTAACACAAGATGTGGCTTATTGGATACCGGTTGTGGCTATGTTATGGTTCTAGTCCACATCTACCTACCGGATGCGGATACTTTTATGGTTTTAGTTAAGATATACCTCACTTCACCTACTTTCTCTTCATGATTATCCTATATCGGTATGCGGTCTGATGATACCAGCTGCGACTTCACTTGTCTATTTTCCTTCTTCTAAGGTTTGTTTTGCAAGATAACCACTTGTTGACACTATGAAAATAGTATCTTAAGTGACTTCATTAGCATTACCTTCTTTCATAATGAATATGGCTCCACTCCTTCTTGCTCCATATTCACTTTTTTCTCACTTTCATGGTACTTCCATGTTGAAGTACTCCTCAATTGACGATAAAAATGAGGTTTGATTGGTCCTTTCTTCAAATTATTGTGGTGACTTCCCACAACTTTACTTCCTTCTTCTAGTGAACCTTCATTTTTCTTCAAAATCTTCGAGTTCGTCACTTCCTCACACGAATACCTTTACCCTCTAGACCTATAACATCAAGTAAGAGCTTGATATAGCAACATGCATTTGCATATCAAAGTCAAACTTCATGTATGGATCTAGTCAATCAATGAAAATCCAATAAAATCCAAGAAAATCCGGCTTTGTGCT
>NC_061510.1:398937623-399013735 GCF_022539505.1 Lolium rigidum | reverse complement strand
CGTGATAAAAATGGAAATATGGAGGATGGAATTGGGGGTCAACTCGGTGCAGTTGAATCCCATAAACAAAAAGAAGGCCGTGGAGGAAATCGTGAATTGGGGCAGAAAGGCCGCGGATGAGGTGATCAACGAAACTAACCCGGTACTCCATTGGAGGGTTGGGGTAGCTTTCTTCGCTGGGAAAGCGGATGGCGTCCTCTTTCTTCATTAGGCCAAGCCTCTTCAGCGTGTTGAGGTCTTGGTTGGAGATTTTAGATCTCTCCCATTCAAGATCTTCAGCGGCCATCTTGGACTCTGGAGTACTGTGGCGCGTGAGTCGCGTGCGCGGTGGCATCAATGGCACTGGAAAAGCAATGTTCGTGCGTGCGGACGATCAAAGAGAGTTGGGCGCAGGGGAAGTTTTTGCAAAGAGGAACAGATGTGCGGCGCAAGCGAAGGAGTGAACCGAGGTTGAAGAAAGGTTTATATAGGAATCAGGCGAAGCATTGCACCGTTGGATGGAAAAAGTGTGAAGGAGATGATAACCACGTGGAGATGAGGGTAAAAAAGTATTTTTACATCGACGAGTTTACAGATCGTATGCCAGAAAAAGGGGAGAACATGTGTCCCCCACTTGCACGACGTGTATGTTAGATCAGGAATTGAGACCCACAAGGCAGTGAAAGAGGCGGCAATGGTCAGTTTCCAAAATAGAAATCGTGGCTATCATCAGCAATGACGTCGTCAAAATGAAGGAAAAGCTCGACTATGAAGTTTGGAATGTTTATCGACAATGCAAGACTATTCCGGGAGCCTTTGGTCAAATACAAGTTTTTGCCCAAATGCTCGGGGGCTACTTTGAAAAGATAAAAATTTCGAGTATGACAAGATAGAAATGGCGAGAGCCTATGACCAAATGCAAGCATTTGTTCATAGCCTCGGGGGCTACTCCCATCGGGAGCGCTGGTCGCGCACCCGATAAATATAAAACTATCGAGAAAAATTATAAATATAGCGGCAACGGATACTAATCTGTGGAGCCTACACCCAAGCACAAGTCCTTGGATGTAGCCTCGGGGGCTACTCCCATCGGGAACGCTGTTCGCGTGCCCGATGAATTTTTATCAAAATAAAGAAACGAAGTGAGTATATTTCGAGTTACACGAGATAACTCTACATATACTCCCATCGGGATGACAAAATAAGTCATCAAATATGACTCGATAAAATGTGCTATTCCAAAGGCGAAAAGCACTCGACAATATATTCTCGAACGCCAAAGTTGCGATCAATTTCCGAATGCCGCAAATTTGCGAAGGTAAGACCCAGATCCGTTCTGGCTGGGCGTGGCATCGCCAAAGACTGCGCTTCGCTACTTTTATCCGTATCAACGGATACGAAGAAAAATCCTAACGGACGCGTTAGGTACTCGATAAATTTGACTCGGGACTCGACGGAATGGTAAGACCTTAAGCGGCACCTGTCGAAGTTTGCACCAAGTATCCCGAGATCATGTCCGGGGACGTGATCTTGAAGTAGGTTTTTGCGGATTGCCACTAGAGCAGTTAACTAGTACCCGATCCGTCGGATGAACTAGCCCCAACTACCATTATCCCCTGTACAATATAGAATTTTATGTGAAGAAGTATAAATAAAAGCTCTCGAATAAAAATAAACAGTCGAGATTTTCCACGACTCTACGATTCAAGCAAAATCTCGGGGCTATCGACATAGGCATCCCAAATGGGCCTGCCGAAGATAGTACCCGGGGTTTACTGAAGGCCCACTACCCGAAGAATAAGAAGATTTGGGAGCCCAAGATATATTAAGGAAAGTTAGAGTTGTAATAGGAAGTGTTATTTGTAATCTGGCGGGATGAGTTAGAAACCGTCCCGGACTCTGTAACTTGTACAAGACGAAACCCTCGGCTCCACCTCCTATATAAGGGGGAGTCGAGGGACAAAGAAAGGATCGAATCTACTGTCAACATAACCCTAGTTTTCATAATCGTCGAGTACTTTTCGCCTGAACCTTCGAGATCTACTTGCCCTCTACTTCTAGCAAAACCCTAGTCTACAATCTGTAGGCATTGACAAGTTAATCCTTTGTCATCTATTTTCATGAGAGCATCATTAAAACTGCTGAGCCCATCTTAATGGCTATAAAGAAAGAACTTCTTGGGAGATAACCCATGTGTTTATTTTACTACAGCAATTTTTGTTTTGTTGAGTCTTGGAAGTTTTTTACTACTGTAGCAACCTCTCCTTATCATGTTTTTGTGCCAAGTAAAGTTTCTATGCTAAAGTTGATGTTATATTTGGGATCGTCATGCGCAGAAACAGCATTGCTGTCTGTCACGAATTCTGGCATAAGTCTCTGTAAAAAAAATCAAAAAAATCTGCAAAATTACGAGCGTGATCCTCAGATATGTACGCAACTTTCATTAGTTTTGAGTTTTTCCATTTGAGCAAGTTAAGTGCCCAGTCCAGAAGCATCTTTACGGACTGTTCTGTTTTTGACAGATTCTGCCTTTTATTTCGCATTGCCGCTTTTGCTATGTTGAATGGGTTTCTTTGTTCCATGAACTTTCAGAAGCTTTGTGCAATGTCCAGAAGTGTTAAGAATGATTGTGTCACCTCTGAATATATGAATTTGTGGTTAAGCACTAACCCTCTCATGAGTTTGCTTGAAGTTTGTGTGAAGGAAGTTTTCAAGGGTCAAGAGAAGAGGATGATATACTATGATCAAGAAGAGTGAAAGGTCTAAGCTTGGGGATGCCCCGGTGGTTCATCCCTGCATATTTTAAGAAGACTCAAGCATCTAAGCTTGGGGATGCCCAAGGCATCCCCTTCTTCATCGACAAATTATCAGGTTCCTTCTCTTGAAACTATATTTTTATTCCGTCACATTCTTATGTATTTTACTTGGAGCGTCTGTGTGCTTTTATTTTCGTTTTGTTATTTTCATTATCTGAATAAGTTAATCCTTGTGTGGGAGAGAGACACGCTCCGCTGGTTCATATGAACACATATGTTCTTAGCTTTTAATGTTCATGGCGAAGGTTGAAACTGCTTCGTTAATTGTTATATGGTTGGAAACAGAAAATGCTACATGTAGTAATTGGTAAAATGTCTTGGATAATGTGATACTTGGCAATTGTTGTGCTCATGTTTAAGCTCTTGCATCATATACTTTGCACTCATTAATGAAGAAATACATAGAGCTTGCTAAAATTTGGTTTGCATAATTGGTCTCTCTAAGGTCTAGATAATTTCTAGTATTGAGTTTTGAACAACAAGGAAGACGGTGTAAAGTCTTATAATGTTTACAATATGTCTTTTATGTGAGTTTTGTCTGCACCGGTTCATCCTTGTGTTTGTTTCAAATAACCTTGCTAGCCTAAACCTTGTATCGAGAGGGAATACTTCTCATGCATCCAAATCCTTGAGCCAACCACTATGCCATTTGTGTCCACCATACCTACCTACTACATGGAATTTCTCCGCCATTCCAAAGTAAATTGCTTGAGTGCTACCTTTAAACAATTCAAAAGTTATTACCTCTTATTTGTGTCAATGTTTTATAGCTCATGAGGAAGTATGTGGTGTTTATCTTTCAATCTTGTTGGGCAACTTTCACCAATGGACTAGTGGCTTCATCTCGCTTATCCAATAACTTTGCAAAAAGAGCTGGCAATGGGATTCCCAGTCCCAAATTAATTAACAAAAATAGACACTCCTCCATGGTATGTGATTGTTGGACGGCACCCGAAGGATTCCGTTAGCCATGGCTTGAGAAAGCAAAGGTGGGGAGGAGTGTCATCATAATAAAACTAAAATAAAAAGACACTCCTTCATGGTATGAGATTGTTGGCAGGCACCCGAGGATTCGGTTAGCCATGGTTTGTGAAAGAAAGGTTGGAAGGAGTGCCACCCAAAAATAAAATAAAATGGGAGCCACTCTTTGAAGGTTTGTCTGGCAAGGGGGTTAGAGTACCCGCTACCATTCGTTGACAACAACAAACACCTCTCAAAACTTTACTTTTATGCTCTCTTCATGTTTTCAAAATAAAAGCTCTAGCACAAATATAGCAATCGATGCTTTCCTCTTTGAAGGACCTTTCTTTTACTTTTATGTTGAGTCAGTTCACCTATCTCTCTCCACCTCAAGAAGCAAACACTTGTGTGAACTGTGCATTGATTCCTACATACTTGCATATTGCACTTGTTATATTACTTTACATTGACAATATCCATGAGATATACATGTTATAAGTTGAAAGCAACCGCTTAAACTTAATCTTCCTTTGTGTTGCTTCAACACCTTTACTTTGATTTATTGCTTTATGAGTTAACTCTTATGCAAGACTTATTGATGCTTGTCTTGAAGTACTATTCATGAAAAGTCTTTGCTTTATGATTCATTTGTTTACTCATGTCATTACCATTGTTTTGATCGCTGCATTCATTACATATGCTTACAATAGTATGATCAAGGTTATGATGGCATGTCACTTAAGAAATTATCATTGTTATCGTTTACCTACTCGAGGACGAGTAGAAACTAAGCTTGGGGATGCTTGATACGTCTCAAACGTATCTATAATTTCTTATGTTCCATGCTACTTTATTGATGATACCTACATGTTTTATACACATTATATGTCATTATTATGCGTTTTACGGAACTAACCTATTGACGAGATGCCGAAGGGCCAGTTCCGTTTCTCGCTGTTTTTGGTTCCAGAAATCCTAGTAAGGAAATATTCTCGGAATCGGACGAAATCAAGGCCCAGCATCCTATTTTTCCACGAAGCTTCCAGAACACCCGAGAGCCGCCAGAGGAGAGCCACAGGGGGCCCACACATGGTGGTGGCGCGGCCAGGGCTGGGCCCGCGCCCCCCTAGTGTGTCGCCGCCTCGTCAGCCCTCCGACTCCGCCTCTTCGCCTATATAAAGGTCCCTGACCTAAAACACGATACGAAGAAGCCACGGTACGAGAAACGTTCCAGAGCCGCCGCCATTGCGAAGCCAAGATCTGGGGGACAGGAGTCTCTCGTTCGCGCACGCCGCCGGACGGGAAGTGCCCCGGAAGGCTTCTCCATCGACACCACTGCCATCTCCACCGCCATCTTCATCACCGCTGCTGCTCCCATGAGGAGGGAGTAGTTCTCCATCGAGGCTCTGGGCTGTACCGGTAGCTATGTGGTTCATCTCTCTCCTATGTACTTCAATACAATAATCTCATGAGCTGCCTTACATGATTGAGATTCATATGATGATGCTTGTAATCTAGATGTCATTATGCTAGTCAAGTGGGTTTTACTTATGTGATCTCCGGAGACTCCTTGTCCCACGTGTGTAAAGGTGACGAGTGTGTGCACCGTGTGGGTCTCTTAGGCTATATTTCACGTAATACTTATTCACTCGTTATGAATGGCATAGTGAAGTGCTTATTTATATCCCTTTATGATTGCAATGTGTTTTGTATCACTATTTATCTATGTGCTACTCATGTGATGTTATTAAAGTAGTCTATTCCTCCTGCATGGTGTAATGGTGACAGTGTGTGCATCGTGTAGTTCTTGTCGTAGATTATGATCATAATCTCTTGTAGATTGTGGAGTTAATTGTCATTATGATAGTATTGATGTGATCTATGCGTCCTTCATAGTGTGATGGTGACAGTGTGCATGCTATGTTAGTACTTGGTTTATTTTGCAAAGATCTATTATACTCTAAGGTTACTTAAACATGAATATCGAATGTTGTGGAGCTTGTTAACTCCGGCATTGAGGGTTCGTGTAATCCTACACAATTAGTGGTGTTCATCATCTAACAAGAGTATATGTAGCACAAAGGAAAGAGAACTTATTTATTATGTGATCAATGTTGAGAGTGTCCACTAGCGAAAGTATGATCCCTAGGCCTTGTTTCCACCACAAAGAATTGCTTCCCACGCCAGCAAGCTATTTTCTGGCGCCGCTTGTTTACTGTTTTACTGCATCTTTACTTTCTGCAATATTACCACCTGTGTTTTACTATCTCTTCGCCGAACTAGTGCACCTATACATCTGACAAGTGTATTAGGTGTGTTGGGGACACAAGAGACTTCTTGTATCGTGATTGCAGGGTTGCTTGAGAGGGATATCTTTGACCTCTTCCTCCCTGAGTTCGATAAACCTTGGGTGATCCACTTAAGGGAAAACTTGCTGCTGTTCTACAAACCACTGCTCTTGGAGGCCCAACACTGTCTACAAGAATAGAAGCACCCGTAGACATCACCCGCCAACGCTCTCACTGGTCAATGGCGAAGTGCCACATCCATTACACTGCCTCATTTGGCTTCCAATACAAGTAGGGGCATCTCAGTCATCCCCACAGCGAGGAGGCCTTGGAGGCCCTCGCACGGGTGGGTCTTGGCAATAAGGCAGAAAAGGGACAAGCTCGTGAGCTTCTCAACGGCGGTCACCATGGCTAGGCCGCGATCAGAGACATGGCGAGAGGGACTATGGAGCAAGATGGAAGAGCACTAACACATCAGCAATCTCGTCATATAGGAAAATATACTAGAGGAGGGGAAGACAATGACTATCTGGTTTGGCCTAGAGGGCACAACTAGGTTCGGGAATGGCAATGGGCTTGTTTCATTAGGCCTGACAATGTGGGATTGAAATTTGTCTACCGGAAATCGCTTGCAACCCAAAATCTACCACATTGTCAAGGGTGTAAAATACACATAATTTTTTTACGCATGTAAAACATGCACTCCCTTTAACCATATTTACCAAACCTATTAATCTTGTATGCTGACTACAAGTGCACAAATGAAACATAAATCCATGTTTGTTCTTTCATTTAACTGAACATAATGAGATGATCAGATCTATTACATTATACATACGACAAGCGCGATACATGGAAAATAGGGAGATGTGCTAGAAAATTTTCATAGAAACAAAAAACACATTTGTCATAGATCTGATGGATCAACTCTTGATTAGTGTGTGTGTGTGTGTGTGTGTGTGGATAAGCGTACTTAAAGAGATTGTATCCAACAATCTGTTAGATCTTCATATCCATACACAAGTAGATCATATGCGTTAGATGTTTATGATTGTATCTAAACAAATAATAATAATAACAGTTAGTGAACATTGAACCAAATGGTTGACAGCCTGTTGGTCATTGATTTGTTAAGATTTTTCTTTTCTGTATAAAAGATGCATCCAATTGTACATGAAAGCATGAATTTGTGCGTAAGTCTATCTTTTGTTTTAAAATGCAAGGAGGATATGAAGCAACATACTAGATTACTCTATATGAATGGGTCCAATATCATTGTATTTGTTTTATAAAAAACTATGTTTCATCTATTTGTGCTATTTCTTAGTAACATAACCATATATTCAAGTACAATATAAAAGGATCAAATTTGTATTTGTATGAATGTATCCATCTAAAGCATAACATATTTCGTAATAAAGAGGAAAATAAAAGAGAAAGCTAGATAGGATATAAATAAACTATTAACACTTTTGCCACACTAAACAATCACAAATTTGTATTAGAACATAATGCAATTCTAACTATAGAATTTCTCGAAAACATTCATATATAATTTCTTAGCGAGCGGTGCTGGTGGGTGCACATAAGCTACATAGACTACAACTAACACATATTCCACAACTGTAGCAGGCTTGCGTGCTCGCCGCATTTGTATGTGTGGTCCTGGATGGATGACACAATAAATAAAGGGAAACTACAAATTTTCATATGCGCAAAAGATATTTCTAACCGTAGGAAGGAGGAGTTGAGGTATCCTCCGAAACATCGCTCATCGATGATAAATTTATAATGTGGTGCATCCTTTTGTGAAGCTTCTATTCCGAAAGATGAGAAGTGTAACATGAAGAAATTGGTAACATGAAGAAGTTGTGTGACCATCCATTTGTGCATGGGAGGTCACAACCACCCATTAATGCAAGTTTATACATACCAGCTTTAATGGCACATCCCGACGCCTCTCATTATCACTAGGTAAGTACTTCTGGAGAATGTTTATGTTTTAGAATTCTTCGTGTCTGAACACCCGACACAACATGTTTAAGCTACGATCGACAATCAATTCTAGTTCTTGAAAGAAGTTTTGACTACAAGTTATCGAGTCAGGACAAAATGGAGTAATGTGAAAGCATGCATGCATGAGTTGTGAAGGTCTTCTCTTTTGTAGCCAGCGACCGGTAGAGCTTTCCAAGTTCACATCAACCGCCATTATGATGGGGGAGAAGTACATAACTTTACCTACCGTATCAAATTCTCACACTATCAACTTATCAACATGGTCTACACAATGTCGCATGCCGGCTCACATGGATGCACACTAAAGGTTAAAACCGGGAATTTATACTCCCATGTCTAATCATGCACGTTGCACACATTAGAGGATCTATGTGCAAGTCAGAGGGGCCACTCCCTGAGAATTTGGGCTTTTCTGATGAAATCATTTGCAGGGATTTTGATGATAAGAAAATAGAGTTATTTGCCCCCAAGCTTTACATATTTTCTCCCCCCTCCAATATTCTAGGCTAGCTCCGCCACTCGTTGCATAGATAAGCGTCTTTAAAAAACCGACCATTTATTTACACGTGTGGAGCATCAGAAATTGCCATGCTACATGATGGAAACCGATCAAAGTTCTTGTATAGTATCCACAATTGCGCACGATCAAAGTTTTTGGAACAACGAGACCTATGACGTAACGGCGATATGACAACTAGCCAGTAAGACTAGCCATTATCATTGCCTGCAATACTTGAATAAGTTAGACCACATTGTTTGGGAATCATAAGTTAGATGATCATCGGCTAACCGAGTGGTAGGTTGTTATGCATAGGATATGTGTGTGGGCTTAGATGGTAGACCGAATAAATCAAGACAAAACACAAATTGTCAGATGTGCCGAAGACATTTCCAACCACAGGAGGGAAGATTCTAGGTATCTGTTGAACAATCGTTCGTGGATGATAAAGGCAGTCTTGTGGTGCATCCTTTTATCAAGCTGTCGTTGCCCCCAAAAGATGCGAAACACAACACGAAGACATTGTGTGAACACCCATTTGTGCATGGGAGAACACAACCCATTCGTGCATGTAAGTTCATATCAGCTTTAGTGGCGCATCCTGATGCCTCCCATTCTCAGTGGGTGAGTACTTACGGGGCATGCTCATGTCTTAGAATTCTCCGTATTTGAGCACCCGGTAAGCGGTACAACATGCTTAAGCTATAATTGACAAACAATTGCAGTTCTTAAAGGAAGTTAAGACAAGAAGCTACCGAGTTAGTCAAAATGGAGTAATGTGAAAGTGTGTACATGCATGAGGCGTGAAGGTCTCCTCTTTTGTAGCCAGCGACTAGTAGAGCTATCCAAGTTCACATGAACCGTCATTATGATGGGGGAGAAGTACATAATTTTAGCTACCATATCAAATTCTCGCACTATCTACTTATGAACATGGTCTACACAATGTCCAATGCGGGTTTACATGCCAGTACACTAAAGCTTAAAAGTGGGGATTTGTACTCCCATGTCAGATATTGTTGGGAAACTATGTGGGGTGGGGTATTCACTGCACAAGAATAGGTAGATAAGAACATGCTCACACACTTCGTCATCTTCTTTTTGGGGATAACAATACCTACGACGTAACGGCGATAAAGTCTAGTAGGACAACTAGCCGCTAAGACTAGCCATTATCATTGTTTGCAACACTTGAGTAAGTTAGACAACATTGTTTGGGGATCATCAATGTTTTCAAGGCTAACCAAGTGGCAAGTTGCTATGAGCATATATGCATTTTTTGAAAGAGAGTTTATGAATATATGGCACAAGCTATCCAAAGACCGGCGATAATTTGACTAACAACATCGCCGACGCGATTGTTTTTAGGTGAGCGTTGATTTCTTACTGAAATAAGGCCCAACCATTAGGACGTACTAGAAAACTGGGTTGAGAATCAAACGATTTGAGATGACAATAGGTTGTGGGACGAGCAACCAAGAAAAAAACATGTACTATTTTGGCTCGCCACGAGCCTTCCAAGCTTCCACACCACCTCGTGATTTATCAACGCCGGTTTCTCCAACTTGCACGAAAAAGTCGAACATTGATATTCTCGGCTTTGATACATCAATGACATCAAACGCAACCTAAAGGGGATGTCTTCTAAAAAACAAACAAGTAGATAATGAAATTTGTGAATGTACATCAAAAGAAGCTGTGAGGGAACCATCCCAAAACCTACCTAAGGGCATCTCCGCAAAAAATGTGTCTGGTACCACCTCCAGCGGGGCGACGCATTGTGATCGGGCCGTCCGCAGCGACATAAACCCAACACATATTTGCGCCTGGAATGCGTCGCGGCGGGCGCTCCAAGTGACCGCTCGCTTCTCCACGGGGCCTGCCTGGCAGCGAGCCTGTATCGAGGCCATCGCTTCCGCGGTCAGCGCTTTCGCGTCTGCGCCGCAGCCTTCGCCATCAATGTCGCGGCTGCCTCTTCTGCGCGCGCACTGACGCGGCTGGGCTTCTGCGCCGCCTTCACCCGTGCGGGGCCGGCCTTAAAAGTCCACCGGCATCGTTCCTGCCATCGCCCACACCTCCACTCCCACCACCACCGCCGCGCGCCACCGCGGCACCATGGGGAAGAAGAAGAATGACTTCGAGGTGTCCGGCTGCGACACCAAAAAGGTGGAACGGCCGCATAGGGTGCCGCTGCCCGTCGGCGTGGGGCGGCTGATGCACGCGAACTGGACGTCGTGCGACGCCTGGAGGATGCGCACATGCCTGGCGGCTCAACTACCGCCAGGGGCCCATCCCGCCTGTGCCTGCGCGCGAGCCAGATAGGAGCGCCTATGAAAATGAATTTTGTGAATGAACATTGTCAACATCACAAGAAGCTTCGAGGGAACCATTCGGGCATGCCCAATGCACTGCCCTAGAGCTACTGCCTCACACCTTTAACTAGGTTCGGGTGGTCCAAAGTAGGTTCGGATGAGGAGGCAGCCTCTTCATCAGGAGGCAACCTCTTCAGCCATAAAGGTGTAAATGTGAGAGAGAAAAAGAAAAACCAAATCAGCTTTTGAGAGAAAGATGTATTAATGGGACCATAACATGGCATGCATATGTCAAAAGTTTTATCCAATCCTAGTTGGACAGCTGCCTCCATTGCTCATGCCCTTCCAAAACCTAGCTAGACGGCCAAGATTTAAGAACGGGGAAAAGTACGGCTGACGTTTGGCCGATGGTGAATTAGTGACGAGTTGGACGCAGCTGGGAGACCTCTGTCAGCCGCCACTTTCATCCGGCCCCACCGGCCCGCCTTTCGCACCGCCTATGCCATCCTGTCCAAATCTCGGAATCTTGGCCAGCCACCGACAGGTGAGCCCCACTGAAGCCACTCGCCCACTTGCACCGCCGCATCACTCATTTCATCCTGCCTCACGCGTCCACACCGCCAGCTGGGGCCAGCACGGCGGACCCACCTCGTCAGTGACGCAGGACGCGACCCGCGCGTGGCGGCTACGCTAGCTCACGGGGGCAGAGACGTCACGCCGCTGGCGCTCGCCTATACCATTCGCTTTTCGCATCCGCCCTGCCTGAAAAGCCCGTCCTCCTCCTCCCCCAACTCGCTCCGAAGCTTCTCTCCTCCACCACCACACGCCGGGGGCGTCCGCAGGTGCGTGCCAGGGGGGAGGGATCAGGGCCGGGCGCTAGGGGTTCGGGCGGCGGCGGCCGAGATGTCGACGCCGGCGCGGAAGCGCCTGATGCGGGACTTCAAGCGGCTGCAGACGGACCCGCCCGCAGGCATCAGCGGCGCGCCGCACGACAACAACATCACGCTCTGGAACGCCGTCATATTCGGGTAACCAGCCGCGCCGCCGCCGCCGCCCTTTTTCCGTCCCTAGGTTTTTTTTGGACCTTGGGGATCTCATCGTCGTACAGTTTCCGTTAATATTATGGTGCTGATGTATGTCGTTTGGTGCGAATTCTGCAGGCCGGATGACACGCCGTGGGATGGAGGTGAGCCGGCGGATTTATTAGGGTTCACTTTGTGCATCATCTTATCGGTTGATTATCACTAGTGTCTACTTGTTGCCACTTCTGTGATTTAAGAATCGGTAACCGCGTAGCTGGACCTATTTACAACCGGTAACGAACCGTGCGATAAACTGTCGTCTTCCTCGGACGATTCCCCGTGCCCAAGCTGTGGATGTAAAAGCAATGGCAGGCAGCATAATGCTGTTTTGTCCCCAAATAGCAACCTGCCTAACTAATCCTGTCGTATACGGGCTAGTTTATGTCACTGATACAACATGAAACCGACAACAATACCATAGGTGATGCCTGATGTTTAACAGTAACGCAAAGACCTCACGTCTCGCTTTTCATTTCTAACGGTAACGCAAGAACCTTTTGCACCAAATTAGGAACCTGCCTAACTAGTCCTGTCGTTTGCGGCTAGTTTACGCTACTCCGATAGCATCTGTGGTGTTGGATGTTTAAAGCCTTTGCGTTTGAGTCATGCTATTAACTTTAAAAGTTCTCATCATGTCGCAAGTTTTGTTCCAAAATAGCAACCTGCCTAACTAAGCCTGTCATTTACGAGCTAGCTTTAGCTTACGTCACTGGTATAACATGGAACCAACAGCTATAGCATCTGTGATGCCTGTTGTGTAACGGTAACACAAACACCTCACATCTTGCCTTTGATTTGTAACGGTAACACAAGAACTTTTCGCGCCAAATTAGTAACCTGCCTAACTAGTCCTGTCGTTTCTGGCTAGTTTACACCACTCCAATAGCATCTGCGGTGTCGGACGTTAAACGATAACGCAAATAGCTTCTGCGTTTGATTCATGCTATTAACTTTTAAAAGTGGTCATCACGTCGCAAGTTTACAGGAGACACGCTTCATTGGCATGATTTGAATTGTTTAGGCAGTCATAGATGCTATGATTGGTCTACTTACGTGCGCATTCCAGCAAGTAATTGCATATTAGTTTAAAAACAAAGTGGCACACCTGAAATTATTGGTAATAAGCATACAGCACATAAATGACCATGCTTGTACGCTGGGTGTAATAATGTATGGCAGTGGAAGCTAGGCATCATTACTAGCATGCTGCCTTAGTCATAGCCTTTAGACATGTCATGCATGTGTGTAATCATCATATGAGGACTCTTTGATTCAAAGGATTTTTTTTCCTATGTGCGCCAATTAATTTGTACCTTTTCGGTATATGTCAAAGGAAATTTTCTGTTCACTCCAACAACCTCTTGGAAAGAATCCTTTGTTTTTCCTGCTGCGCAATCGAACCAACTTTGGCATAAATTCAAGCCTGTAGGGTTTGAGTGGGCATGATATTGCAACTTACCGTTTTCGGAATCCTGCGAATCAAAGAGGCCGGGAGCCCTTGTTACTATCCCTGGCTGTGGATGTTGGAGTATGATTGATTTAATTTGAAATGGACCTATTTATAATCTGTAATCGTGCAAGAAAGTGTCAGTCTTGCTTGTTTGATTTCTCATGTCCAAGGTGTAAATATGAAACACTAGGACGTACAAGAACTTTCTGCCCCAAAACAGCAACCTGCCTAACTAAGCTTGTCGTTTACCGGCTAGTTTTTGCCACTGGTATAATAGGAAACCGTCAGCAGTATCATCTGTTTGGCCTGATGTGTAACTGTATCGCGAAGAGCTTCTTCATTTGGTTGATGCTATTAATGCTAAAAAGGTTCCATCCTATCAAAGATAGCATGAAACACGCTTGATTGGCATGATCTGTATTGTTTAGGCAATTACAGATGTTACTGTTGTTCTACTAATGTGCACAGCCCAGCAAGTAAATGTGTACTTTGTAGTCTATAATGTTGTTTGTTTTAAAAAATTTGCACCCCCAATAGCAGTCTGCCTAACTAAGCCTCTCGTTTACTGGCCATATTTCGTCAATGCTACACTAGGAAACCGACAGAACTTGCATCTGTGATATCTTATGTTTAATGGTAACACAAATAGCTTCTCGTTTGAATCATGCTATTAACGCTAAATGTTGTAATATTGTCCCAAGTTAGCAACAAACACACTTGATTGGCATGATTTTAATTGTTTAGGCAATTACAGTTCCACATGTTATGTTTGGTCTACCAATGTACACAGTCCAGCAACTAAATTGCATATTGTTATAGTCTAAAAAGGTAGTTATCTGTTTTGAAAGTGCATATACTAACTGGCACACCCAAAATTATCAGTAATAAGCAGACATTCCAGAAATGAACATGCTTGTGGCTCTTGAAAGTAATAAATTGAGGTGCGTGCGTGTTCTGTGTGTGTTCGTTTATCTGTGTTAATGCATGGCCGCTGTGCATTACTATGTAGTGTTACTAGTTTGTACTGCCTTAGTCATAGCCTTGACTGATATGTCGTGTTTGTGTGTAATCATCACGGCCCTCTTTGGTTCAAAGTATTTTCATAGGAATTTTGGAGGATTCCAATCCTTAGGATTTCCCCCCTATGTGCGTCATTTGATTTGTAGGATTGAATCCTATAGTAAATTTCCTTAAGGATTCTTTAATATACTGTAAATTTACTGGTAACACAAATATACTTTAAATTCAATTCTGTAAGATCCGTGCGGGCATGATATTGCAATCGTGCTTTTTAAAATCAAACAAGGAAAATTTTAACAGTAACACAAATATAGTAATTCAACCCTGTAGAATTCAAGTGGGCATGGCACTGCAATCATGCGTATTTCAAATCCTGCGAATCATCTGTTGATAGAAGATATATCTTTGACCTCTCAATGGCTAATGATAAAGTAAGACATAGACTGCAGGATACTTATGGTAAAAAAGATAGGAAAATTATTGATTATTCAACGCTGGATCGAATCATGTCCAATGACCATTGGAATTTTCTCTATCCCTATTCTTCCAAGATAATTTTGATTTGTCGGTGAAAAAGCGAGGAAATAGGTTCGTCATTCTATTACAATATCACCAAGAACAAGAGAAAAAACTAATATCCTGTTTGGGGATTTCGATTGAAAATACCCTTTATGGGCGTTTTTTTGCGTAGAAATACTATTTTTTCTTATTTCGCACTGTAGGGGGCTGGTTTACAGGCACTACTTCTGTAAGCCAATCAAGTAAAAAAGCTTGACTACCCGACCGGCGAAATCTTTTTGACCAATTGCCTCCATTCCAGTATCGGAAACAACTAGGCAAGGTTCCATAAAAAATAGTGCACGCTAGCGGCACAAGCGCAGGGAAGAAAAAATAAGACCAAGGTTCAGATTTGCTGTTATCACCTGATGATTCAGGTGGAGAAGTGACGACCCAAGTGTCACATGAGCGATTCATCATTACAAGGTCAATACTTTGGGGTGAGAGAGGCTCGAACTATCGACCTCAGGATTACTCACTTTTAGCTATGAGACCTACGCACTAGCCAACTGCGCCACCACCCCGTTATGTTAAGATGGCAAAACAAATGATCTTATTTGGGAGCAGTAGCGATTGTTTGCTTGCTACTTTTGCACAACATGAGAATCCGTTTTTTTTTTACCGATCCCCCATGGATGGATGAATGTGGAGGCTACGGATTGTGGATGTTGAATGATTGATTAACCATTGGTGTTGTAGCACAATTGTCATCACTTATTGGATACAGTGTCTTTTGGTTGGGGAGGTCTCGTCATCCCTAGAGGATAGATCAGTTTGGTTTTTTGTGATGTACTGTGATTGGGCTGCAGCAATTATATAGCAACTCTGTTTGCTGGGCTATTGTTTGATATAAAAATGTGCTAGAAGCTTAGAAAACATCATTCTGTGACGCGGGAAAGTACTTTCTACCTAATTTCGTTTGGCTGCATAACCATCACCCTTGGATTATGGTAATTAATAACATAGATTGATTTTCATTGGATTGTATTCCTTTGTGTATGTTTGTAAGATCGCAGCCTACTAGATTAGTTTACCTAATCATAGGTAAAATGAACCCACGACAAAATTGTATTGAGCTTTGATAACTATAATATAGATGAGTCTACTTTTGTTGATTGTTTCAAACCAAATGGCCGTATGCATTCAAACATACTGCATTTCGTATGCAAACTGTGGTCAACTGAATGGGATGATACAATTATCCTTACGGAATCTTCTGTTGTAAAACTTATCCAAGAACTTAGTTTAATCATTCTCGATGAACTTATGCTCATGATGCAAAGAAATGAAAGTCATGGTACATGATACCAGTAAAATATGGTTTACACTCCTGTCTTTTGCTGTACTCTGCACAATAAACTAGTGGTGTGAAGTGATCATAAGTTTGCTGAACTTTATTATGTTACACTTATTAGGTACGTTCAAGCTGACCATGCAATTCACAGAAGATTATCCCAACAAGCCACCAACTGTTCGGTTTGTCTCAAGGATGTTTCACCCGAATAGTATGTTCTCTTCATCACTTATTTTTTCCAGTAAACTTGATTACCTTTTCAATGACTAAGTGCTAAACTGTTCATGGAAATTGAAGCCTTGAAGGTCTGACGGAAATTGGTTTTTATGTTTCTGTTGTCTATTCAGTTTATGCAGATGGAAGCATCTGCTTGGATATCTTACAGAACCAGTGGAGCCCTATATATGATGTTGCAGCAATATTGACCTCTGTCCAGGTATTTAGGCCACCTCTCTTATTGTACTTAGATTGATTTGTTAGCTTAATTTTGTTCTACTACTTTCTATTGGTTGCTGTTCACTCGATTACATTTCACAACCATTGGTACGTAGTACCGACCAACTACTTTTAAGTTCACAAAATACCTGTTGTTGTCATTAGAAGTAAATCCTGTCCCATTTTCACAATATCATGGAGGAAAAAAGAAAGGTGCTCAGTGCTCACCTATAAATTGACCTCAGTTGCACAGTACTGTAACTGACGTCAGATCCAGATTTTATTGACAACCTCTATTGTTCAACAAACCACCTGTCATAGATAACATGCCACCAAAAAATAGGTACCAGTGATACAGCTGTCTAAAGTCTGATCGTGCGTACCTAGTTAACAACTGCAGTCTTTCTTCGCTTTCGTTGTGGATGTGAAGATTATTTGGCTCCATTTACTTCCAAGTATGATGGCCAATGCACACTAAACTGAGTTACTTATTCCTGTTGTGGTTGGCTCTGCAGTCCCTGCTGTGCGATCCGAATCCAAATTCTCCTGCGAACTCTGAAGCAGCCAGGATGTACAGCGAGAACAAGCGTGAGTACAACCGCAAAGTTCGTGAGATCGTGGAGCAGAGCTGGACAGCGGACTAGCGGTGCTATGTTCTGCAATATAAGCAACGCCGAAACATCTCTATTTCTGGCTTTGCCGGTCTGTACTACCCGCTGAAACATTGAGATCCTCAGTGGCTGTTGTGATCCTGTGCTTGATCCCCTGCTTCTCCTGCTGGTTTTCCTATTGTAGTGTGTGACACCTATTTGGTGAATTAAGGCATGTGACGCTAATGTAAAGATCCTATACATAGCCAAGAAGTGGTTGCCGCTTGCTAGATTGCAGACATCTCAGCCTTGAACCATCTGTGCTTTGCTCGTCTACGAAAGCTCTGTCCACGAGCATGTTTGTTGAAACCTGTGACCTGTGCTTGAGGTAAACAGTACTAGTGCTACTCTCTCCGTTTGAAAATAAGTGACTCCGTCTAGATACGAATGTTAAGTGACTTGGTCTTGAAAATAAGTGACTTGGTCTAGATATGAATGTTAAGCGACTTGGTCTTGAAAATAAGTGACTCGGTCTAGATACAAGTGTTAAGTGGCTCGGTCTAGATACGAATGTATTAGACGCATGTTAGTGTATAGATTTCCGAACGGAGGTTGTACTACCTCCCTAAGCTTTTTATAAAACCAGGTAATAGTTTCTGTGCTACTCACATAACTTTTGAGCCGTCGGTAGAAACAAAGCTTTGCTTTTCTTGACAGAAGGGTGCTTGCACAGCACAAGTGCACGACATTATTGTACGCTTAGGAGAAAAATCTGCTCCTGAGATCAAGGCTTCAGATAGCAAAACAACAGAGGATTTGGGAAAAAAAACTCTACACTGACGGAAGAAAAACAACAGCTCCTTTTTCTGCACATCCTGGAGGATAACTCATAACTGGCCGCTCCATCTTTCAGCATCAGACGATGGATGATTTGGATGGGAGAAACAACTCGTTTATCTACCTGCTAAATCTGGACGACCTGGTAGCCCGGGACGACACCGGAGACCCATCGCCGCTCCGGATCTCCCCCTCCCAATCATCCTGCACCTGGGTGGCGAACTGGAGGTTCCAGAGCACGTCCTCCACTGACGGCCGGTGTACCGCCTCCTTGGCAAGGCACCTTAGGCAGATCTCCATGACGGTTCTCAGTGATTCCTCTGAACAGGCCTTGTTCACTGCTGGGTCTACAAAGCTCCTCCTCCTGGCTCGGTCCTCTTCGGCCATTGCCCATAGCAGCTGCAGCAAAGTGAGGTTCAGGTGTTTGTGTTGAGGTTCAAGAGTTGACATTGTCAGATACACAACTACAGGTGATCATACATACCAGTTCTTTCATTATCTCCACCTCATATATGGATGTGATTGGCTTCCCAGATACAAGCTCAAGCAGGATCACCCCAAAATCAAATAAATCGACCTTGTCGCCCAGCTTTGTGCTGCAAAGTAACATTTCAGAAAATATTTTAATACAGAAAAAATATATTAGTCATACCGACTGAAACTGGTAGCATGAAACGGTTGAACCTTGTTGGTACCTATCAGTTTGGTGCTTGCTTCCGGCACCTCCCTGCTTGGATTGGCAAACAACAGAGTTTGTTAGTCAGCAACGGCCATAAGAGCTTTTGCTAAGAGTAGCTAGATTTTTTTTTTGCACAAAAATGAATGGGATATTGTAGCTAGATGTTCAAACTTTCGTAAGTTTACTTTCCTCTGACCTACCTCAGATTTCGTGGCCTCTCCTAGGATTGGGATATTGTAGCTGCCGATTTTCGCGACGTGATTCTGGTCTAGAAGAATGTTGTTGATCCTGAGATTATTCCCGAACAGACCAGGTATAATCCCTCCATGCAAGAACTGAATGCCCTTCGCGACACCGATGGCAGCCGATATCCTCTGCCCCCAGCTAAGCTTTCGCCCTTCAGTTCCTTCTGGTCAAGAACAGTTCAAACAAACAACATAAAATTCAGTCATTGGACTGTCAGAGCAAGTGAAAAATGAAGGAGAGGTGAACTGACAACTTACGCGAAATCCTGCTTCTCAAGTTCCCGTTATTCACGTACTCGAACACAAGGTACAATTGGGTTACGGTGGAATCGTCAAGATCATACTCGAAGCAGTGTCCTAGAGCGCTGACCAAGTGCCGATGCCTGAGCCTAGATATCGTTTCGATGTGGCGGTTGAAGCTTTGAGAACTCTGGTTTCTCTTAACCTTGAGGCTCCTGATTGTCACAGGGACACCATTGCCTAGCTTCCCCAGATACATCTGGCAAGAAGAAAAGGTGAGACGTTGCAAACCACTGATAAACTCATGGTCGTGGGCATGATTACAATTTACAACAAGTTACTGTAAATTTGCAGGCATCAATTTCCCAAGTGCTGAACAAACTGTAAGCTTATCAGTGGAGAAGATGGATGATGACATACCTCTCCATAAGAATCTTGCCCTAGCAGGCATGAGTTTGCGAAATTGTTCGTTGCTGCCTCGAGCTCGACCAAAGAGAATGATCTATATGGTGGGACCCCCAATGCTCCTAGCTTCACTGTCTGTGATATGTAACCTTTTTTGTTCGTCGTTCCAAATGCCAAAAGGAAAACAAATGTCAGTGATTTTTTCATCAAGTTTGATTTGAAGAAATAAAATTCAGAATCTCTTATACTAAATGCATATGACGAAGCTCCGAGATCAATCATACGTGCATCTGCGAACAACTTGGAAGGGTAGGCACTAGAAGAAGATCGTTCGTCCACCAATGGTACCGATGGCCTCGTCTTTGCGCCTTCCATGGTCATCTTCCTGATTGCGAAGAAGGCCATGGCGCCGACGAGCGAGACAGCAACGAGAACCGCCATTACAATGCCGGCGATGAAGCCTGCCTGCCGGCCAATTTTCTTCCTCTCCTTGTGAGGAGCTACTATCCCCACGGCCAACGCTTGGTTCTGACAGAACGGCGACGGGTGCTGTGAGCCGTCGCCCTTGTCCAAACAGTTCTCCGACGAGAGCACCACCGTCCCCGTCTTCCCGTCCGGCCTCAAGCAGCCCGGCGCGCTCCCTGACAAGAGGTTCGACGACAGGTCGACGAGCTGGAGGTTGTCGCCGCAGGGCACCTTGTCAGACAGAGTCCCCGTGAACCTGTTCCCGGCGATGCTCAGGTACCGGAGGTTGGGCAGGGACAGCAGCGCCGGCGGGAACGGGCCAACGAAGCTGTTCCGCGACACGTCGAGCCGCTCGAGCAGGTAGAAGGAGCTGAGCTCTGCGGCGGGGAGGCCGCCGCCGAACCTGTTCTGGCTAAGCACCACCGACGCCACTTTCCTCCCGAGACGCGGGAACGCCGGGCCGAGCGCGTTGCCGCCGACGTCGAGCACCTGGAGGTTCGCCAGGCCGCGCATGTCGGGGAGGTTCCCGGAGATGTTGTTGGAGGCGAGCACGAGCGAGCGCAACGACGGCGCGCTCCCGAGGGACCCCGGAACGGTGCCGCCCAGCGAGTTGTTCCGCAGGCTGAGCACGGCCAGCGACGGCAGCGCGGTGCCGATCCAGCCGGGCACCTCGCCGCCGATCATGTTGTCGTCGAGGATGAGGGTCTGCAGGCTCCGGAGCCGCGAGAGGCCCCTCGGGATGGGGCCGTAGAGGTAGTTGCCGCTCATGTTGACGATCTCCAGCCCGGCGAGCCGCTCGAGCTTCCCCGGCAGGGGTCCCCAGAGGCCGAGGCCGGAGAGCGTGAGCACCTTGAGGTCCGGGAGCCTGGACAGCGTGGTGACCAGAGCGCCGATGGAAAAGTTGAGCGGGAGCGGCGGGGCGCCCTGGGCGACGCCGGCGATATGGAGCTGCGTGACGGTGTCGCCGTAGCAGACGACGGAGGCAGAGGGGGCCACGGTGCCGCCGCCGCCACAGAAGTCGGTGGTGCGGCGCCAGTGGCCGAGCACCGGGGGCCGGTTCAGCAGCTGCTGGACCTTGAGGAGAGTCCATGTTTGTGAGGCCTGCAGCGGGGTGGTTCCCGGCAGCAACGCCAAGAAGAAGAAGATGATGAACACCGTCAAATGGCACGCATTGGTCGCCATTGTCGGGGAAGACGATCTCTTCAGAGTTCCCGCTTGATCAGCAAGAACTAGCAGAGCAAAAAGATGATCAGTTAAGAATCAAGGTGTACTGCACAAGCTATTCTTTGATGATTCTTTCCCCCTTTTTGTGATCAAGGACAACAGTACCAGTACCAGCAGCAGCAGAATCAAGCTTTTGATTGTGGGTTTACGGGTACTCAAAATTCAGAGGCCTGGATGTAAAGGTGCAAAGCAGCCGGAAGGACAGGCACGGGTGACCAGACAGCAATGTGCAGAAGCAGAAATTAAAATCCCTTACAAAGATCTTAGCGGCCATAGACTACTAATTCCTCCCATCCCTAACCAGCAAAGAACCCCGCTGCCTGCAACAACCTTACAATACTTGCTCACTTTCTTCAGCAACTGGCAAGAGCAACACCAGAAGTCCAGAACCGGCGTGTTAAGCTACCACTTGGCGCCGAAACTACTAGGCAAGAAAAGAAGTAAACTGAAGCTCACCGTGGAGTCACTCGAGCAGCAGCCATGGAAGTGGAGAAGAAAGCTATTTCCTGCAGGTCAGTGATGAACAGGACGATGAACTCCCTGTGTCTTGCTACGTTTTATGGTTGTCACACACTCACGGCGCACTTTGGTGCCTAGTGTGACTGTGTGAGAGTCCTGGTACTGGTGCAAGTTGTAGTTGTAGATTAGTATGATCACGGGGGTTGTGGCAGAGGTACGAGGGAACTGAACCGAGAGCGCGGAGCAACGGACAGGTGGTGTCTCTGGAGGCTGAGCTGGATGCCTGGTGGAGGCCGGAGCAGGCAAAGGACGACAGCAAGCATCACTCCGGCCCGGTGCAGCGGTGCTCTCTTTTTCCTCTCACTCACACTCTACACTCTCTTTATAGTAGCACTGCCAAAAGAAATACTTAGAAATAATACTGTAGTGATCAGGCATGATATTTCTCTGCTTTCTTGGGATTAGATTTTGGTTTGTGCCTGTTCCACACAGGTATACCTAGATAAAATACTGTGTTGCTTTATGTCCCAACTGTTGTTGAGCTTTGCTGATTAAGAGGAAATAAGAAATGGAGGTGGCAGGCTTTTGTTTTGATAATGGTGCTGCTAATTCTCCACGCATGCTTGGGATTGTTAATGAATTTGATCATACACTTTCTCCTGCTAACTTTGGCTAATAGGCCACCCAGCCCTGGCAGTGAGGAGGAGGAGCACGGCACAAGTAGCCGTTGTTGTTAGGACATGGCGCCATTATTGCACGGTAAACGTCCTTAACAGTGTCGGAAAGATGATGCTATTACCCTCCAAATGAACCTTTTCAAAAGTGATTCCGAGTACCTCATTCATACGAATCCCCTTTCAACACCTACTAGGCTACTGTTACCGAGCATGATGAACATGGCGCCCCTCACTTCTTTTTCTTGTTTTGCTTTTCCTTCCTTTTTCTTGGATTCGTTGGTTCTCTCCTTTCGGTACTTCTACTTGCGCTAGGGACCGTTCAGTTTCCTCTCTGCTTTGGTTAAAGCCAAGGGGAGCAGGAAATCAAAGAATGCCCCTCCATTCCTGGTATGGAACGGAAGAGGCACCGCACACACCTTTCTGAAATTTCTACTCTGAAACCTTGAAGTTATACAAACAACAGAGGACTCTGATGTTTGTGTGAGAATGCATATATCAAACATTTGTCTATAATAAATTGTTGTTTTCAGCGAACTTGGCCTTTTTTTTATTTTTGTACCCAGGCCGGTGAATTGTCTAACTTCGACCGCACACAATGCAGTTTTTCTCCGCTAGAAGAGCATCTTCACCGGCGCGCCCCAAATAGTCGCCGGTAGAGGGTTGCCGGCGCTGCTATATGGGGGACGCCGGCAGTGTTGAATGTAGATGGGCTGCAGCCCAGTAACGCAGCCCATGTAGTCTACAATTCCTGAAATCTCAAGGCCCATCACGTTGGCAGCTTGGGACAGCCCTGGGGGACAAAGTTTAGTCCCACATTGCTAGTTGGGAGTGAGTTGGAGTGGTATATAAGGGCTGCTGTTCTAGTCCTTCCAAATGAGTGAGAATAGAAGGAGCCCTCGCGCACTCCTCCTCCTCCGCCTGCCCCGCCTCGCCTCGTCACGCACGCACGTCGCGTTTCGTGACTCGAGTTCGAGTTCGAGACACACTCAAGGAAGCCTAAATTTTTGCTTGGTGCACCAACTGAGTTGGGTACGTGTCGACATGCATGTGCATGCTCGTCGCGTGTCCCTGGCTTCCTACGCGTGTCAACGCGGTCGGCTCTCCTTCCAGGCTATACCAGGAGACAGATCAGATCTGGAGTCTTGGACAAACGCCCAGAACTCTCTAGTCCGCCTCTCTCACGAAGAAGTTCTTTTTGCTGCGCTACTCTCTAGTCTTCCCCATCCCGGCGACTGCGTGCACAGCCGTCCGGGAGAGCAGGCCTCCGAAACCCCGTCCGTTGAGATCCTGCACCGGGAGACGGGCGATAAGGTTTTTGGGGAGCGTCTCGGCGCGACTGCTCGCTGCTGTTCGTGTTCTTCTACGTCGGTTCGACTGCTTCATCGATAGATCCGACTACACCATGGGCGACTTCAGCAACACCCATGGTTGTGGTGCTGCTGGTGCGGCCTTCCCGGTCGCGATGTACGTGCTTTTCATCTCCTACTTTGCACTGCTACTTGTTCCGTGTTCAGATCTGATGCATGTGCTTAGAATGATGTGTATGGTTAAGTATGCTTGTGCATCTGTAATGTTGCTTTCGGTAATTAATCTCACTCGGAAATTGCCTAATAATCCAACAATCCAAAAAACCTTATATGCATAGGCAATTTTCACCGTCTGGTTTTGCTGCTGCGCTTAAACCGAGCCCGTTTACGGGTTCTCATTTCAAGAGATGGCAAAATAAGACCCGCTTGTGGCTCACTTCTATGGGCATGCACCGAGTTGCGGAAGGTATTCCCAGAGGTCCGCTTACTCCTGAAGAGGATAAAGCGTTCGGGGATGCCACCGTAATCTTTGTGGGTGCCGTTCTAAGTGTGCTTGGAGATAAGTTGGTTGATGCTTATCTGCACATCCGAAATGGGAAGGAACTGTGGGATGCACTGGACGCTAAGTTTGGTGTCGCCGATGCCGGGAGGTGAATCGTATGCTATGGGGCAGTTCAATGACTACAGAATGGTTGAGAACCGATATGTAGTAGAACAGGCTCATGAGATACAGATCATGGCAAAGGAACTTGAGCTCCTCAAGTGTGTGCTTCCGCACAAGTTTGTCGCGGGATGCATTGTCGCTAAGCTTCCCCCTTCATGGAGGAACTTTGCCACTTCCCTGAAACATCAGAGGCATGAGTTCTCTGTTGAGAATATAATGGGATCGCTGGATGTTGAGGAGAAGGCGAGGGCAAAAGACCAACACACTGGAGGAACTGAGGGACGTTCTGCTGCCAATATGGTGCAGAAAAATGCCCACAAGTCCAAGGGAAAGAACAAAGGAGTCTCCCAGACTACCAACTTCAAGAAGAAGGGGAAAACGGAGAAGAAAGATCCTTGCTGGGTGTGTGGCGAGACGGGCCATTGGGCTAATCGCTGTCCACAACGCAAAGGAAAGAAAGGTCAGGCTGGACAGAACTCAACTTCTGTCAACATGGTCATTGGCAACACCGGTGAAGAAACTACAGGGTATGGTAATATATTACCTACTGTTCTTTCGGTGTTTCAGCCCACAGAATAGTGGGTTGATACAGGTGCCAATGTTCATGTGTGTGCTGACATCTCCATGTTTACCTCTTATCAGGCCCGGGGGTTCATCAGTAATGATGGGGAATGGGTTACATGCTACTGTTCGTGGTGTTGGCACGGTAGATCTGAAGTTTACTTTGGGAAAGATCGTGCAACTGAAGAACGTGCTGCATGTCCCTTCTATCAAGAAGAATCTCGTTAGTGGCTCCCGTCTTATGAAAGATGGGTTTAAGTTGGTGTTTGAGTCCAATAAAGTTGTACTGTCTAAGTATGGAACCTTTGTTGGAAAGGGCTATGAATGTGAGGGAATGTTTCGCTTCTCTCTAGAAGACTTCTGTGATAATGTTGTGAACCATGTAAACAGTAGTGTTAATGAAACTAATGTTTGGCATTCACGACTTTGTCATGTTAATTTCGGTTGTATGACACGGCTTGCTGATATGAGTTTAATTCCGAAATTCACCTTTGTCAAAGGCTCTAAGTGCCATGCTTGTGTGCAAGCAAAATAGCCTTGCAAGCCTCACAAGTCTGCAAAGGAAAGAAACTTGGCACCACTAGAGCGCATACATTCAGATCTATGTGAGATGAATGGTGAGTTGACAAGAGGTGGAAATAAATATTTCATGACTTCGATTGATGATTCCACTAGGTACTGTTATGTGTATCTCCTGAAAACTAAAGATGAGGCTCTTGATTTCTTTAAAATCTATAAGGCTGAAGTTGAGAACCAAACTGAAAGAAAGATAAAAAGGGTTCGGTCCGATCGTGGTGGAGAGTACTTTTCTAACGAGTTCAATTTATTCTGTGCGGAACATGGTATAATCCATGAGAGGACGCCTCCCAATTCCCCACAATCCAATGGGATTGCGGAAAGGAAAAAACGTACTCTAACAGATTTGGTTAACGCCATGTTAGATGTTTCGGGTTTATCCAAGGAATGGTGGGGGGAAGCTATATTGACTTCATGTTATGTCCTAAACCGTGTTCCAACCAAGAATAAAGAGATTACCCCATATGAGGAATGGGAAAAGAAAAGACCAATACTCTCCTACCTACGAACTTGGGGTTGTTTGGCTAAAGTGAATTTGCCAATCACCAAGAAGCGAAAGCTTGGACCAAAAACAGTGGACTGTGTCTTTCTTGGCTATGCTGCCCATAGCATTGCTTATAGATTTCTCGTGGTGAAATCTGGAGTGGACGACATGAATGTTGACACCATCTTTGAATCAAGAGATGCTACATTCTTTGAGGATATATTTCCTATGAGAGATATGCATGGCATGTCTAGTTGGGAATCTTATCCAATACATGAAACTCCTATGGAGTCTGATGAGGAATCTGATGATGAGAGTTCAGATTCTGATGAGGATGACAATGAAGCTCCAACGAGGAGTAAGAGACAAAGGACTGCAAAGTCTTTTGGTAATGATTTCATTGTGTATCTTGTGGATGATACTCCCACTACCATTTCGAAGCTCTCGCATCTCCCGATGCGGACTCATCGGAAGGAAGCGGTTCAAAGCGAGATGGATTCCATCTTGGCTAATGGAACGTGGGAGTTAACTGAGCATCCTTATGGGAGCAAACCTGTAGGATGTAAATGGGTATTTAAGAAGAAGCTTTGAGCTGATGGTACTATTGAGAAGTACAAAGCTCAACTTGTAGCTAAAGGCTATACCCAAAAGGAAGGCGAAGATTTCTTCGATACCTACTCACATGTGGCGAGATTGACCACAATTCGTGTACTACTGTCATTGGCTGCCTCACACGGTCTTCTTGTTCATCAAATGGACGTTAAGACGGCTTTCCTAAATGGGGAGTTGGACGAGGAAATTTACATGGAACAGCCTGATGGTTTCGTACTAGAAGGTCAAGAAAGAAAGGTGTGTAAATTAAAGAAATCTTTGTATGGTCTCAAACAAGCACCCAAACAATGGCATGAGAAGTTTGAAAGAACTTTAACATCTGTGGGCTTTGTTGTTAATGAAGCCGACAAATATGTGTACTACCGGCATGGTGGGGCTGAGGGAGTTATCCTATGTTTGTATGTGGATGACATACTAATTCTTGGGACAAGTCTCAAAGTGATTGAGGAGGTCAAAACCTTCTTATCTCAGTGTTTCGAGATGAAAGATCTTGGAGAAGCTGATGTTATATTAAACATCAAGTTATTGAGAGATGGGAATAATGGGATTACACTTGTGCAATCTCATTATGTTGAGAAGGTGTTGAGCAGATTTGGCTATGCTGATTGCAAATCTTCTGTCACGCCTTATGATCCTAGTGTCTTGCTTCGAAAGAATGGAAAGGCAACTAGAGATCAACTAAGATACTCTCAAATCATTGGTTCACTCATGTATTTAGCTTGCGCTATGAGGCCTGATATCTCGTTTGATGTATGCAAACTTAGCCGGTTTGTGGCCAACCCGGGAGATGATCATTGGCATGCTCTTGAGAGAGTGATGCGCTATCTAAAGGGAACCATGAGTTATGGAATTCATTATACCGGGTATCCAAGAGGACTTGAAGGGTATAGTGATTCTAATTGGATTTCAGATGCTAAGATGAAGGCCACAAGTGGATATGTTTTCACTCTTGGTGGTGGCGCTGTTTCCTGGAAGTCTTGCAAGCAGACCATCTTAACGAGGTCAACTATGGAAGCGGAACTCACAACATTAGATACGGCCTACCGTCGAAGCGGAATGGCTTTGTGAGCTCTTGATGGACTTGCCTATGGTTGAAAAACCAATACCGGCTATCCTCATGAACTGTGATAATCAAACTGTGATTATCAAAGTGAAAAGTTCTAAGGATAATATGAAAAGTTCCAAACATATCAAGAAGAGATTGAAGTATGTCAGAAAACTAAAGAACTCCGGAGTGATAGCATTGGATTATGTCCAAAGTGCTAAAAATCTGGCAGATCCTTTCACAAAAGGACTACCAAGAAATATGATAGACCTTGCATCGAGGGAGATGGGTTTGAGACCCACTTGAGTTGCCGAGGGGGTAACCCAACCTATGTAATCGGAAATTCTGTGAAGTAGGACCTGGGAAAACAAACCGGAGTAACTGAGTTGAGAGAAAATTTAATACTCCCACTCCGCTGCAGATGCAATTCTGTCATAGTTACTGTAAGGCAGGTTGACAATGTCTTAATGTGTTCTGAGCGGCTCTTGATGAGCGAAGACGCTGTCTTACAGGGCGATCTTTGAAGAACACACATATACGAGTGACACTACTGGTCATAGTGTGGGAGATTTAGGTGAATCTCTAGTAAGCTCATGAAGGGCCGAGGAGTATGACTTATAAGCTCCACCCAAGGGGAAGGCTACGGTAGTGTAGTACCGTGCCGACATTGAGTGAAACTTGCTGCACAAACACTGACAATTCAAGGCATAGTCCATTGTTCAGTTGTAGTCAAGCCTAACTCCTTGTCTAGGTGGAAGTTCAACTTAACAGTCTCCACTGAAGTGCAGGTATATTAAACAGTGAATGGAAATGATGTGTCATCTGATGTGCATATGAAATCTGGTGGGGGATTGTTGAATGTAGATGGGCTGCAGCCCAGTAACGCAGCCCATGTAGTCTACAATTCCTGAAATCTCAAGGCCCATCACGCTGGCAGCTTGGGACAGCCTTGGGGGACAAAGTTTAGTCCCACATTGCTAGTTGGGAGTGAGTTGGAGTGGTATATAAGGGCTGCTGTTCTAGTCCTTCCAAGTGAGTGAGAATAGAAGGATCCCTCGCGCACTCCTCCTCCTCCGCCCGCCCCGCCTCGCCTCGCCTCGCCTCGTCACGCACGCACGTCGCGTTTCGTGACTCGAGTTCGAGTTCGAGACACACTCAAGGAAGCCTAAATTTTTGTTTGGTGCACCAACTGAGTTGGGTACGTGTCGACCTGCATGTGCATGCTCGCCGCGTGTACCTGGCTTCTGATGTCTACGGGTGCTTCTATTCTTGTAGACAGTGTTGGGCCTCCAAGAGCAGAGGTTTGTAGAACAGCAGCAAGTTTCCCTTAAGTGGATTACCCAAGGTTTATCGAACTCAGGGAGGAAGAGGTCAAAGATATCCCTCTCAAGCAACCCTGCAATCACGATACAAGAAGTCTCTTGTGTCCCCAACACACCTAATACACTTGTCAGATGTATAGGTGCACTAGTTCGGCGAAGAGATAGTAAAACACAGGTGGTATAGATGGTGGTAATATTGCAGAAAGTAAAGATGAAGTAAAACAGTAAACAAGCGGCGCCAGAAAATAGCTTGCTGGCGTGGGAAGCAATTCTTTGTGGTGGAAACAAGGCCTAGGGATCATACTTTCACTAGTGGACACTCTCAACATTGATCACATAATAAATAAGTTCTCTTTCCTTTGTGCTACATATACTCTTGTTAGATGATGAACACCACTAATTGTGTAGGATTACACGAACCCTCAATGCCGGAGTTAACAAGCGCCACAACATTCGATATTCATGTTTAAGTAACCTTAGAGCATAATAGATCTTTGCAAAATAGACCAAGTACTAACATAGCATGCACACTTTGTCACCATCACACTATGAAGGAGGCATAAATCACATCAATACTATCATAGCGATAATCAACTCCATAACCTACAAGAGATTATGATCATAATCTACAACAAGAACTACACGATGCACACACTGTCACCATTACACCATGCAGGAGAAATAGACTACTTTAATAACATCACATGAGTAGCACATAGATAAATAGTGATACAAAACACACTGTAATCATAAAGGGATATAAATAAGCACTTCACTACGCCATTCATAACAGTGAATAAGTATTCACGTGAAATATAGCCTAAGAGACCCACACGGTGCACACTGCTGTCACCTTTACACACGTGGGACAAGGAGTCTCCGGAGATCACATAAGTAAAACCCACTTGACTAGCATAATGACATCTAGATTACAAGCATCATCATATGAATCTCAATCATGTAAGGCAGCTCATGAGATTATTGTATTGAAGTACATAGGAGAGAGATGAACCACATAGCTACCGGTACAGCCCCGAGCCTCGATGGAGAACTACTCCCTCCTCATGGGAGCAGCAACGGTGATGAAGATGGCGGTGGAGATGGCAGCGATGTCGATGGAGAAGCCTTCCGGGGGCACTTCCCCGTCCGGCGGCGTGCCGAAACAGAGACTCCTGTCCCCCAGATCTTGGCTTCGCGATGGCGGCGGCTCTGGAACTTTTCTCGTACCGTGGCTTATTCGTCTCGTGTTTTAGGTCAGGGACCTTTATATAGGTGAAGAGGCGGAGTCGGAGGGCTGACGAGGCGATGACACACTAGGGGGGCGCGGCCAAGGCCTGGGCCACGCCACCCTGGCGTATGGTGGCCCAGTGGCCCCCCTCTGGCCTCTCTCGGATGTTCTGGAAGCTTCGCGTGATCCTAAGATGCTGGGCGTTGATTTCGTCCGATTCCGAGAATATTTCCTTACTAGGATTTCTGAAACCAAAAACAGCGAGAACGGAGCCGGCACTTCGGCATCTCGTCAATAGGTTAGTTCCGGAAAACGCATAATAATGACATATAATGTGTATAAAACATGTAGGTATCATCAATAAAGTAGCATGGAGCATAAGAAATTATAGATACGTTTGAGACGTATCAGCATCCCCAAGCTTAGTTCCTACTCGTCCTCGAGTAGGTAAACGATAACAATGATAATTTCTTAAGTGACATGCCATCATAACCTTGATCATACTATTGTAAGCATATGTAATGAATGCAGCGATCAAAAACAATGGTAATGACATGAGTAAACAAATGAATCATAAAGCAAAGACTTTTCATGAATAGTACTTCAAGACAAGCATCAATAAGTCTTGTATAAGAGTTAGCTCGTAAAGCAATAATTCAAAGTAGAGGTATTGAAGAAACACAAAGGAAGATTAAGTTTCAGCGTTTGCTGTCAACTTATAACATATATATCTTATGGATAGTGTCAATGTAAAGTAATATAGCAAGTGCAATATGCAAGTATGTAGGAATCAATGCACAGTTCACACAAGTGTTTGCTTCTTGAGGTGGAGAGAGATACGTGAACTGACTCAACATAAAAGTAAAAGAAAGGTCCTTCAAAGAGGAAAGCATCGATTGCTATATTTGTGCTAGAGCTTTTATTTTGAAAACATGAAACAATTTTGTCAACGGTAGTAATAAAGCATATGTATTATGTAAATTATATCTTACAAGTTGCAAGCCTCATGCATAGTATACTAATAGTGCCCTCACCTTGTCCTAATTAGCATGGACTACCGGATCATCGCAATACACATGTTTTAACCAAGTGTCACAAAGGGGTACCTCCATGCCGCCTGTACAAATGTCTAAGGAGAAAGCTCGCATTTTGGATTTCTCGCTTTTGATAATTCTCAACTTAGACATCCATACCGGGACAACATGGACAACAGATAATGGACTCCTCTTTAATGCATAAGCATGTGGCAACAATTAGTGTTCTCATATGAGATTGAGGATATATGTCCAAAACTGAAACTTCCACCATGATTCATGGCTTTAGTTAGCGGCCCAATGTTCTTCTCTAACAATATGCATGCTCTAACCATTAAGGTGGTAGATCTCTCTTACTTCGGACAAGACGGACATGCATAGCAACTCACATGATATTCAACAAAGAGTTGATGGCGTCCCCGAAGCATGGTTATCGCACAACAAGCAACTTAATAAGAGATAAAATGCATAAGTACATATTCAATACCACAATAGTTTTTAAGGCTATTTTGTCCCATGAGCTATATATTGCAAAGGCGAATGATGGAAATTTAAAGGTAGCACTCAAGCAATTTACTTTGGAATGGAGGAGAAATACCATGTAGTAGGTAGGTATGGTGGACACAAATGGCATAGTGGTTGGCTCAAGAATTTTGGATGCATGAGAAGTATTCCCTCTCGATACAAGGCTTAGGCTAGCAAGGTTGTTTGAAACAAACACAAGGATGAACCGGTGCAGCAAAACTCACATAAAAGACATATTGTAAACATTATAAGACTTTACACCGTCTTCCTTGTTGTTTAAAACTCAATACTAGAAATTATCTAGACTTTAGAGAGACCAATTATGCAAACCAAATTTTAGCAAGCTCTATGTATTTCTTCATTAATGAGTGCAAAGTATATGATGCAAGAGCTTAAACATGAGGACAACAATTGCCAAGTATCACATTATCCAAGACATTTTACCAATTACTATATGTAGCATTTTCTGTTTCCAACCATATAACAATTAACGAAGCAGTTTCAACCTTCGCCATGAACATTAAAAGCTAAGAACACATGTGTTCATATGAACCAGCGGAGCGTGTCTCTCTCCCACACAAGGATGAACTTATTCAAACAAAACAAAAAATAAAAACAAACAGACGCTCCAAGTAAAGTACATAAGATGTGACGGAATAAAAATATAGTTTCACTAGAAGAAACCTGATAAGTTGTCGATGAAGAAGGGGATGCCTTGGGCTTCCCCAAGCTTAGATGCTTGAGTCTTCTTAAAATATGCAGGGATGAACCACCGGGGCATCCCCAAGCTTAGACCTTTCACTCTTCTTGATCATAGTATATCATCCTCTTCTCTTGACCCTTGAAAACTTCCTTCACACAAACTTCAAGCAAACTCATGAGAGGGTTAGTGCTTAACCACAAATTCATATATTCAGAGGTGACACAATCATTCTTAACACTTCTGGACATTGCACAAATCTTCTGAAAGTTAATGGAACAAAGAAACTCATTCAACATAGCAAAAGCGGCAATGCGAAATAAAAGACAGAATCTGTCAAAAACAGAACAGTCCGTAAAGATGCTTCTGGACTGGGCACTTAACTTGCTCAAATGGAAAAACTCAAACTAATGAAAGTTGCGTACATATCTGAGAATCACGCTCGTAATTTTGTAGATTTTTTCGATTTTTTTACAGAGACTTATGCCAGAATTCGTGACGAGACGACAATGCTTTGTTCTGCGCAACGATCCCAAATATAACATCAACTTTAGCATAGAAACTTTACTTGGCACAAAAACATGATAAGGAGAGGTTGCTACAGTAGTAAACAACTTCCAAGACTCAACAAAACAAAAATTGCTGTAGTAAAATAAACACATGGGTTATCTCCCAAGAAGTTCTTTCTTTATAGCCATTAAGATGGGCTCAGCAGTTTTAATGATGCACTCGCAAGAAATAGTATTTGAAGCAAAAGAGAGCATCAAGAGGCAAATTCAAAACACATTTAAGTCTAACATGCTTCCTATGCATATGAATCTTGTACACAAATAAATTCATGAAGAACAAAGTGGTAAGCATAGAAAAGCAACACAAGCGCAATTTCAAGATTCTCAACATAAAGAGGGGAACCTTAATACTATTAAGATGCATACAACCATGTTTCCCTCTCTCATAATAATTTTCAGTAGCATCATGAACAAACTCAACAATATAACTATCACATAAAGTATTCTTGTCATGAGCCACATGCATAAAATTATTACTCTCCACATAAGCATAATCAATTTTATTAGTTGTAGTGGGAGCAAATTCAACAAAGTAGCTATCATTATTATTCTCATCAAGTGTAGGAGGCATAGTATAATCATAATAAAATTTACTCTCCATAGTAGGCGGCACCAAAAGACCACTATCATTATAATCATCATAAATAGGAGGCAAAGTATCATCAAAGAAAAATTTTCCCTCAATGCTTGGGGGACTAAAAATATCATGCTCATCAAAACCAGCTTCCCCAAGCTTAGAATTTTCCATATCATTAACAACAATGGTGTTCAAAGCGTTCATACTAATATCATTACTACTAGCATGCAAATAAGATTCCATAGGTTTTTTAATTTTCGCAGCAAACAATCCATGTCTTAACTCAGGAAATAGAATAAGAAGCTCATTGTTGTCCATTATGCCTAACTAGTGTAAAACAAGAAACAAAAAGATGCAATTGCAGGATCTAAAGGAAATATCTTCGAGTACTTACAACGGCGCCGGAAAATAGCTTAGTAGCCGAGATCCGGAGTGTGAGTACCTTTTTCCTTTCCTCCCCGGCAACGGCGCCAGAAAATAGCTTGATGTCTATGGGTGCTTCTATTCTTGTAGACAGTGTTGGGCCTCCAAGAGCAGAGGTTTGTAGAACAGCAGGAAGTTTCCCTTAAGTGGATTACCCAAGGTTTATCGAACTCAGGGAGGAAGAGGTCAAAGATATCCCTCTCAAGCAACCCTGCAATCACGATACAAGAAGTCTCTTGTGTCCCCAACACACCTAATACACTTGTCAGATGTATAGGTGCACTAGTTCGGCGAAGAGATAGTAAAACACGAGTGGTATAGATGGTGGTAATATTGCGAGAAAGTAAAGATGCGATAAAACAATGAAACAAGCGGCGCCGGAAAATAGCTTGCCGGCGTGGGAAGCAATTCTTTGTGGTGGAAACAAGGCCTAGGGATCATACTTTCACTAGTGGACACTCTCAACATTGATCACATAATAAATAAGTTCTCTTTCCTTTGTGCTACATATACTCTTGTTAGATGATGAACACCACTAATTGTGTAGGATTACACGAACCCTCAATGCCGGAGTTAACAAGCGCCACAACATTCGATATTCATGTTTAAGTAACCTTAGAGCATAATAGATCTTTGCAAAATAGACCAAGTACTAACATAGCATGCACACTGTCACCATCACACTATGAAGGAGGCATAAATCACATCAATACTATCATAGCGATAATCAACTCCATAACCTACAAGAGATTATGATCATAATCTACAACAAGAACTACACGATGCACACACTGTCACCATTACACCATGCAGGAGGAATAGACTACTTTAATAACATCACATGAGTAGCACATAGATAAATAGTGATACAAAACACATTGTAATCATAAAGGGATATAAATAAGCACTTCACTACGCCATTCATAACAGTGAATAAGTATTCTGTGAAATATAGCCTAAGAGACCCACACGGTGCACACACTGTCACCTTTACACACGTGGGACAAGGAGTCTCCGGAGATCACATAAGTAAAACCCACTTGACTAGCATAATGACATCTAGATTACAAGCATCATCATATGAATCTCAATCATGTAAGGCAGCTCATGAGATTATTGTATTGAAGTACATAGGAGAGAGATGAACCACATACCTACCGGTACAGCCCCGAGCCTCGATGGAGAACTACTCCCTCCTCATGGGAGCAGCAGCGGTGATGAAGATGGCGGTGGAGATGGCAGCGATGTCGATGGAGAAGCCTTCCGGGGGCACTTCCCCGTCCCGGCGGCGTGCCGGAACAGAGACTCCTGTCCCCAGATCTTGGCTTCGCGATGGCGGCGGCTCTGGAACTTTTCTCGTACCGTGGCTTATTCGTCTCGTGTTTTAGGTCAGGGACCTTTATATAGGCGAAGAGGCGGAGTCGGAGGGCTGACGAGGCGATGACACACTAGGGGGGCGCGGCCAAGGCCTGGGCCGCGCCACCCTGGCGTCTGGTGGCCCAGTGGCCCCCCTCTGGCCTCTCTCGGATGTTCTGGAAGCTTCGCGTGATCCTAAGATGCTGGGCGTTGATTTCGTCCGATTCCGAGAATATTTTCTTACTAGGATTTCTGAAACCAAAAACAGCAGAAAACAGGAACTGACACTTCGGCATATCGTCAATAGGTTAGTTCCGGAAAACGCATAATAATGACATATAATGTGTATAAAACATGTAGGTATCATCAATAAAGTAGCATGGAACATAAGAAATTATAGATACGTTTGAGACGTATCAGCTTCCTACGCGTGTCAACGCGGTCGGCTCTCCTCCCAGGCTATACCAGGAGACAGACCAGATCTGGAGTCTCGGACGAACGCCCAGAACTCTCTAGTCTGCCTCTCTCACGAAGAAGTTCTTTTTGTTGCTCTACTCTCTAGTCTTCCCCATCCCGGCGACTGCGTGCACAGCCGTCCGGGAGAGCAGGCCTCCGAAACCCCGTCCGTTGAGATCCTGCACCGGGAGACGGGCGATAAGGTTTTTGGGGAGCGTCTCGGCGCGACTGCTCGCTGCTGTTCGTGTTCTTCTACGCCGGTTCGACTGCTTCATCGACAGATCCGACTACACCATGGCGACTTCAACAATACCCATGGTGGTGGTGCTGCTGGTGTGACCTTCCCGGTCGTGATGTACGTGTTTTTCCTCTCCTACTTTGCACTGCTACTTGTTCCGTGTTCAGATCTGATGCATGTGATTAGTCTGATGTGTATGGTTAAATATGCTTGTGCATCTGTAATGTTGCTTTCGGTAATTAATCTCACTCGGAAATTGCCTAATAATCCAACATGCAGTGCATCCTCTATTTAGGGATGCTGTCCCACACCGGCGCCCCCAAACCGGCTGCCCCCAAAACTTTTTTTCTTTTTACAATATTTTAAAACAACATATCAGTCACATTTTATTCATACTATATTATATAATTCCTACAATCACACAAATAGTACTTAAATTATTCATACAATCAAATAAATAGTACTTACATTATTCATACAATCAAACAAATAGAAATAAAATCATGCATTGTTGGCGGCTCCTCTCCTAGCCCACAAATGCGCAGCATTGCACCGGCTTGATGATGTCGGTTGATGTTTCTCCTCTTGCCTGGCTTTGAGCCGCCGCGCCGAGGCACGACGAAGAAAGGCTGGCGAACGTGTAGCATGCTCGTCAGAATCAGCTGCTGCTGCTGCCGCCGGACAGCCTCATCGTTTTGTTCCTCTGTGAATAGTTGCACCATCATCCTGTCGTCGCTGTCAATCGCGGCAATCGGACGAACACCTTGCGGGCATGGCGGTTGTGTCGCGGTGACGGCGAGCTCTGCTCCAGGCGAAACAGCGGCCGTCGGTCGAGGGGGGGGGGGGGCGTGTCGATGGACGGCGGTTCCTAGACAGGCGAGCCCAAAAAGCACGCCGGCCCCGAAAACGCTACCGGGGCCGCTATGGGGCGCGCCGGTGGAGATGGTCTTAGCACTCATGGAAATGCGCATGTTCATGATGCAGGATAAATGCGAGTGGAGAAAAAACAAAACAATGTGCCATCTTTCAATTTCCTTGATAAAAAAGACTTCAGATGCAAGGAGTGTAGGACCCTGAAAACATATGAATAGGGAAATCACAATAATGAAATTTCATGTCATTGCAAATCTTACAAGAAAATTAAAGCGTATGGAAGGAGCATTTGAATGTTGCGTAGGAAAAACCTGTGAAATTCTAAGACTACGTGCGAAAGTACATCTCGAATCCATAAAGAGGTTTTGGATGATTCATTACGAGGAAATTGGAGAACTAACAGTTATTGCAAGTGTTGAAGGGTTTAATTAGTTCATCTAAAAAAAATGGGTGATGAAAACGATAAGTGAATTCTCCTTTGGTGACCCATAAGAAGTTAGAAAAAAAAGCTTAATCTACCATGAAATGTAATCTTCCATTTCTTGAGTTATAGGTATGCAATACTATCAAGGGGTTTGATTGGCAAAGCAAAGAAAAAAGACACCTTGTGCCTTGTTTGTTACTAGTGCATTTCTAGGGATTTGTTGGATTATATCCTCACCAAACCCCAAACCCCTAATTATTCTAAAAGCATGTTTGGTTCTAGTGTATTGAACTAGTTTAATCCCAATTTACGTCACCTTTATCGCAATTTTAATGTATTTTCCTCAATAATAAATACACTGGCGCCTTAAGAGAAACCAGGTTTTTTCTGCCTCATCATCGTATATGTTAGATGCTTATAGAATGCACTGAGTGGCTCATTTGGCTTCGATGCCTCATCGGTGCTAATGTGAGGAACTGCTCCTTGGTTACCTATGTGGCTATACTAGTGCTTGCTTTTCTTCACGCACACACTGGCGTCACCGCTCGAGTGAAACATAAAACAATAGTAGGGGAGTTAATTCAAGAATATTTTTTGTTGGTGGTCACAAGTGCCCAAGGTGAGTGCTAAGGAAACAAGCACACGGCTGAAGTACCTAAGTAGAGGCAACAACATGGCAGAGAAGAACGTTAATTAGGTGCATTTCCATCATCTCTCTTTAAACACTTGTGTTTAGGCACACTGCAATCAACATGCCCTATGCAAATTGAATATAATGTTTTCTACTTATTTATATTGAACTCTTTAACTTTTTATAATTAATTATCTACCATAAGATCTTAAATGGTATAATTTTACTACATTTAGAAAAATTAGGCGAAGAGCTACATTGTTTTATATTAAGACCTAATATATTGATTATATGATTCCACCACCTAGCATTACAAATAGATTTACACTACACCTATATCACTAGAAGGAAAGTGGTGTTAGTTGTTTTCTTTTGACATACTACCTCCACTTTAGATCAATGATAAGTAACTGATTGCAATCACATGTCCTCGCAGGTTGATTTATGCCAATGAGATGAATTAATTCTAGGTACATGTATATGTTGATGACTATTTGTGTCTGTCTAAATATCTTGGCATGTTGCTCTTAGTCTAACAAAACAATAAATAATCTCAAAACATGTTTCTAGACTGTATTTTGTTCTTTGTGATAGATATAAGTAAATTGAAAAAATCTAGAGTACATTTGGTATTTACAAGATGTTTTTCTTCTAATTATTGGCATTACTTAGTGAATTAGTTTTCATGGTGGGATGTTTTTCATGTTATCGGGTTAAATATGAGATGCATCCCAGGAAAAGTCCGGTTTGAACTTGGGTGCATGTGAACCCTAGTAGGAAATGCATTTTCCAAATGTTAAAAAATTATGAAATAAAAATATCACAGTAGCATCACAGTAGGCGAGTGCAGCATTTTGGGTAACCGGTTCCATAGAGCCCATTTCCTGAAAAAAAGAAAATTGGCATTTCAAAAAAATCTGAAAAAGATCTAGACATAGAGAAAATAATGTATACAAATGTGTGAAAAAAAACAAGTGTGAATGCTCTGTATTCCGGGCTGTGCATTTGAAAGTAGTGAACAATGCAAATTTTCAAGCCTACAAAATTTGTCGGATTTTGTTATTGTGTGTATGCCAACAAGGTATTTTGCGTTGAGATTTGGCACGCTGGTAAGATTTTTTCATATTTTTTGAAACTTTAAAATGTTGTTTTCAAATTTTGAAAAATCATGGGCTCCGTGCAGCCCTGGCTCGCTCTAAAACAAATAGTTTTTTTGCACATCAGGAGTTCTATGTGTTCTGTTAAAAACATTGCTTCCGATAGATATCTGCATTCACTACGGGAGAAACAGGCGTTGCCGTGCGACCGATCGCACGGCAAAGAGCCTATTTTGCACGGCAAAGGCTTTGCCGTGCGTCGACGCACGGCAACGTCTGCACGGCATTGTCCCCGACGGCAAAGACAACATTGCCGTGCGCCTGACCAACTTGCCCGGCAAAGGGCTTTTCCGTGTGCGCGTTGCGTTGCCGTGCGGCAGCCGCTTTGCCGTGCGAGCTATCGTTGCCGTGCGTGCGCTTCGTTGCCGTGCGGCTTTTCTTTGCCGTGCGGCAGATCCTTTGCCGTGCGGCCACCCTTTGCCGTGCGGCAACAATTTGCCGTGCGGCCACACTTTGCCGTGCGGCCACGCCCACCACGCACGGCAAAACTCCCTCCGGCACACGCCGGAGCAGCATACCAGGTCTACAGGCTTGCGCCACGTGGCGCCTTTGCCGTGTGTATGCACACGGCAAAGTGACCAAATGTCCTTTGCCGTGTGCATACACACGGCAAAGGCCCCTGGTTTTTTCATTTTTTTTCTGTTTTTCTTTAATCCCTGCATTTCAAAATTGCATTTCATATATATATAACATATATAACATATATATTCACCATAGCATCACCAAACACATGAACAACACCATAAATACATCGAGCACACATAGTTTATGCATAACAAGTGCAATGTCCACAAATACATCAAGTACAAGTGCAATGTCCACAAATACATCAACACACATCAAGTACAAGTACAATCCATAACAAGTGTAATGTCCACAAATCCATCAAGACCATGCCATCAACCTTATTGTCCTCCTCCGCTTCCGCCGGCCTCATTGTCATTGCCTTGTGAATAATTATCTATAAGGTTGATGGAATGAACATTTGCATTTGCATTTGCATATTGAACACTTGAACAAGTACAAGTAGCGGGTTGGGCACAAGAGGACTCACCGAGGTTCATGCTCCGGATGATGTTCATGTTGTTGACGGTGATAGGTGTCCCCGGGGTCTGAGTGGGCGGTGGCGGCATCCACATGGAGTAAGGTGGAGGAGGAAGACTCCCCGGTGGAGAAGACAGAGCCGTCTGGCTCATGAGCCAGCTCATCTGTGCCTGCTGCTGCTGCATCATCTGCTGCTGCTGCATCATCTGCTGCTGCTGTTGCATCTGCTGCATCATCTGTGTCTGCTGCTGCTGGTACTCCAGAATCTGCCGCTCCATGTTCCGTGCGTGCTCCTGGGCCGCCTGCTCCTTCGCTGCCATCTCCTCCTACGTTGTGTTGCCGCGATGTCATTAACATTTCAATGGAAAGCATGTAAAGGAAATGTAGAGACCCGAGGAAGAACATACCCGTAACCGCTCGACAGCCTAGATCCGAAGCCCGTGGCCGGGGCTCTACCTCGAGGCTGGCCGCTCTTACGACCACGACGGATCCGGCGGAGAGAGGGAACCCTCGGCCGGGTCGACGCACCCGTCACCAAACCATAGGCGGCCATGCTTCAAGCCTTCTCCCGCAAGCACCGCGACCTCGGGGTCAAAGTCCTCGGCCTCCGGGTTGGCGTCCTCGCCGTGCTTACGCTTGAACTTGGAGACATACGACGTGCACTGGGTCTCGGATTGCGGGTTAACCCACACGGACCCCGTCTCAGGATCAGGCGTCTTCCTTTGCTTCATCTTCTTTAGCACGGCAAAGACGTTAGGCTTCGCTCCTGTCCTGACTTCCTGCAAAAGAGAACATGTAATTTAGTGAAGTGACACACCCTTGCGGAGTTAACAAATATATAACATGCATGAATTCAAAGAATGAAGGAACCATTAATTTGCTCACCTCCTTCTGCAGGTGAAGAGAGATGGGGATGCTGCCTTGGATATGCGATCCACCTCGCATCTCTGCCCGCTTCTTCTTGCCCTCCGCGTGCTTCTTGAGGTACTGGGAGCATGTCCACCACATGACCATCGCACGAAAGCACCTATCGTCGTTGCCGACGTACTGAGGAGGGTTCTACATGCACAAGATAAACCCATTATGGTAAAATAAACTACATGGCGATAAAGAAATCAATAACACATAAATGCAAATACACGCAAGTACTGCCACGGCTGCATGAGCGTGTCGCGAGCGTCCTCCTTAGACATGTGGACGAAGCGGTCGGCGTGCCAGTCGCGGACGCATTGAACACGTGCCTCGTAGTGCATGCCAGTCACCCTCTTCCTTGCAAGCTGGTGTAGGACATCATCGCACGCATTCTCCTTGCCCTCGGCCCTCTTGAAGTATTTCTGCAACCATGCACATAGGTGAAACAAGGAGCATTAGTGCAATTATTGTGAACCAAGGAGAGTGTATGAATGGTAAGAAGTCAAAAGTCACGTACCCAGAATTTGTAAACAACCAAATCCGCCGCGGTGCCGCGGCCAAGAGGATCTTCCGCGAGGCTGTAGTGCGCCCACCTCCAAGCTACGTCGCAGCCACCAGTAGGGAAATTGACTATCCCAGGGAAATACCATCTAAGTAGGCCCCCAAGGATGTTCGAGTACCCACGTGGCGGTCTCTCGCGTCGGGTCTTCATACTGGAACGAGCTGCACCATGAAACGACAACATCAATATGTATGTGATAATAATTTTGATAATGACAAAATTGCGATAACGAAATGCCAAAAATTAACATGTACCTCCTTCCATAGGGCACAAGAACAACGTGCCTGTAGCGCCAGTGCTTCAGCTCGGGGAGCTGTGTTATCCCACGCCGATATGGCTTCCTATCACGTGGCCTCAGCCTCTCCACAGCTGGAACGTACTGGTAATCCTCCGGCTCACACCACTCTAGGCTTGGATCAGGATCGAACACTAAGTTCCCCAACCCCTCATCCTCCGAGAGGTCCTCCTCGTCCCCCTCCTCCTCCTGGTCATCCCCACCCCCCTCCTCCTCCTGGTCCTCCCCACCCACCTCCTCCTCCTGGTCCTCCCCACCCCCGTGGTGCTCCTGGTCCTCCTCCTCGTCATCATCATCGGCTGCGGGAGGGGGGCTAGGACTAGGAGTGAGTACCCGCGTCGCATTCTTCCTACGCGGCCGCCCGTGGGAGCGACGGGAGGGGGCTAGGAGGGGGTAGTAGCTCGGCCCCGCCTCGAAGTCCCTACACCTACCAAGTCCTTGAGCTTCTTTTTAAGACCGCCACCCCTTTTTTTTGGCGCCATGCTTCAATCACCTGCAAACACAAATGAAGAGAGTGGTTTATTAGTATGCAATATTGTAAAGAGATAAAAATTAGTGAAAGCAACAGAAATATAAGTAGATGAACATTAATGAAAGCAACAAATAATGCAAAAGGATGAACATTAATTAATTAGTGGAAGCAACAAATAGCTACCATAGAGTTCTCTCAAACATAGCACGGAGTTCTTACAAATAACCTAGCTAGACAATCTCTATTACACGGAGTTATTACAAATAGGCTAGCCTCACAATTACTACTACATGGATCGTAGCTCTGTGTCGCCATCCGTGATTGGACCGCGTGTCTCCTCATCGTCATCGGGCTCGGCGAACCAATAATCATCAATGAAACCCGGAGGTGGTCCATCCGCATCGAGGTCAATCCCTGCTTTGAACGCCTCGAGCAAACTCAGGTCTTCCGAGGCACGGACATCCTCAGCTTCATCTTCCGCATTGTCTCCATCCATGCCCGCGTCTTCTTGTTCATCGTCTACGACCATGTCATCGATAGTCGGCAAGCCGATTGTGAAATGGCCGGGAGCCCTTCTTCCCGATAAAACTCGACACTCCTTGCTGCGGGGTCTACGCGGCGGTAATCGTCCTTGTTTGGCGGGGGCGGCCTATTGCGTGAAGGCACCGTCATCACAACATCCCATCCATGTAGACGTTTTGTCGGGTTTCGCACGCGTACGGGAGATAGAATACTTGAAAGGCCTGGGTTGCCAAGATGTACACATCCTCTCCCTTATAAACGGAGTTCCTTTCAACTTCGACCAACCCAATTTCAGGATCCCGTCTCACCCGACGTGGGTCAAACCAATGGCATTTGAAGACGACGGGATTTAGCCCTTTGTGAAACCCGTAATTCAGCTCGTATATACCCTCGACTCTTCCATAGTAATGGAGCCCATCATCACCTTGACATACCACCCCACTATTTATTGTCTTCGCGTTGGGCCGGCTTGTTGTGTATTGATGGGTCTGGAAGCGATACCCGTTCACGTCATAGGAGTTGAACGCTTCTACGGAATGGTCAAAGCCCCTAGCAATTTTTCTTAGCTCTGACTTCATCTCTTTGTCGGTTCTTGCCTACAAGTTTAGCACAAGAAGTTTAGAACGAGAAATGACCGATAAATGTCGGAAGTGCTAGCTAATTTGGATAGAATAGTACCAAATTACAAAACCAGCTACTGAAACCGAAACCGCCTCCCTTATCGAAAATTTGCTTGGATTCTTCCGGGGTAGGCTCCCTGTGGGTATTCTTCCAATGTATAGCCTTGAATTTCCTATACCGATGAAAAGAGGAAGAGTTAGCCACGAACATACGAGTGAATGTTTGCGAATAATTAAATGGTTCGCACTTACTCGATGTACGGCTTCACTTCGACCATGGTGTTTAAGACATACGAGTGGATCAAGGTCCGCTCATGGAGGTCCGTTCTGTACGGCTTCGAGCCACTTGACTTGCCACCAAGCCCCACGAAGATGCTAAGCTTGGGTACTTCTTCATTGTTGGCGGCATTGTAACGGAGGACCGGGTTGTGCTTTGTGGGAATGTTGGGATCATAGTGCTTAGTGGTGAAGTTTGCCACCTCCACGTTCGGGATCTGCCTCGGCTATGGATGCTTCGATCTTGCATTTATTGCCGGTCATTTGACGAAGCTTTTGTGTTTCTCTCTCGGGACCAAGCTGCCAACGGCCCCAATTCGGGCCCCCTTTAAGCACTCCTCCACGAGGTGCGGGATCATGTGTTGCAGCGGATTAAAAAACCCTGGAGGAAAGATCTTCTCCAGATCGCAAAGCAACACGGGTGCCTCTTCATCCAGCTTCTCAATCACTTTAGTGTCTAACTCCCTAGCACAAATTGGCGGAAGAAAAAACTCAACCTCGCTAGCACTCGCCAAGTCTTCTCAGGGACATAGCCTCGAATCATCACCGGCATTATCCGCTCAAGCCATATGTGGTAGTCATGACTCTTCAGTCCTTGTACTCGCAGCGTTTCAATGTTCAGGCCCCTCATCCAGTTGGCTGCGAACCCATCGGGGAAAAACAAGGAGTCCTTCATCCATTGGAAGACCTCCCTTTTTGGGCCTTTGTGAGGCAGAACGGAGCGTGTGGCTTAGTCCAAGTTTTTTGGCACCATTAGGTGGCTGCATGTTCAACTCCGGCCTATCACACCACATTTCTTGATCAATTCGAGCCTTTATGTTATCCTTCGTCTTCTCGGTGTCCACAATCGTGCTCCAAATGGCTTCAACGATATTCTTCTCGGTGTGCATTACATCAATGTTATGCGGGAGCTCGAGAAACTCAAAGTAAGGGAGCTTCCATAAGCACGGCTTGTGAGTCCATTGGTGTGTCTCCCCATATCCTAAGAAACCATTCCCATCAGGGCTAGGCTGAAGAGCATCTAACTCGGCCTTGATTTCCGTTCCGGTCTTCGGAATTGGCTTCGGGCCACGGACAACACGACCTTTCTTGAAACTCTTTACATCACTCCTGTATGCATGCCTCCGCTCAAGGAACTTGTCGAGCTTCATCAAAGCATGAATACTTGCCTCCCTTGTTTAGCCGAGAAGAAAGTCACGGCCTGTCCGCACTTGTGGGCAAGGCCACTTCCCATGTGTACACCACCCGCGAGAACAAAGCACGTGCTTTGGCAGGTCATGCGAGGACGTGTGGTACCACATATACATATCGAAGTACTCCTTCTTTGATGCGTCATATGTTCGGATCCCGCGACCTTCCCAGCCACGAACCAAGTCATCCACCAGCGGTTCCAGGTACACATTCATGTTCTTGCCCGGGTATTTGGGCCCCGGGATTATCATCGACATAAACATGTTCTCCGATCTCATGCGAGACGCCGGGGGAGGTTCATGGGAATAACAAACACCGGCCAACAAGCGTATACTGCAGCCGACATACCATATGGATTGAACCCATCGGTTGATATCGCAACCGCTACGCTCCTCGGGTCACCTGCTTTCGGTGGAAATTTCTTCACAAAGTTCTTCCATGCGGTACCATCCGACGGATGTATCATCTTGTCGGTGTATCTGTTTCCTTCCACGGCCCACCTCATCTGCTGGGCAGTATCCTCGGTCATGAAGAGCCGCTGGATCCTCGGTAGAACTGGAAGATAGCGGAGGATATTCTTGGCAACCGTGGTCTCCCTCTTCTGACCATCACCATTGCGGTCTACCTCAAAGTACCTAGAGGAATTGCATTTGATGCAATAATTTGTGTCAGCGTGCTCCTCTCCGAATAGCATGCATCCCTTTGGACAAGCGTGTATCTGCTGAGATGACATCTTAAGGTCAACGAGCAATTTGGTCGAATAGTAGAAGTTTTGCGGCAAGAGGTGCCCTTTCGGCGAAAGGCTGCCTACGATGACCAGAAGTTCATCGAACCCATCTCTGCACAAGTTCCTATGGCACTTCAAGGCCATAAGGCGAGCGATGGCATCTAGTTGGGTAACCTCTGTATTTTCATGTAGAGGTTTCTGCGAAGCAAACAGAGCCTCATAATACTCCTTTGTGTTCTCCTCCGGGTCCTCACTTGTCTCCGCATCCTGAGGTGTCTCCACCTCTACATGAGAGCTTTCAGGCACATTACCATTAGCCAAGTTTTCTAAGCACCTATCAAAACCGAGTGTCATATTCCCCCTAGGTTGAATCTGCCGCACCTCCTTCCTAGCACGTTTCTTTGCCTTTTCTCCATGGTAAGTCCAAATCCTGTAGGACGGTGTGAACCCAAACTTGATCAGGTGCATACTCATAGTTTCCTTGTCCTGTGCCTTTCGGTTAGCGCACTTACTACAAGGGCACCAAACACTTATAGGTCTGCTAGGGATGGCAAACGCCCTATCCACAAACTGCTCGGTCTTTTCTCCCCATTCATCGAGTATAGTCCCACTGGCCGATTCTGCCATCGTACATCCAGCCACGATTATCCATCCTCTAATCAGCAACAAAACGAGACGAACATAGCATTTATATATCAAATAGGAAATAAATGCATCCTATATTTATTTATTTTACGCGTGCATCAACCTGAAACTCTACTAGGTGGGCTCCTAGCAGCCGCCGGATCCGTAGATTGAGTACGTTCTCCCAGCTCTACCCCGATCCGAGACAGAATTTCGGCAGCACCTCCCGCTGATCTCCCGATACACGTCTCGGCAAAAAGCCGAGAGGGGTGTGCATCCGGAGAACAAGGGGAGGCGCTACCGAAATCCGATCTCGGATCGGGGTAGAGCACGGAGAACGTACCCAACTACGCATCCGCCGGCTGTCCCGATAAATGCCGTAAGAGTTACGGTTCATAATATGCGAGACCACTAATGCATATTTATCCGCGTAACCCTTACGGTCGGGAAGAGACGCCTAGGTATCGCGACAGACTTGGTGATCTAGACACAAAGAAAACCTAGGTACAAAAGAGGCGAATGGATTCTCACCCTCGAAGCGTGATCGACAGCCGGCGAAGAAGATCAACAACCCTCTGAGAGAATCGCCGAAGAAGATCCAGAACGCCCCGTCAAACACCCCCGCAACGCCGCCCCTCGTGTCCACCTCGAAGCATCGTCTGCTTAACGAAAAAATAAAATAGTCATGCAAGTGAACAAGAATTTTTTATAATAGTTGTATAACAATATTACTTCACCATAAATAATTTCCTTCTGGCACATTATCTTATTTTTGCCATATGTGCCTAGTATTAACATATCCCTATCATAAACACCTTTTTCAAAACTAAATTCGTATTTCTAATTTATACTAAACACTAAAATCTTATACTAAACTAAAATCCTATTTCTAATTCATACTAAACTAAAATCCTATTTCTAATTTATACTACAGTAAATTCACTAAATCTACGCATATGCAGACGACAATTTTTCATTGACTGAAAGGTCGTCACCATACCCGCAAGATTTCTCTACTGGCTACCCATTCAATTCGACAGGAAAAGAGATGTAATTCTTAGCAAAACTAGATGCAGGAGGGGAAGAGGGAGCTTACCGGTAGCAGCTTGTGGGGGAGGTGCCCGGCAGCGGCAGGTCGGAGTGGTGGCCGGCGACAGGAGGTCGGGGAAGAGGGCGACAGCGTGGGCAGGGCAGCGGAGGCGGGGGTGGGGCGGCGGCTGGCCGGAGGGGAGGGCGACGGCGTGGGCAGGGCAGCGGAGGCGGGGGTGGGGCGGCGGCTGGCCGGAGGGGAGGGCGACGGCGTGGGCAGGGCAGCGCAGGCGGGGGTGGGGCGGCGGCTGGCCGGAGGGGCAGAGGGGGAGAGGAGGTGGGCGGCGGCTGTGTGGGCGGTGGGGGTGGCGCCGGCGGCTGGCCGGAGGGGCAGAGGGGGAGCAGGAGGTGGGCGGCGGCGCTCGGTGCGTGTGGGAGGAGCTAGGCAGGGCGCGCGTGCTCGATCTAGCCAAACACCTGGTCGGATCGACCCGATTTAGGTTAAGTGGCGGGTCTTTGCCGTGCGCATGTCTTTGCCGTGCGGCAGGGAGGCTTTGCCGTGCGGGAAGGACTTTGCCGTGCGCAAAGACCCCTTTGCCGTGCGGAAGCCCTCTTTGCCGTGCGCTTACGCACGACAAACATTTTTTTTTTACCATTTTAATTATGAACAACATTGAGTAGTATTTCAAAATTATACTAAAGCTGTTTTTTGAACATGTGTATTATTTATTAATGTATGTATCATGCTTTTCAATGAAAAAGTACATTGGTGCACCCTCGCGCGGAGAAATCTAGGGGGGTAGACCCGCCGGGGCACGCGTTCCGCTGTTTTGGGGGGAGGAGGGGGATAACGACCGCCGGAGCACCGGAACCCCACCAAACCTTGCATGTGGACCTATGCTATGTGTCAAAGTGTGGTGCAAGGTGTAATGGTGCAAAAGTAGCTCCCCTAAACCCTAAACCCTAAACTGGGGAGGCTTCGAGCCCTAAACCCCTCTAAATCCCTAAACCACGACGCCGGAGCTGCGGAACCATGCATCATAAACCCTAACCCTAACCCTAAACCCTAAACCTATACCTAACCATAAATACTTACCCTTTAACCTAAACCCTAGCCCTAGCCCTTAAACCCTAGCCCTAACCCTACACCTAACCCTAACCGATAGATCGAGCACACCGTCGATCGTGTGATAATGGCTCTAGCCGAGGGTATATGTGCCAAAGGGTCCCAATATTGGTTCTCCATGTGTATATGTACTAAACAAACCTAAAAGAATGAAAAGTTACATTGGTGCACCCTCGCGCGGAGAAATCTAGGGGGTAGACCCGCCGGGGCACGCGTTCAGCTGTTTTGGGGGAGGAGGGGGATAACGACCGCCGGAGCACCGGAACCCCACCAAACCTTGCATGTGGACCTATGCTATGTGTCAAAGTGTGGTGCAAGGTGTAATGGTGCAAAAGTAGCTCCCTAAACCCTAAACCCTAAACTGGGGAGGCTTCGAGCCCTAAACCCCTCTAAATCCCTAAACCACGACGCCGGAGCTGCAGAACCATGCATCTAACCCTAACCCTAAACCCTAAACCTATACCTAACCATAAATACTTACCTTTAACCTAAACCCTAGCCCTAGCCCCTAAACCCTAGCCCTAACCCTACACCTAACCCTAACCAGTAGATCAGGCACACCGTCGATCATGTGATAATGGCTCTAGCTGCGGGTATATGTGCCAAAGGGTCCCAATATTGGTTCTCCATGTGTATATGTACTAAACAAACCTAAAAGAATGAAAAGTTACATTGGTGCACCCTCGCGTGGAGAAATCTAGGGGGTAGACCCGCCGGGACACGCGTTCAGCTGTTTTGGGGGGAGGAGGGGGATCACGACCGCCGGAGCACCGGAACCCCACCAAACCTTGCATGTGGACCTATGATATGTTTCAAAGTGTGGTGCAAGGTGTAATGGTGCAAAAGTAGCTCCCCTAAACCCTAAACCCTAAGCTGGGAGGCTTCGAGCCCTAAACCCCTCTAAATCCCTAAACCACGACGCCGAGCCTGCAGAACCATGCATCATAAACCCTAACCCTAACCCTAAACCCTAAACCTATACCTAACCATAAATACTTACCCTTTAACCTAAACCCTAGCCCTAGCCCCTAAACCCTAGCCCTAACCCTACACCTAACCCTAACCAGTAGATCAGGCACACCGTCGATCGTGCGATAATGGCTCTAGCTTCGGGTATATGTGCCAAAGGGTCCCAATATTGGTTCTCCATGTGTATATGTACTAAACAAACCTAAAATAATGAAAAGTTACATTGGTGCTCCCTCGCGCGGAGAAATCTAGGGGGTAGACCCGCAGGGCACGCGTTCCGTTGTTTTGGGGGAGGAGGGGGATAACGACCGCCGGAGCACCGGAACCCCACCAAACCTTGCATTTGGACCTATGCTATGTGTCAAAGTGTGGTGCAAGGTGTAATGGTGCAAAAGTAGCTCCCCTAAACCCTAAACCCTAAACTGGGGAGGCTTCGAGCCCTAAACCCCTCTAAATCCCTAAACCACGACGCCGGAGCTGCAGAACCATGCATCTAACCCTAACCCTAAACCCTAAACCTATACCTAACCATAAATACTTACCTTTAACCTAAACCCTAGCCCTAGCCCCTAAACCCTAGCCCTAACCCTACACCTAACCCTAACCAGTAGATCAGGCACACCGTCGATCGTGTGATAATGGCTCTAGCTGCGGGTATATGTGCCAAAGGGTCCCAATATTGGTTCTCCATGTGTATATGTACTAAACAAACCTAAAAGAATGAAAAGTTACATTGGTGCACCCTCGCGCGGAGAAATCTAGGGGGGTAGACCCGCCGGGGCACGCGTTCCGCCGTTTTGGGGGGAGGAGGGGGATAACGACCGCCGGAGCACCGGAACCCCACCAAACCTTGCATGTGGACCTATGCTATGTGTCAAAGTGTGGTGCAAGGTGTAATGGTGCAAAAGTAGCTCCCTAAACCCTAAACCCTAAACTGGGGAGGCTTCGAGCCCTAAACCCCTCTAAATCCCTAAACCACGACGCCGGAGTTGCAGAACCATGCATCTAACCCTAACCCTAAACCCTAAACCTATACCTAACCATAAATACTTACCTTTAACCTAAACCCTAGCCCTAGCCCCTAAACCCTAGCCCTAACCCTACACCTAACCCTAACCAGTAGATCAGGCACACCGTCGATCGTGTGATAATGGCTCTAGCTGCGGGTATATGTGCCAAAGGGTCCCAATATTGGTTCTCCATGTGTATATGTACTAAACAAACCTAAAAGAATGAAAAGTTACATTGGTGCACCCTCGCGCGGAGAAATCTAGGGGGTAGACCCGCCGGGGCACGCGTTCCGCTGTTTTGGGGGAGGAGGGGGATAACGACCGCCTGAGCACCGGAACCCCACCAAACCTTGCATGTGTACCTATGATATGTTTCAAAGTGTGGTGCAAGGTGTAATGGTGCAAAAGTAGCTCCCCTAAACCCTAAACCCTAAGCCGGGAGGCTTCGAGCCCTAAACCCCTCTAAATCCCTAAACCACGACGCCGGAGCTGCAGAACCATGCATCATAAACCCTAACCCTAACCCTAAACCCTAAACCTATACCTAACCATAAATACTTACCCTTTAACCTAAACCCTAGCCCTAGCCCCTAAACCCTAGCCCTAACCCTACACCTAACCCTAACCAGTAGATCAGGCACACCGTCGATCGTGCGATAATGGCTCTAGCTTCGGGTATATGTGCCAAAGGGTCCCAATATTGGTTCTCCATGTGTATATATACTAAACAAACCTAAAATAATGAAAAGTTACATTGGTGCACCCTCACGCGGAGAAATCTAGGGGGGTAGACCCGCCGGGGCACGCGTTCCGCTGTTTTGGGGGAGGAGGGGGATAACGACCGCCGGAGCACCGGAACCCCACCAAACCTTGCATGTGGACCTATGCTATGTGTCAAAGTGTGGTGCAAGGTGTAATGGTGCAAAAGTAGCTCCCTAAACCCTAAACCCTAAAGCTGGGGAGGCTTCGAGCCCTAAACCCCTCTAAATCCCTAAACCACGACGCGGAGTCTGCGAGAACCATGCATCTAACCCTAACCCTAAACCCTAAACCTATACCTAACCATAAATACTTACCTTTAACCTAAACCCTAGCCCTAGCCCCTAAACCCTAGCCCTAACCCTACACCTAACCCTAACCGATAGATCGAGCACACCGTCGATCGTGTGATAATGGCTCTAGCTGCGGGTATATGTGCCAAAGGGTCCCAATATTGGTTCTCCATGTGTATATGTACTAAACAAACCTAAAAGAATGAAAAGTTACATTGGTGCACCCTCGCGCGGAGAAATCTAGGGGGTAGACCCGCCGGGGCACGCGTTCCGCTGTTTGGGGGGAGGAGGGGGATAACGACCGCCGGAGCACCGGAACCCCACCAAACCTTGCATGTGGACCTATGATATGTTTCAAAGTGTGGTGCAAGGTGTAATGGTGCAAAAGTAGCTCCCCTAAACCCTAAACCCTAAACTGGGGAGGCTTCGAGCCCTAAACCCCTCTAAATCCCTAAACCACGACGCCGGAGTCAGCGAGAACCATGCATCATAAACCCTAACCCTAACCCTAAACCCTAAACCTATACCTAACCATAAATACTTACCCTTTAACCTAAACCCTAGCCCTAGCCCCTAAACCCTAGCCCTAACCCTACACCTAACCCTAACCAGTAGATCAGGCACACCGTCGATCGTGTGATAATGGCTCTAGCTTCGGGTATATGTGCCAAAGGGTCCCAATATTGGTTCTCCATGTGTATATGTACTAAACAAACCTAAAAGAATGAAAAGTTACATTGGTGCACCCTCGCGGAGAAATCTAGGGGGTAGACCCGCGGGGCACGCGTTCCGCTGTTTTGGGGGGAGGAGGGGGATAACGACCGCCGGAGCACCGGAACCCCACCAAACCTTGCATGTGGACCTATTCTATGTTTCAAAGTGTGATGCTAGGTGTAATTCACCAAATGGTGCATGGCATGGATCCCCGGTCTGACATTCCTCACCTTCGGGCGATAACACTTAACAGATTCCCGGACGTGTACGGTGAAGTGTCCCGCCGCGGGTATATCGGGGGCTAGACTGTGCCAAAGGGTACCACACATGGTTTTCCATATGTCCATGGACTAAACAAACCTAAACCTATGAAAAGGTATATTGGTGGAACCTCGCGGAGAAATCTAGGGGGTAGACCCGCCGTCCCGCTGTTTTGGGGGGGAAGGAGGGGGACGGCCGCCGGAGCACCGGAACCCTGATATATGTGGGGGATGAGCATGGAGACTAATTTTGTATTTCACATAGTGTAATAAATAGTCATCAAAAAGAAAAACTAATTAACAAAATAAATATAAGTAGTAGATGAAATAAAATAGTTAGAAAAACAAATAAAATGTATATTGGCGCACGGCAAAGGGAGCAGCGCACGGCAAAGGACCCTTTGCCGTGCAACTGGTCTGTCTGCACGGCAAAGGGGCGGGACACGGCAGTGCCCAGGCCTTTGCCGTGCGCTGTTTCTTTGCCGTGCGGCTTGCAGGGACTTTGCCGTCTTAAAATCTTTGCCGTGCGCTGCTCCCATTCTTTGCCGTGAGGAACTACTTTGCCGTGCGCCATATCTTTCTTTGCCGTGCTATGTTTCTTTGCCGTGCGCTGCTCTCATTCTTTGTCGTGCATTTTTGCGTTGCCGTGGGCTCTTCTTGCTACGCACGGCAAAGAAATCTTTGCCGTGCAGCAGCTCACGGCAAAGCTTGGCTGCACGGCAGCGCCTGATTTTCCCGTAGTGATTCCATGTTTCTCTTGCTCTGATATGTAGTACGTAGAAGATTGAAATTTAAATTTAATCATGAAGCAACCTATCGTGATACTAAATTAGTAACGCTAGATTCGTCTTGAATGTAGTTTTATAATATACGAAGTTGACATCATATATGTCGTTGCTACTATTTTTTATAAAGTTGGTCAATTTTATTTTTGACTTGGTACAAATGCTAGAATTACACTTATTCAGAGGGTGTAGCTTCTTGGACTTGGAATTCCAGACAACAACATTTGCGGGAAGCTTTATCTTGTTTTGAAATGAAGAAAGATCCTAAGTTGCCACATCTATTGGAAAAAATCTGGATCCCTCAAAGTTCGGACAAAACATGTTCGCGGAACTTACCTACAATTGACCATGTTTCTTACTAGTTTACATGGGTGCATGACATATCATGAACCAATCATCGGTTGAACGGTTCGGAGGAGGATTGAACCGATCAAACCCCATTGTTAACATCATATGTGTGTAACTAAACCGAATTATTCTTTGGTAGAAGGTTCGTCCCTACAAAAAAGTTTCATGCAGTGAATTCGTCAATCTTAACACTCTGCAACCATATATTTTTGTGTAAGTGCACATTTATGGGCGTTTTTTATTTTTACATTTTAGTCAGTGTTTTTTAGAACAATTACACGACGCATAACGGGCTTGACCGTTACCGGCAAATGGAAAGCCTACCAACAAGGTTGCAGAGGTAAACAGCAGCCGCACCATTCAACATTCAACAACTCCAAAGTCTGTGAAGCAAATCAAATGAACAAGACAAGCAAGGCAATTAGAAATCGAGCCAGTGTGTCCCTTGTACGCGCGTTGTCAGCGATGATCACTGTCTTGTCGACGGAGACGTCGCGCGTACGCCATCGTTCGAAGCCGTTAACTCAACGCCGGCCGGCGTCTTCTCCTCCAGGTTCGTTCGTTCATGGTGGTAGGTGACGGTTTGCCCTGCCATTACTCGCGCCGAGACACCGTGACTCTTTCCCTTGGTATCCAAGGAATCGCACGCGACGCAACGGCCGAGCGGCGTCATGTGTTTCAGGAACCGGGAGTAAATGGATGCCTGGACCTCGCCGCCGGCAACGTCGCGCCCACGCGCGCCCGTACGTACGAGCGTAAAGTGCTTAACCGCCCTCGTACATGGGGAGTTTAGTGCTCCATCCATGCGGCCATGCGGGCGTACAGTGCGACTACGTACCCTCTCGCCACTCGCCAGATCGGATCGGCTGGAGCTAGCCATTCAATGGCGGTGAACGAGAACGGAGATCACAGACGGACGTGCTTCACAGTTGAGGGAGTACTGAAGTTGAGTGTGGAAGAAGGCACGATATACAGGAATGGACGTACGTTGGGCACTAGATCGATCCAACTAACATGAATCCACGGTGAAATTAAGTACTCCGTAGATGCCAAATACAACACGGATAAGTTTCTCCGTTTGGGACTAAAATGCACTGTCATGCTTTCTCTATCACACGTAAATTTTGTTTTGTGCATTTTGTTTGTCTGTTAACACTGACCAAGTCATGGAAAATGTAAAACTTGGTCAAATTTCAGCTAGGGCAACTTTGAACTCAGAGCCGACGCACTGACCTTTTTTTTCTCCATTTCCAACCTTTTTTTTCTCTTCTTGGTAGGAACAAGAACAGAGGCGCGCGGCTCCGATGATTACACTCACCGGTGTAAAAGTCAATGCCATATCTTACTTGTAAGTTTTTTAGATTCTCAGGGAGACATTCTCCCCGGTTCCATTTCATGCCGAAAAGAAACCAGTGTCATCAGTTTTACAGAAATAAAACGCACCTAGCGAAACCCTGCTACACTATGTAGCCTAAACAGCAACTTAGTTCAGAAACAAACGACCACAACTCCTCCAGGAGCGACCGAACCGACCAAGAACCAGCTCAGCGCATACAAAAGCGCACCCACAAAAGCTACCAACCAGTAAACAGCTAAACACAAACTACTGCAACACAAAAGCAGCACTCTCCTGCTCTTTTTTCCTGGCGTTTTTGCTCACAGCACCACATGCACCGAGGCTTCCTCTTCCGGATGTTCCTTCAGGAAATCAAGCGAAGCTCTCCCGCCATGCGACATCTTGGAAGCAGGAGCCCAGGAAGTGATCCAGTCGAAAGAGGAACACTTCAGGTTTGCGCCAGCCTCAGCGGAGCTTTGATTCTTCTCACCAGTAACTCCATGAACAAATCCACCTCCTTCCACACCTGATCCTTGAAAGGAACTTTCCAATTCCTTAGGTATGACAAGATCACACTCCACACCTGCTTTAAATTCAACCAAGTAAGTCTATTAAACACTAAACTATTCCTAGAATTCCAAATCTCCCAAAGAACAGCAGAGGAAATGAAATTAAACTGCAGGAATTTTTTATTACAAAGCCACCTACTAGCTATGTCCAAGTATTTATCTACCCTATATCTAAACACCTCCTCCACCAGACTCCATATTTGTTTTGCCACAAGACAATCAAAAAAGAGATGATGAACACTTTCAAACTCTTTACAGAAAGAGCATTCCATAGGTTTTGGAATACCTCTCCTCCTCAGATTATCCCTAGTCATGATTTTATTTTGTGACAACAGCCACAGGAAGATCTGGATTCTTGGAGGGATTTTTAGATCCCAAACAGCAGGTAAGTAAATTGGAGTCACACCTCTAAAATTAACTATAGCATACATAGACTTTGAAGAATAAACCCCATTTGTTTCATAGGACCAGATCAAGCTGATCCTCATCTTCACTAAAAACTATAGTCTCAGCAATAGCTAACACTTCTTGCCATTGAGACATCATGTCATCCGAGAAGGTTCTCCTAAAATCACATCTCAAATTTGCACCATCCCAAATATCCCTAACAGTTTTAGTTTGCTGATTACACACAAAGTAAATGTCCCAAAATTGAGTAGCTAGGTTAGAATTACCAAACCAAATGTCCTCCCAAAACCTCACACTCCTACCATTTCCTATTTTCCACTTATAGCCAAACCTAACAGCCTCTGCAGCTCCCATTACCCCTTTCCAGAAGGTAGAAGGGTGAGCATCATGGCAGCAGAGGATGTTTGGATCCCTAGTATTATACTTACTATCAACAATTTTCCTCCATAAGGTTCCTTCCCCTTGTATGTATCTTTTAATCCAAGACCCTAGAAGGCACAAGTTTAAATCTTGCAGGTTGGGAATACCCATGCCACCAAACTCTTTTTTCATACACACAGACTGCCAATTAGCTAAATGAATTTTATTATTTCCTTCCTCATCATTCCACATACAATTAGCCAATTGAGTGTTAATCATTTTTAGAGCCCATTTAGGGAACTTAAAGAAAGAAAGCAAATAAATAGGAATACTAGCTAGTACTGATCTAACTAGTTCCCTTTTGGCTGCAGAAGATAACAACTTCCCCCTCCAACCAGCTAATCTACTCAAGAGAGAATCAATTAAAGGTTGTAAATCCTCCCTTTTTAACTTGTCATAGTGCAAAGGAATTCCTAAGTACTTAATTGGGAAGGATCCCAAAACACACCCAAAAGTTTCCAGGAAAGAAGTACATTCCTCTACCTCCACATTAATAGGAATCAACTCACTCTTATGATAGTTAATACGCATACCAGATATTTGTTCAAAACAAGTTAAGATCCACTTCAAATTAGTTGCAATCCTATTACTTTTCTCTAAGAAAAGTAAAGTATCATCAGCATATTGCAAGCAAACAACTCCACCAGGAACAAATTCAGGACACAAACCCCTAACCAATCCCTCATTGCCCCCTTTGAGGAGCATTTTTGAGAACACATCTACCACAAAATTAAAAAGACCAGGAGACAGGGGATCTCCCTGTCTTAAGCCTTTACCGATAAGGAAAAAATCACTTTCAACCTCATTAATTTTCACACCCACTGATCCACCGGAAGTTAGGCTGTTTAATCAACCTAATCCAGAAAGGACTAAAACCCCTAAGATGCAAGATCTCATAAAGGAAATCTAGATTAACCCTATCATATGCCTTTTCATAATCAATTTTAAAGACAAACCCCTCTTTCTTCCTCCTATGAACCTCATGCACAATTTCATGTGCAGTAACCACACTCTCTAAAATATATCTGCCCTTGATAAAAGCAGATTGATTATAAGAGATTAACCTCCCTATAATTTTAGCCAATCTATTTGTTAAAACTTTACAGAAAATCTTGAAGCTACAATTCAAGAGACTTATAGGCCTAAACTTCCTCATAGTCCTAGCATCATTTTCTTTTGGAATCAAAGTAATCATAGCAAAATTTAGTCTAAAGATATCCAACTTATCTTCAAACCAAGCATCAAATAAATTCATTAAATCTTGTGCAATAACATCCCGAGTACTTACGGTAAAAGAAAAAAGATAAGCCATCAGGTCCAGGTGCACCATCAGCATAAGAACCAAAAACAGCCTCCTTCACCTCATCTAAAGTAAAACGACTCCCCAACATCTCATTTTCCTCTATAGTTACTTTTTCTTCAGGAAGGAAAAAATTTATCTAACAACCTAATGTCAGGTCTATCTTCTGCACCAAATAAATCCTTATAATAGTGTTTAGCTATCTCTAACATATCTTCAGTTTCAGTGACAGGGCCATCAGGCCCATCTAACACAGCAATCATTTTCTTCCTTCTCCTTTGATTAGCTAAAGCATGAAAATAAGCAGTATTCCTATCTCCTTCACATATATCTTTATCTACTGGAACGTCTGCTTAGCTTTAATCTCCTCAATGAGCCAAAAAGAACTTAGCTCTTCAAGGATTAGATTAAATCTTTCAGCTTCCCCATCCGACGACTCTTGAGATTCAGCTTTAATATCTAGTCTATCATATTCCTCCATAAGGTTTTTCTTTTTCTTTCTAATTTCAGCATCAATATTTGCACTCCACCCTTTAGCAGAACACCTAAAGCACCTAACCTTAGATTGCCAAATATCCAAAGGGTTATTACTAAAAACCTGGGTAGACCAAGCTTTAACAACCACCTCTCTAAAATCTACTCTAGTGCTCCACCATTTCTCAAATTTAAAGCTACTCTTCCTAGGCACCACATTTTCCCCAGAATCCCAGAAAATGGGAGTATGATCACTACCTAATCTAGGTAAAGCTCTTGCATTTCCTAAAGGAAACAAAGCCTCAAAACCAGTAGTACAAAAATCCTATCAATTCTACTCATAATTCTATTACTTTGGTTATTACTCCAAGTAAAGGATCTACCAGCTAGACCAATTTCCACTAGGGCCCACAAATCAATCCAAGCATTGAATTTATCAGCCCATTTAAAATCTATCACTCCATTACTTTTATCACACTTGTGACCTAACCAGATTGAAGTCACCTCCAATCATAGCAGGCCCATCCCAACCCAAACACAACTCATGCAACTCCGAAATAAAAGCATCTTTACCCTCTTCATAAGGAGAGCCATACAACTGTGGTAAGCCTAATTACCACACCAGTATTTTTAACCCTAACAACGGTGCTCACGAGAGAAGGTTCTAATGTCCCAAGAAATTATCTCAAAGACATCACTATTAACCCCAACTAAGATCCCACCAGCTGAACCAACTGCAGGACTGAAATTCCACTCAAAATTTCTATTTCCTAGAAGGTTTTTCAAGAAGGATCTAGAGAACTTCTCTTACTTGTAAGTTGTAAGCACTTGGGCTAACTTTTTGTTGGACGCACTACGCGCTGGTCCGCGTTGCATCCGTCAGTGCCGACCGCCGGTGTACTGGAGCCTGGACCATGTGAAACAACATATATGCCAACGACGATGCATGATTGCCCAGCAGAAAGAAGCAGAGTTCTAATCTCCTAGCTATGATGATGGAATCGAGATAATTGCATATTGCTACCACAATTGAGGCTAGGGCTTCAAAAAACTACCACTTTTCCGGTTAGTTGCAAAAAACTACCATTTTTGCGTCTAATTGCTTCAGAAAACTACCAATTGTGTGTAACACTCGGTTTGGTCCAATTTAATCATGTTTCTGACGGAGATGGCCCACCATTTGATCAAGTTTTCTATCTGAATGACATGGTGGGCCATCTCTGTCAAAAACTTGATCAAATGGGCCAAACCGATTGTTACACAGAACTGGTAGTTTTTTGAAACCATTAAACCCAAAAGTGGTAGTTTTTTGCAGTTGACCTGAAAAGTGGTAGTTTTCTGAAGCCCTAGCCGCAATTGTGGTAGCAATATGCAATTTTCTCTGATGGAATCACAGCCTCTGAGTCAAACTTATGATCTACACAGGCAGTGCTAGTCAATGGCTATAGCGCCTACTCCTTACGATCAAAGATGTCGTGGTTTTAGTTTAAATTTAAGCTAAAACTACCACAATTATTTTGAATCGAAGGGAGTAATAAAGTTACAGGCTTACAATACGTCACTTATCCTTTCAACACTTAGAACACTGTTCACCACATAACTTATCAGTACACGTTTTGGGTTTATGAATCTTAACGGCACATGTTTGCATTCATATGTTCACCAACACACAACCAATTTCAGATTTTGTCGACCTGGTGATTGTCACCGTCTTTTAATCGCATAACTTATCAGCACACATGTCTTGAGTTTATACGAAACGGAGAGCACGTGCTTGCACTTCTATACACCAACATGATGTACTTTGTTTAACTGAAAAGAATATGGTAAAAGTCAAAATCAGTGGTGTTTATTTGCGGGGAAAGTCCGTGGTGTTTGTAAGAAGAAAAAACTTGAATAGAGTAGGTGCGCTCTGCGCACCTTCACATTTTCTAATTTTTCTTTTTTATATATCTCAAATTATATAACTTTTTTATTTTTATTTTTTGCAAGTCAGTCAAAAATAACAAATAGAATGGGGGAAATAGTTGGGATAAAATTCTAAAATATTTTTCCCACATTCTAATTTTTATGTTTAAGTGATCTGCACAATTTCAAGTTCAAAGATTGTGTGGTGTCAGAGATACAAAAACGAGAGGTTGTTTCGGAGGGGGGAAAAGAGCTAGCATGAATCTTGATGCAGTATAGACAGTCTAGATACGGGTGTGCACTAATCACTTGCACTGAAAGTCCTCTCTACTTTATATCCGTGGTGTTCATAAGAACTAACTCATAAATATTAGTCATTAAACTCGATATTAAGAACAAAGCAGATGGTTTCATTTGGAGTCTGGTTGATGTGTATGGTGCCGCTCAAGATGTTTTTAAGGCTGACTTTTTAAGAGAGTTGGTAAATCTTGCAAAAGATAATCCTCATTCGATCTTGATCGGAGGAGATTTTAATTTGCTTCGATTCCCTCACGAGAAAAGCAAAGGCCATTTTGATAGACATTGGCATTTCCTGTTTAATGCTGTCATCGATAGCTTAGACTTGAGAGAGGTGTTTATGTCTGGTCGAGAGAGGTGTTTATGTCTGGTCGATAATTTACTTGGGCCAACAGCTTGCCTGAACCCACGTACGAGAAACTAGATCGCGTGTTGATGGATACTGATTGGGAAGATAAATATCCTATGGTATCCGTCCGTGCACTAGAACATATTGCAAAATTGTCTGAACATGCTCCTATCCTCCTAACTACTGGGAATACCCGACCTGTTTGTAAGCGGCCGTTCAAGTTTGAACTTGGCTGGTTACATCGAGAGGGGTTCCATGAGATGGTTAAGATGGCGTGGGAGAGACCGGTCGGGGGTAGCACTCCAATTTTGAGATGGAATAATAAGATGCGGGCAATGCGCAAACATCTCTCTGGTTGGGCTGCCCATATAGCTGGTATTCTTAAAAAAGAGAATGCTCGCTTATCATCTGTGATTGATGAGCTAGAGGCTTTAGCTGAGGTAAGACCGCTGTCTCCGCAAGAGATTGAACTCAAGAATCTGTCAAATGCGCAGATAGCGAGTCTTCTTCGAGAAGAGGAGCTTAAATGGTATCAGCGTTCTAAGGCCCAATTCATTTTGGAAGGAGACTCAAATACGCGATATTTCCATGGCTTGGCCAATGGGAGATATCGGAAAAAACGTATTCATTCTCTGATACAAGATGAAGAGCTGATTCAAGGCCATGAGCAACTTAAATCCTACATTACGAATTATTATAAAGGTCTGTTGATCCTCCGGAGAAAAGTTCCTTTTCTTTTAAACGAGGACTTAACAGATGACATACCCCAAGTATCTATGGAAGAAAATGGCCTACTGACCGCACCTTATTCTGAGGAATAGGTTCAGAAGGCAATTTTCCAAATGGAATGCAACAAAGCACCGGGTCCAGATGGTTTTCCAGCGAAGTTTTATCAAACTTTCTGGGATACTATTAAATCGAACCTTCTAGATTTGTTCAGTGCCCTGCACATAGGACAACTAGAATTATTCCATCTAAATTTTGGTGAAGTAATTTTGTTACCGAAAGTTAATGAGGCAAAAAAGGATTCAACAATATAGACCTATTTGCCTTTTAAACGTAAGTTTCAAGATTTTCACGAAAGTGGCCACCATTAGACTTAATACGGTTGCAGATCATGTGGTTCAGCCTTCATAGACCGCTTTCATGCAAGGAAGAAATATCCTGGATGGAGTGGCGGTTCTGCATGAGACGGTACATGAGATGCATACTAAAAAATTACATGGGGTTATTTTAAAATTAGATTTTGAAAAGGCGTACGATAAGGTCAAGTGGTCTTTCCTACAGCAGACTCTCAGGATGAAAGGTTTTTCTCCAGAGTGGCGTGCTCTAATCAATGATTTTGTGTATGGAGGAAGTGTGGCAATCCGGGTTAATGATGATACCGGACACTACTTCCAAACACGAAAAGGGTTACGCCAAGGAGATCCGTTATCACCAATGTTGTTTAACATATATTGTAGTGGATATGATGTCTATCCTGATAGAGTGTGCCAAGTCTGATGGTCAGATTGAAGGGGTAATACCACATTTGGTTGATGGTGGTTTATCAATCCTTCAATATGTCGATGATACAATTCTGTTTATGGATCACGATCTTGAAAAAGCTCGAAACCTCAAATTAATTTTGGCGACTTTTGAGCAGTTGTCGGGATTAAAAATCAATTTCCATAAAAGTGAATTGTTCTGTTTCGGCGATGCCCAAAATGATACGGATCTATATGCAGAGCTGTTCGGTTGCGGGCAAGGCCAATTTCCTATTCGCTATTTGGGGATCCCTATTTATTATAGGAGACTCACAATCGCTGAATGGAAAATAGTGGAGGAAAGATTACAAAAACGCCTTAGCAGCTGGAAATGAAAATTGTTGTCCCTAGGAGGAAGATTGGTACTCATTAATTCGGTACTCACTAATATGGTATTGTATATGCTATCCTTCTTCCTCATACCAAAAGGAATCTTGTATAAACTCGATTATTATCGATCCAGATTATTTTGGCAAGGGGACAGCGAGAAAAAGAAATATCGACTGGTTAAATGCAGTATAGTTTGTAGTCCCAAAGATCAAGGAGGGCTTGGAGTTCATGACTTGGAAGTTAAGAATTTAGCCCTGCTAGGTAAATTGATGTTCAAGCTTCTTACCAAGATGGGACATGGCAAACTATTTTTAGGAGAAAGTATATCGGCTCGAAGACGCTATCCCAAGTGGTTTGGAAACCTCGGGATTCGCACTTCTGGGCTGGTCTTATGGCGATAAAACAAGTCTTTTTTCGCCATGGTACTTTCTCGATCAAGAATGGAGCATATATACGGTTCTGGGAAGACATTTGGTTAGACAATGCACCCTTAAGTGAACAGTATCCTGCCTTGTATAGTATTGTGCGTCGCAAAGGTGATACAATTGCTACAGTAATGGCTACCTCACCCCCGAATGTGACGTTCAGACGGGTCTTGCTTGGGCAAAGGCTTTTGGCATGGAATTCCCTTATTCACCGGCTAGGAGATATACAACTATCGACTGAACCGGGCAAATTTAGATGGAATCTTCATGTAGATGACACTTTCTCGGTAAAATCATTGTACAATGCGATCCTTCATTCTAACATACCAGTTGATAATAATAAGAAAATTTGGAAGATGAAAATACCACTAAAAATAAATATATTTGGATGGTATCTTCGTCGGGGGGTTATCCTCACCAAGGACAATATTGTTATGCGAAACTGGCATGGAAGTAATCGGTGTGTTTTCTATCAACATGACGAAACTATTAAACATCTCTTCTTCCAGTGTCGTTTTGTGAAATCTATATGGTCAATCATCCAAGTAGCATCTAGGCTATATCCTCCGACTAGTGTGGCCAATGTCTTTGGCAATTGACTTCATGGTATCGATCCAAGGTTTAAGTTGCTTCTTAGGGTGGGGGCGCTGTTGGAGATATGCCCAAGAGGAAATAATAAATTAGTTATTGTTATATCTCAGTGTTCATGATAAATGTTTACATCCCATGCTATAATTGTATTAACCGAAACATTGATACATGTGTGTTATGTAAACAACAAAGGAGTCCCTAGTAAGCCTCTTGTATAACTAGCTTGTTGATTAATGGATGATCATGGTTTCGTGATCATGAACATAGGATGTTATTAATAACAAGGTTATGTCATTAGGTGAATGATATAATGGACACACACCCAAATGAGCGTAGCATAAGATCAAGTCATTAAGTTCAATTTGCTATAAGCTTTCGATACATAGTTGCCTAAGTCCTTCGACCATGAGATCGTGTAAATCCCTTACACCGGAAGGGTACTTTGATTACATCAAACGCCATTGCGTAAATGGGTGGTTATAAAGATGGGATTAAGTATTTGGAAAGTGTGAGTTGAGGCATATGGATCAATAGTGGGATTTGTCCATCCTGATGACGGATAGATATACTCCGGGCCCTCTCGGTGGAATGTCATCCGATTAGCTTGCAAGCATATGAATGGTTCATAAGAGATCACATACCACGGTACGAGTAAAGAGTACTTGTCGGTAACGAGGTTGAACAAGGTATGGAGATACCGATGATCGAACCTCGGACAAGTAAAATATCGCGTGACAAAGGGAATCGGCATCGTATGTAAATGGTTCAATCGATCACTAAGTCATCGTTGAATATGTGGGAGCCATTATGGATCTCCATATCCCGCTATTGGTTATTGCTCGGAGAGCAGTCTCGACCATGTCTGCATAGTTCGCGAACCGTAGGGTGACGCGCTTAAGGTTCGATGTCGCATAAGTAGATTCGGAATATGAGTTGGAGTCCGAAGTTTTTGTTCGGAGTCTCGGATGGGATCCAAGACATCACGAGGAGGTCCGGAATTATCCGGAGAATAAGATTCATATATGGGAAGTCATTTTCCGGGGTTCGGGAAAAGTCCAGTGTTTTGACCGGAGCTTCTAGAAGGTTCTAGAGGGCCACCAGTGGGCCCACCACCCCGGGAGAGGCCACATAGGCGCCACATGGCATAGTGGGTCCTACCCACCATGACATGTGGACCCAAGACGGGCCCCCCTTAGAGATAAGATCTATCTCTAGTTTAAATGGTTTAAATCTAGAGATAAGATCTATCTCCTAAAATAAATGGTTTAAATTAGGAGATAAGGGGGAATACTTGGGGGAGGAGTTTGCCCCCCCCATGTGACCGGCCAAAGGGGGTAGGTGGGCCCTAGGGGAAACCCTAGGCCGACACCCCACCTATATAAAGAGGGGAGGGGGTGGCCGGCCAAGGCACCCCATCCGAAACCCCCGGCCACCCCCTCTTCCTCCTCCATATGCTCGCGCAGGCTTAGGCGAAGCCCTGCAGCAATTCTTCTCCACCACCACCACCACGCCGTCGTCTTCGCTGGGATTCCGTGGAGATCTACCACACCTCCGCTGCCCACTGGAACGGGGAGAGGAAGGGCTTCATCGACACCGTACACGCGACCGAGTACGGAAGTGCTGCCGGATTGCAGCACTGGGGATGATCGTCTACACCAACAACGAGATCTGATCTCATAGGCTTTGGAAATCTTCAAGGGTTGGTATCTTATCAATCTCGTTGCTTCGATCTTGTAGATTAGATCTTGGGTGTTCCATAGATTAGATCTTGGATTTATTCGTCTTGCGGTAGGAAATTTTTTGTTTTCTATGCTACGAACCCCTTCGATGGTATCGAGCCATGTCTATGCATAGATCTGTTGCACGAGTAGAACACAATGGTTTTGTGGGCGTTGATGCTTTTGTTGCTTTAGTTTGTGTACTTTGCATCTTGCGGGATGGTGGGATGAAGCGGCCCGGGCTAACTTTACATGACCGCGTCTCATGAGACTTGCTCCACGCTTGACATGCAACTTGTATTGCATAAGTGGCTTTGCGGGTGTCTGTCTCTCCCACCATAGTGAAGATTCCAATTTGCACTTTCTATTGTCAACACTAGTATCACTGTTGTGGTTCATGTTCGTAGGTAGATTGGATCTTAATCGAAAACCCTAAACCACGTAAAATATGCAAACCAAATTAGAGGCGTCTAACTTGTTTTTGCAGGGTTTGGTGATGTGATATGGCCGTGATGTGATGATGATTATATTTGATGTATGAGATGTTCATTGTTGTATTATGGCAACCGGCAGGAGCCTAATGGTTGTTTTTAATTTTTGTTAAAGACATGCGTGTCTATTCATCATGTAATAGCTTTATTTCAAGTAGTTGTCATAGTAGCTATAAGTGATGGACAACCATGAAGCGGCGCCACGGACCTTGGTGCAATGCTGGTGATCATGGAGATCATGATCATGTGCTTTGGAGATGGAGATCAAAAGCACAAGAAGAAAGGCCATATCATATCACATATTATGAATTGCATGTGATGTTAATCCTTTATGCATCTTATATTTCTTAGATCGGGACGGTAGCATTATAAGATGATCCCTCTCACTAAATATCAAGATAATAAAGTGTTCATCCTTAGTATGCACCGTTGCTAAGACTTGTCGTTTCGAAGCATCTCGTGATGATCGGGTGTGATAGACTCTACATGTGCATACAACGGGTGCAAGCCAGATTTGCACACGCAGATACTAAGGTTGCCTTGACGAGCCTACCATGTACAGACATGGTCTCGGAACACGGGATACCGAAAGGTAGAGCATGAGTCATATGAATGATATGATGAACACTTTGAGTGTTCGCCTTTGAAGCTACATCTTTTCTCGTGATGATCGGACTTGGTGTAGTGGATTTGGTTCGTGTAATCACTAAGACAATGCGAGGGATGTTGTTTTGAGTGGTAGTTCACCTAGTTAATTGAAGAGTTAAAAATGAACTCAAATTATCATGAACATAGTCCGAATAGTATTTTGAATTAAATTTGTAGAATTGACATCCGTTTTCTACCATGCGCTAGTCTTGTAATTGAGATAGAAATACTGTTAAGTCTGACAAGTAACTTTACAGACTGGTACCGTATTGTTAAAGAATCAAGATATGATTAAGTCCTAATGCAAACTTTTAGTAAACCTCACATTGATGATTCAAAGAGCAATGGTTTCAATTAGTACCTTAAATCATCTTGTCTCCGTGAAACTTGAAGTTCAAATCCGTTTGAAAAGTAAGGAGCTGAAAATTTTGTTTTCAGGAATAAGCAAGGTATGAGATATATGTGATATCTAAGACCTTATTGCAAGGTGATAGAATATAATTTGGTGAGACTACATAAACTCATAAGTTTTATGGGAATGTACGAAGGTTGAAAACGCCGGGCGTCTCAATCCTCCAACTAGTTGGGCACTAACGATATTCGCATATCCATGAAGTGATCGTCCTTAGTATGCACCGTTGCTAAGACTCGTCGTTTCGAAGCATCTCATGATAATCGGGTGTTATAGATTCTACGTGTGCATACAACGGGTGCAAGCCAGATTTGCAGATGCGAATACTAAGGTTAAAACTTTACGAGCCTAGCATGTACAGACATGGTCTCGGAAAGTCGTCATGATTTGATGGATAAAAATTATGAGTGAAATTGTTCATCACATTAAAAGTTTACTAATAGTGAAATCTAGAACACTTGTCACGTGATGATCAACTTCAAAGGAAAAACCTCAAGGTCATTGGTATTTGACCAATGGATCTAGAAGTTATTGAAGGTGAAGTGTTTTTGTGAGAATGGGGAAAGCTAAAAGAGAAACTACAAAAGATTTTGGCAGAAAGAAAGAAAAGACTAGAAATTCTAGCTCAGGTGTATATAAATGATATGCATGTTATGAATGTATTCCTTGTTTTGGTCACACAATGAAATTCTTGGGTAATTGTACCATATTGGTTGGTATGAGGTGTCATACAAGACAACGCAATACAAGAATACAATGGCCTAAGTGACTGACAAGGAATATGGTAGGAATGCACGTCTGGAACAAAATAAAGTGTTATTGTGTTTGTCGTTGGCATTCTACCTAGCCCTTAGGATTTTATAATAAAGAACTTTACAATGGTTGTTATGTTCTAGTCAAATGAAAACAATGAGTTGTTCAAATTATGACATATTTCATGTACGATGGATAAGTTATTATAAATCTTTATGGTGAAGCACACATGCATAACACTGACGCTAAAATGCCATAAGGAAAATGATATGAATTCCACTCATTAGTGGAACTGACATTTAGATCATGTTAGAAAGGAACATGAAGGAACTCCATTTGAATGGATTTTTGGAGTCATATGATTTTTGAATCATTTGGCGCTTGCAAGTTGATACGCGTAGATGCACATGTCCGTTGGGAACCCCAAGTGGAAGGTATGATGCGTATAGAAGCAAGTTTCCCTCAGTATGAAACCAAGGTTTAATCGAACCAGTAGGAGCCAAGAAGCACGTTGAAGGTTGATGGTCGCGAAATGTGATGCGGCGCAACACCAGGGATTCCGGCGCCAACGCGGAACCCGCACAACACAACCAAAGTACTTTGCCCCAACGAAACAAGCTGAGGTTGTCAATCTCACCGCTTGCCGTAACAAAGGATTAAACGTATCGAGTGGAAGATGTTTGCAAAGAAAACAAGAAACACAATTGCAGTAGATTGTATGCTATGTAAAGAATAGGACCGGGGTCCACAGCTCACTAGAGGTGTCTCTCCCATAAGATAAAAGCATGTTGGGTGAACAAATTACAGATGGGCAATTGACAAATAGAGAAAGGCATAACAATGCATATACATGATATGATAAATATAGTGAGATTTAATTGGGCATTACGACAAAGTACATAGACCGCCATCCAACTCGCATCTATGCCTAAAAAGTCCACCTTCGAGTTATCATCCGAACCCCATTCGGCATTAAGTTGCTAAGCAACAGACAATTGCATTAAGTATGGTGCGTAATGTAATCGACAACTACATCCTTAGACATAGAATCAATGTTTTATCCCTAGTGGCAACAAGCACATCACAACCTTAGAACTTTCGTCACTCGTCCCAGTGTGTCAATGAAGGCATGAACCCACTATCGAGCATAAATACTCCCTCTTGGAGTTAAGAGTAAAAACTTGGCCGAGCCTCTACTAATAACGGAGAGCATGCAAGATCATAAACAACACATAAACAATAGATTGATAATCACCATAATCATAGTATTCTCTATCCATCGGATCCCGACAAACACAACATATAGAATTACAGTATAGATGATCTTGATCATGTTAGGCAGCTCACAAGATCCAACAATGAAGCACAACAAGGAGAAGACGACCATCTAGCTACTGCTATGGACCCATGGTCCAGGGGTGAACTACTCACTCATCACTCCGGAGGCGACCATGGCGGTGTAGAGTCTCCGGGAGATGAATCCCCTCTCCGGCAGGGTGCCGGAGGCGATCTCCTGAATCCCCCGAGATGGGATTCGCGGCGGCAGCGTCTCTGGAAGGTTTTCCGTATCGTGGCTCTCGCACCGGGGTTTTCGCGACGGAGGCTTTAAGTAGGCGAAAGGGCAACGCGGGGGGCCACACGAGGGCCCCACACCCTAGGTCGGCGCGGCCAGGGCTTGGGCCGCGCCGGCCTATGGTGCTGGCGCCTCGTGGCCCCACGTCCTTCCCTCTTCGGTCTTCTGGAAGCTTCGTGCAAAAATAGGACCCTGGGCGAAGATTTCGTCCAATTCCGAGAATATTTCCTTACTAGGATTTCGAAACCAAAAACAGCAGAAAACAAAGAATCGGCTCTTCGGCATCTTGTTAATAGGTTAGTTCCGTAAAATGCATAAATATGACATATAATGTGCATAAAACATGTAGGTATCATCAATAAAGTGGCATGGAACATAAGAAATTATCGATACGTTGGAGACGTATCGCATCCCCAAGCTTAGTTCTCGCTCGTCCCGAGCAGGTAAAACGATAACAAAGATAATTTCCGAAGTGACATGCCATCATAATCTTGATCATACTATTTGTAAACATATGTAATGAATGCAGCGATCAAAACAAAGGTAATGACATGAGTAAACAACTGAATCATAAAGCAAAGACTTTTCATGAATAGTACTTCAAGACAAGCATCAATAAGTCTTGCATAAGAGTTAACTCATAAAGCAATAATTCAAAGTAAAGGTGTTGAAGCAACACAAAGGAAGATTAAGTTTCAGCGGTTGCTTTCAACTTATAACATGTATATCTCATGGATATTGTCAACATAAAGTAATATAACAAGTGCAATATGCAAGTATGTAGGAATCAATGCACAGTTCACACAAGTGTTTGCTTCTTAAGGTGGAAGGAGATAGGTAAACCGACTCAACAATAAAAGTAAAAGAATGGTCCTTCAAAGAGGAAAGCATCGATTGCCGTATTTGTGCTAGAGCTTTTATTTTGAAAACATGAAACAATTTTGTCAACGGTAGTAATAAAGCATATGAGTTATGAAAATTATATCTTACAAGTTGCAAGCCTCATGCATAGTATACTAATAGTGCCCGCACCTCGTCCTACTTAGCTTGGACTACCGGATCTTTGCATGCCATGTTTCAACCAAGTGTCACAAAGGGGTACCTCCATGCCGCTCGTACAAAGGTCTAAGGAGAATGCTCGCATTTTGGATTTCTCGCTTTTGATTATTCTCAACTTAGACATCCATACCGGGACAACATGGACAACGTGATAATGGACTCCTCTTAAATGCATAAGCATGTAGCAATGATTATTATTCTCATATGAGATTGAGGATATATGTCCAAAACTGAAACTTCAACCATGATTCATGGCTTTAGTTAGCGGCCCAATGTTCTTCTCTAACAATTTTGCATGCTCCAACCACTAAAATGATAGATCCTTCGTACAAGACGGACATGCATAGCAACTCACATGATATTCAACAATAGTTGATGGCGTTCCCTGAAGCATGGTTATCGCACAACAAGCAACTTAATAAAAGATAAAGTGCATAAGTACATATTCAATACTACGATAGTTTTTAAGGCTATTTTGTCCCATGAGCTATATATTGCAAAGGTGAATGATGGAATTTTAAAGGTAGCACTCAAGCAATTTACTTTGGAATGGCGGAGAAATACCATGTAGTAGGTAGGTATGGTGGACACAAATGGCATAGTAGTTGGCTCAAGGATTTTGGATGCATGAGAAGTATTCCCTCTCGATACAAGGTTTAGGCTAGCAAGGTTATTTGAAGCAAACTCAAGGATGAACAAGTGCAGCAAAACTCACATAAAAGACATATTGTAAACGTTATAAGACTCTACACCGTCTTCCTTGTTGTTCAAAACTCAATACTAGATATTATCTAGACCTTAGAGAGACCAAATATGCAAATCAAATTTTAGCAAGCTCTATGTATTTCTTCATTAATGGGTGCAAAGCATATGATGCAAGAGCTTAAACATGAGCACAACAATTGCCAAGTATCACATTATCCAAGACATTTTAGAATTACTACATGTAGCATTTTCCAATTCCAACCATATAACAATTTAACGAAGAAGAAACTTCGCCATGAACATTATGAGTAAAGCCTAAGGACATATGTGTCCATATGCAACAGCGGAGCGTGTCTCTCTCCCACAAAGTGAATGCTAGGATCCATTTTATTCAAACAAAAACAAAAACAAAAACAAACCGACGCTCCAAGTAAAGAACACAAGATGTGACTGAATAAAAATATAGTTTCAGGGGAGGAACCCGATGATGTTGTCGATGAAGAAGGGGATGCCTTGGGCATCCCCAAGCTTAGACGCTTGAGTCTTCTTAAAATATGCAGGGGTGAACCACGGGGTCATCCCCAAGCTTAGAGCTTTCACTCCTCTTGATCATAGTATATCATACTCCTCTCTTGACCCTTGAAAACTTCCTTCACACCAAACTTCAAGCAAACTCATTAGAGGGTTAGTGCACAATTAATAATTCACATATTCAGAGGTGACACAATCATTCTTTACACTTCTGGACATTGCATAAAGCTACTGGACATTAATGGATCAAAGAAATAAATCCAACATAGCAAAAGAGGCAATGCGAAATAAAAGGCAGAATCTGTCAAAAACAGAACAGTCCGTAAAGACGAATTTAAAGCTGGCACCAGACCTGCTCAAATGTAAAAACTCAAAACTAATGAAAGTTGCGTACATATCTGAGGATCACGCTCGTAAATTGGCAGATTTTTTAGAATTTTCTACAGAGAACTGTGCCCAGATTCGTGATAGACAGCAATGCTGTTTCTGCGCAGCGATCCCAAATATAACATCAACTTTAACATAGAAACCTTACTTGGCACAAAAACATGATAAGGAGAGGTTGCTACAGTAGTAAACAACTTCCAAGACTCAACAAAACAAAAAATTGCTGTAGTAAAAACATGGGTTGTCTCCCATAAGCGCTTTTCTTTAACGCCTTTCAGCTAGGCGCAGAAAGTGCAAATCAAGTAACATCGAGAGACGGTGTGTCAACCTTACCTTGGGCTTTATCCTTACCTTTCTTATTGTTTTTCTTTCCCTTTGGTTTAGGAAATAAATGATTTCCCCCCGGTATAGAGGTGAATTTCAGAGTGCCTTCTCCCACATCAATGACTGCTCCCAATAGATTCAACAAGGATCTTCCGAGTATGATTTTTCCTGTTTCAATAACAAGATAATCAATGGATATTGTTCTTCCAAGAATGGTTGTATGCACACCTGCAGCTATTCCCTTAGGAATTATAATAGAGTTATCAATGAGAGTTATTTCTTCTCCTCCTTCATCGACTCCCCAAAGTTTCAAAGATTTATAAATGCTTTCAGGCATAAGGCAAAATTCATACATAATATCACAGTAGGCATGAAGAGTTCGATCACCAATAACAATTTTAACAGCAGGATCCCATAATGAAGGTTTAGAATTCTCTAAGACTTGTTCAAGACAATTACGAACACAGTGATAATTATCATTCAAGCGAGATGTACTTATCTCGAGATTGTTCAATCTATTATAAATGCTAATAAGGGCTGAATCAAAGTTATTAGCTGAATCATGTGATGCAACCAATTTCTTTATGGCATTAAAAGCTTGATCCCCATTACAATGAAGGAAATCTCCTCCTACTAAAGTGTCCAAAGCATATCTATAGCGAACCATAAGACCAAAATAAAAATTACTAAGGAGCAAACTTAGAGTCATTTGAGGTTCAGTTTTACGATAAGAAGTAAAAATTCTAGACCAAGCATCCTTAAAACTCTCCTCATCCCCTTGTTTAAAAGTAAAAACTAATTCTTCAGGTGAAGAAGTAACAGGTTCAGAGCTAGACATGGTAACAAAAGTAACTAATTTTTTTTGTATTTTTAATATAGAGTGCAAGACAATAAAGCAAACTAGATAAAGTAAATGCAAGTAACTAATTTTTTTGTGTTTTTGATATAGAGAGCAAGACAGTAAATAAAGTAAAACTTAGCAACTAATTTTTTTGTGTTTTGTTTAGGTGCAGCAAACAAAGTAGTAAATAAAATAAAGCAAGACAAAAACAAAGTAAAGAGATTGAGAAGTGGAGACTCCCCTTGCAGCGTGTCTTGATCTCCCCGGCAACGGCGCCGGAAATTTAGCTTGATACGCGTAGATGCACACGTCCGTTGGGAACCCCAAGTGGAAGGTATGATGTGTATAGAAGCAAGTTTCCCTCAGTATGAAACCAAGGTTTAATCGAACCAGTAGGAGCCAAGAAGCACGTTGAAGGTTGATGGTCGCGAAATGTGATGCGGCGCAACACCAGGGATTCGGCGCCAACGCGGAACCTGCACAACACAACCAAAGTACTTTGCCCCAACGAAACAGTGAGGTTGTCAATCTCACCGGCTTGTTGTAACAAAGGATTAAACGTATCGAGTGGAAGATGTTTGCAAAGAAAACAGTAAACACAATTGCAGTAGATTGTATGCTATGTAAAGAATAGGACCGGGGTCCACAGTTCACTAGAGGTGTCTCTCCCATAAGATAAAAGCATGTTGGGTGAACAAATTACAGTCGGGCAATTGACAAATAGAGAAAGGCATAACAATGCATATACATGATATGATAAATATAGTGAGATTTAATTGGGCATTACGACAAAGTACATAGACCGCCATCCAACCGCATCTATGCCTAAAAGTCCACCTTCGAGGTTATCATCCGAACCCCATTCAGTATTAAGTTGCTAAGCAACAGACAATTGCATTAAGTATGGTGCGTAATGTAATCGACAACTACATCCTTAGACATAGAATCAATGTTTTATCCCTAGTGGCAACAAGCACATCACAACCTTAGAACTTTCTCGTCACTCGTCCCGGTGTCAATGAAGGCATGAACCCACTATCGAGCATAAATACTCCCTCTTGGAGTTAAGAGTAAAAACTTGCCAGAGCCTCTACTAATAACGGAGAGCATGCAAGATCATAAACAACACATAAACAATAGATTGATAATCACCATAATCATAGTATTCTCTATCCATCGGATCCCGACAAACACAACATATAGAATTACAGATAGATGATCTTGATCATGTTAGGCAGCTCACAAGATCCAACAATGAAGCACAACAAGGAGAAGACGACCATCTAGCTACTGCTATGGACCCATGGTCCGAGGGTGAACTACTCACTCATCACTCCGGAGGCGACCATGGCGGTGTAGAGTCCTCCCGGGAGATGAATCCCCTCTCCGGCGAGGGTGCCGGAGGCGATCTCCTGAATCCCCCGAGATGGGATTCGCGGCGGCGGCGTCTCCGGAAGGTTTTCCGTATCGTGGCTCTCGGTACTGGGGTTTTCGCGACGGAGGCTTTAAGTAGGCGAAAGGGCAACGCGGGGGGCCACACGAGGGCCCCACACCCTAGGTCGGCGCGGCCAGGGCTTGGGCCGCGCCGGCCTATGGTGCTGGCGCCTCGTGGCCCCACTTCCTTCCCTCTTCGGTCTTCTGGAAGCTTCGTGCAAAAATAGGACCCTGGGCGAAGATTTCGTCCAATTCCGAGAATATTTCCTTACTAGGATTTCTGAAACCAAAAACAGCAGAAAACAGCAATTGGCTCTTCGGCATCTTGTTAATAGGTTAGTTCCAGAAAATGCATAAATATGACATATAATGTGCATAAAACATGTAGGTATCATCAATAAAGTGGCATGGAACATAAGAAATTATCGATACGTTGGAGACGTATCACAAGTCTCTTCTAAAGAGAATGACTTAAATACCGTTCATAGGCCAAGAGTTGAACGGGAAACTAACTTAGTGAAAACATACATGATGATGTATATTGTTCACTGGCATAGTTGTGTGCGGGAGATTCTTCTACTTCATGAAAACTTCTAACAATGAATTGAGTATATATATGTGGATATATTCGATAAGGAAGAAGTTTGAAAACATTTGAATGGATTCAAATAAGTTTCAGCATCAAGTGAAAATCATCGTAATAGAAAAGTCAAATATCTATGATTGGATCATGGTGGAAATATTTGAATTACGAGTTTTAGCGAACATCTAAGAGATTTATGAAATTGTTCTACAACTCACGTTTCTTGGAGTATCATGATGATGATGGAGTATCCAAGAGACGTATCCAAACCTTGTTGGATTGATGATGAGATAAAATAAAATGACGCCATTATACTTTTGTGGATTATGCTTTAGAGACTACCGCTTTTACACTGAATAGAGCATCATCATGATCCATTGAAATGACACCATACGAGTTATGGCATGGGTATAAACCCTAAATTGTCCTTTCTTAAATTTTGGTATGCATAGCATAAGTAAATGAGTTTACAACCAAAATCGGATAAATGTCTTTGTTGATTATCCCATGAAATTGATTGGGAATTCTTTCCACTATGAAGTCAAAGACAAAACTGTTTGTCAATGTTTCTCACTTATTTCAAAGAAATTGTTTCTAGTGAACTATTTGAGTGGGAGGACAATAGAACTTGATAAGGTTTATGAACCTGAGCATGATGATCAGAGTAGCACAACATCGGAAATGGTTCCGGAAGCATCTACGAAGATCATGGCTCCCATGTCTACAAAGTGTTATAGTCATGGAGATCAAAGTACTTATTGAACCTTGTAGATGTGGTTTATTTTGTAATCAAATAAATGATTTGTGGACAAAGGATTGTTTTTGAACAATGATAAACCAACTACATACAAAGAAGTTATGATGGGCCCTGACTCCGTTAAAATGGCTAT
>NC_061510.1:398764117-398937523 GCF_022539505.1 Lolium rigidum | reverse complement strand
CTTCTTTGAGTTTGGATCCGTCAAAGTGCATCTTCCAAGTATTCTATTTTGTGCTGCGGCGGCTTGTATTGTATCTCCGCCCAATCGACCAAGAAATCAGCTAAAGCTTGCGACTTTATGGCATCTCTTCTTTCATACACCGGTACATACGGTGATAGCTGAATTGCCCATTTTGCAATCCGGCCGCTGGCGTCCTTGTTACCCATGATAACGGAGATAGGTGCCTCACTTACCACCTTCATTGGGTGCTCCTCAAAGTAATGCTTGAGTTTCGTGGCAGCCATGAACACGCCATAAGTCATCTTTTGGAAGTGTGGGTAGTTTTGCTTTGAGGAGGAGAGCACCTCGCTCAGGTAGTATACCAGCCTCTGGACGGTTTTTCCTTCCTCTTCTCTTTCCACCACTACCACAACACTAACCACCCGGTTTGTTGCCGCTATATAAAGCAACATAGGTTCTCTCTCCAAGGGCGAGGCCAAGATTGGGGCCGTTACGAGCATATTCTTCAATTCTTTAAACGCTGCGTCTGCCTGTGTGGTCCAGACGAAAGTATCCAATTTTTTCATCAAAGCATACAGTGGCAAGGCCTTTTCTCCTAGCCTGCTTATGAACCGGCTTAGCGATGCCAAGCTTCCGGTAAATTTTTGCACATCTTTTAGTTCCCGTGGGATACTCATTCTTTCTATTGCCCGGATTTTTACCGGATTGACCTCAATGCCCCGGCTTGACACAAGGAAACCAAGCAGCTTGCCGGCAGGGACACCGAAGGTGCATTTTGCCGGATTGAGTTTCATCTGGAACCGTCTTAGGTTATCAAATGTTTGCCGGATGTCATCGATTAAGGTATCTTTTACTTTAGTTTTTATCACAATATCATCCACATAAACTTGCACATTTTTTCCGATTTGATCAAATAAGCATTTTTGCATACAGCGCTGGTACGTTGCACCAGCGTTGCGCAAACAAAAAGGCATTGTAACATAGCAATAAGCCCGTGCGGGGTAATGAACGCAGTTTTTATTTGATCTTCTTTTTTCAGGGGGATTTGGTGGAAGCCGGAGTACGCATCCAGGAACGACAACAACTCACACCCAGCAGTAGAATCAATCACTTGATCGATTCGGGGCAAAGGGAAATGATCTCTTGGGCAAGCTTTGTTGAGGTTGGTGTAGTCGATGCACATGCGCCACACCTTTGGAGCTTGTGCCTCCAGGTTCTCATCTTTTTTCTTCTCGACCATCACCGGATTAGCCAGCCCACTGCGTGTGCGTGACCTCCACGATGAAACCGGCAACCAACAGCTTCGTTACTTCTTCTCCAATGATTTTCCTCCTATCTTCTGCGAACCGGCGCAACGGTTGACGCACCGGCTTAGCATCTTTCCGGACGTTTAGAGAGTGCTCAGCCAGCTCCCTCGGAACTCCTACCAAGTCATCAGTAGACCAGGCAAAGATGTTCCGATTCTCACGGAGGAAGCTGACGAGCGCGCTTTCCTATGCTTGACTGAGGCCGGCACCGATACGAACGGTGCGCTCTGGGTAAGCCGGATCCAGCACAATGTCCTTTGTCTCGTTTGTCGGCTTGAATGCCGGCGAGGCCAAGTTTCCACTCATTGCCGCTAAGCTCAACTTTGAGGACTGAGCCAGCGCAACAGCAGTTTGCATTCTTTTCTTTTCTTCCGCTATCACCAGTGATTCTGCCAGGTTTGATCCGGCGGAAGCAATTTCCATTGAGACTTTATAGTTTCCCACCACAGTCAAGGGTCCACGAGGTGCTGGCATCTTCATCTTGAGGTAAGCCGTATGGGTTGAGGCCATGAAAGCTGCCAGTGCTGGCCTCCCCAACAATGCATGGTAGGGACTATCTAAGTCCACTACCTCAAACTCAATGTTCTCAACACGACAATTGTCACGTCCGCCAAACGACACATCCACCCGAACTTTTCCTATCGGGGCGCAAGACAAACCGGGAACAATCCCATGGAAAGTTGTGTGAGTTGGCTGCAGCATATTCTCCGTTATGCCCAGCGTACGCATGGTGTGCTTGTACATGATGTTTATGCTGCTACCATTGTCTATCAGCACCTTGCTGAATTTTACTCGAGTTTCCGGCCCCTTCATGATTGGGTCCACAACGAGAGCGTATCCACCCGGATTCGGCATGATTTTGGGGTGATCCTTGAACGACCAGGTTATTTCCTGATCTGACCATAGCATGTACTTGGGTACTGCTGGCATCACCGCGTTCACTTCCATGGAACGGCGATGCACGCTCTGCCTGTCGGTTGGTTCGGTGACAAAGACAACCATGCACAAGTGTGGGTCTTCGTAAACATTCCGGCCCAAAGGTGCCGGTGGAGGTGGTTGATCACGATTCTCCTCCACCCGGTTAACTTGCTTGGTACTGCTGCCTGTTTGGCTGATGTTGTACCGGTAGAGCATTTGCTCCAGTGATGGTGGTGGTGGTGGCAGTTGCTGTTGGCGCAACATATCTTGCGGCGGCGGCAACATTGTGGCGCACCCTTGTCCTTGCGCGTCTTTCACTGCACCCTTTTGCATCAAGTACTTGGTCCAAGAACAATCCTTCGTCAAATGGTTTGACGGGTGATCCGGGTTCGGCGTGTGCCACCGGCAAGGTTGGTCCATGGCGGCTTCCATGGTGTATTTCATAGGCTCTTGCCAATTCTTTTTCTGGCCCCAGGGTTTCTTCTCGACCCACTGCTTCTTAGGACCCGCCCATGGCTGCGATCCGGTTTTCTGTCTCTGATCGCTAGCTGGCGTCAAAATTTTCTTGCACAGCGAGCAACTTGCTGCGGTGCATATCTTCGATCCAGAAAATCTTCCCTTCTTTTGTTGTTCCGGTTATCCCGGTATTGCTGTTGAGGCAGGTTTGACTGCTCCGGCTCAGCTTGCACTGCCGGTTGCATTGGGTCTTGATGACCCACAAGTATAGGGGATCGCAACAGTCTTCGAGGGAAGTAAAACCCAAATTTATTGATTCGACACAAGGGGAGGTAAAGAATACTTATAAGCCTTAACAACTGAGTTGTCAATTCAGCTGCACCTGGAAAAGCACTAGCAACAGGGGTGATGTGAAAGTAGCAGTGATATGAGAGCAATAGTAACAGTAACACAGCAGCAGTAGTAGTAATATGAGAGCAATGGTACCCGAAAATAGTTGACATGTAGAACGAGTATATGATGATGCGAGATGGACCGGGGTTCCCAGCTATTTACACTAGTGGTAACTCTCCAATAACAAGTGACAAGTGTTGGGTGAACAAATTACGAGTTGGGCAATTGATAGGATTGATAAGGCATTAAGAAAGAACATCAATTCATTAATCATGTAGGCATGTTTTCCATATTTAGTCGTACGTGCTCGCAATGAGAAACTTGCACAACATCTATTGTCCTACCAGCAGGTGGCAGCCGGGCCTCAAGGGAATCTCTTGGATATTAAGGTACTCCTTTTAATAGAGCACCGGAGCAAAGCATTAACACTCCGTGAAAACATGTGTCCCTCACATCACCGCCATCCCCTCCGGTTGTCCCGATTTACGTCACTTCGGGGCCTTTGGTTCCGGACAGTGACATGTGCATACAACTTGTAGATACAATCTAAGCAATAATTATAGAGCTCAAATCTAAGATCATGCCACTCGGGCCCTAGTGACAAGCATTAAGCATAACAAGATTGCAGCAACAATAACTTCACAAACTTTATAGATAGACTAATCATAATGTATCATCCATCGGATCCCAACAAACACAACACCGATTACATCGGATGAATCTCAATCATGTAAGGCAGCTCATGAGATCATTGTATTGAAGTACATGGGGGAGAGAATACCAACTAGCTACAGCTAGAACCCGTAGTCCATGGGGGAACTACTCACGGAGCATGATGGAGGCGATGGCGTTGATGGAGATGGCTTCCGGGGGCACTTCCCCGTCCCGGCAGGGTGCCGGGACAGAGACTTCTGTCCCCCGAATTGGAGTTTCGCGATGGTGGCGGCGCCCCTGGAGTCTTTCTGGAGTTTCGTCAAGAGGTACGGTGTTTTTAGGTCGGAAGGGGTTAAATAGGCGAAGAGGCGGCGTCAGAGGGGCACCAGGGCGCCCTCCTCATAGGCCGGCGCGGCCAGGGGCCTGCCCGCGCGGCCTTGTGGTGTCGGGGCCCGGGCCTCCTCTCCGTCTCCCCTTCGGTGTTCGGAGCCTCCCGGGAAAAATAAGATCTTTGGCGTTGATTTCGTCCAATTCCGAGAATATTGCCCGAACAGCCTTTCTCGGAACCAAAAACAGCGAGAAAACGAGAACTGCACTGTGGCATCTTGTTAATAGGTTAGTTCCGGAAAACGTATAAAAACATCATAAAGTGCAAGCAAAACATGTAAGTATTGTCATAAAACAAGCATGGAACATAAGAAATTATCGATACGTTGGAGACGTATCAGCATCCCCAAGCTTAGTTCTGCTCGTCCCGAGCAGGTAAAACGATAACAAAGATAATTTCTGAAGTGACATGCTACTTACATAACCTTGATCATACTATTACAAAGCATATGAAATGAATGAAGTGACTCAAGGCAATGATCTATAGGTGCTAACAAGTAGATAACATATAGCAAAACTTTTCATGGAGAGTACTTTCAAGACAAGCATCAAAAGTCTTGCACAAGAGTTAACTCATAAAGCAATAAGTTCATAGTAAAGGCATCGAAGCAACACAAAGGAGGATATAAGTTTCAGCGGTTGCTTTCAACTTTCAACATGTATATCTCATGGATATTGTCAACATAGAGTAATATGATGAATGCAAATATGCAAGTATGTAAGAATCAATGCACAGTTGACACAAGTGTTTGCTTCTAAGGTGGAAGGAATTAGGTAACTGACTCAACATAAAAGTAAAAGAATGGCCCTTCTACGAGGGAAGCATCGATTGCTATATTTGTGCTAGAGCTTTGGTTTTGAAAACATATAGAGAGCATAAAAGTAAAATTTTGAGAGGTGTTTGTTGTTGTCAACGAATGGTAGTGGGTACACTAACTACCTCATCAACCAGACTTTCAAGAGCGGCTCCCATAAAGGACGTTATCTCTACCAGCAAGGTAGATCATCCCTCTTCTCTTTTGTTTACACATGTACTTTAGTTTAGTTTTTCTTTATTTATGGGTGACACTCCTCCCAACCTTTTGCTTACACAAGCCATGGCTAACCGAATCCTCGGGTGCCTTCCAACATTCACATACCATGGAGGAGTGTCTATTTGCAAAATTAAGTTGCTTACTGATGAATCAGAGCAAAACATGTGAAGAGAATTATTAATGAAAGTTAATTAATTGGGGCTGGGAACCCCATTGCCAGCTCTTTTTGCAAAATTATTGGATAAGCGGATGTGCCACTAGTCCATTGTGAAAGTCTGTCAAAAGTAAATGACAAGGTTGAAAGCTAAACACCACATACTTCCTCATGAGCTATGAAACATTAACACAAAATGAGAAGCATTTTGAATTATTTAAAGGTAGCACTCAAGCAATTTACTTTGGAATGGCAGGAAATACCACATAGTAGGTAGGTATGGTGGACACAAATGGCATAGGTTTTGGCTCAAGGTTTTTGGATGCATGAGAAGTATTCCCTCTCAGTACAAGGTTTAGGCTAGCAAGGTTGTTTGAAGCAAACACAAGTATGAACCGGTACAGCAAAACTTACATAAGAACATATTGCAAGCATTATAATACTCTACATCTGTCTTCCTTGTTGCTCAAACACTTTTACCGGAAAATATCTAGACCTTAAGAGAGATCAATTATGCAAACCAATTTTAACAAGCTTTACGGTAGTTCTCCACTAATAGGTTTAAACTACATGCAAAAACTTATGATCTACTTGAGAGCTCAAAACAATTGCCAAGTATCAAATTATCCAAGACATATGAGGCATTTTCTTTTCCCAACCAAATAAAGATAAATATTGTAGCTTCCAACTTTTATTCATTGAACATTAAAAATAAAACGAAGAACAATTGTTCATATGAAAAAGCGGAGCATGTCTCTCTCCCAAACAAGGATTGCTAGGATCCGAATTTATTCAAACATAAACAAAACAAAAAATAAACACACAGACGCTCCAAGTAAAGCACATATGATGTGACTGAATAAAAATATAGTTTCGTGGGAGGAAATCTGATAAGTTGATGAAGAAGGGGATGCCTTGGGCATCCCCAAGCTTAGACGCTTGAGTCTTCTTGAAATATGCAGGGATGAACCACGGGGGCATCCCCAAGCTTAGACTTTTCACTCTTCTTGATCATATATCATCCTCCTCTCTTGACCCTTGAAAACTTCCTTCACAACAAACTTCTCATAAACTTCATTAGAGGGGTTAGTACTCAAAAAATTTGAATCCACCTTGGTCCTGTAGTGGCACATTGCAAGAACTCAATAAAACATTAGCTACAGCTCTCTATGTCTAGAAAATCTCGCTTAAAGTCCACAAGAGACAATGCAAAAAACAGAGACAGAATCTGCCAAAACAGAACAGCCAGTAAAGACGAATTTTAATAAAATACTTCCGTTGCTCAAATCAGAAAACTCAAAACTAATGAAAGTTGCGTACATATCTGAGGAACACGCACGTAAATTGGCATATTTTTCTGATTTTTCTACAGAGAAAACAGCCCAGATTCGTGACAGATAGAAATCTGTTTCTGCGCAGAAATCCAAATCTAGTATCAACCTTCGATTAGAGGCTTCACTTGGCACAACAAAACACAAAACTAAGATAAGGAGAGGTTGCTACAGTAGTAAACAACTTCCAAGACACAAATATAAAACAAATTACTGTAGCAAAATAACACATGGGTTATCTCCCAAGAAGTTCTTTCTTTATAGCCGTTAAGATGGGCTCAGCAGTTTTAATGATGCACTCGCAAGAAATAGTATTTGAAGCAAAAGAGAGCATCAAGAAGCAAATCCAAAACACATTTAAGTCTAACATGCTTCCTATGCAAAGGAATCTTGTAAATAAACAAGTTCATGAAAAGCAAAGTAACAAGCATAAGAAGATAAAACAGTGTAGCTTCAAAATTTTAAGCACATAGAGAGGTGTTTTAGTACCATGCAAATTTCTACAACCATATTTTCCTCTCTCATAATAATTTTCAGTAGCTTCATGAATAAACTTAACAATATAACTATCACATGCAGCATACTTTTCATGATTTCCAAACACATAATTTTTATCAAGTTCAAGAATAGTGGAATTAAAACTTTCAAACTTACTTTTATTAATAATATAACAAGGTAGGTGATCAATCTCAATAGATATGGGACTCATAGAATAAGTCAAGAACTCTCCAATCCCACTTTCATTAGTAGTACAATTAATATTATCAAGTAACATAGGACCATCATCTAGAGCTTTATCATAAACATTTGCCAAGCAAAATTCTTTAGTACCATGCATTTCGACATCAGGCACAAACAAAGCATTATCATAAGATTTATCAAAGTAGCATGGATTATCATATATAACAGTAGCATAATTATTCTCACAAGTTTTACTTATAGGAAATATTTCAAGAGAATCCACAGGAACATAACATTCAACCTCTTTCGGTAAGCATGGAGGACAATCAAATAGTGTAAGAGATAAAGAGTTACTCTCATTAGAAGGTTGGCATGGGTAGCTAATCCATTCTTCCTCCTTTTGTTCGTCGCTCTCTTCTTCTTTTTCATCCAATGAGCTTTCAAGTTCATCGATTTCCTCCTCTTTTTCATCCAATGAGCTTTCAGGTTCATCAATTTCTTCTTCCACCGGTTCCTGCAAATTGTGAGTGCATTCTTGTGCATTAATGCGTCTCTCTTTATAATCAAGGATATAAGGATTCCTACTGTAACATTCTATGCAAGAATTAAGGATAGTAGAGACATAATCTTTAAGGTCCTTACAAATAGCACAAGTCTCATAATTCTCAACCATGAAGGATTCTATCTCGGAGGCTCCCATAAATAAGACAAATTGTTCTACCTCTTCGAACCCATAATGAATATAGCAATTCCGATTATAGTTCTTAATTAAAAATTCCTCACTAAAGCCACATTGAAATTTAAGATGTTTAGTATCATGTTGAGAGCAACAGTTTATATCATGGCGTCTAAGCAAGATTCTAGCCATTGTATTCAATTTTTCTATCATAGCACTCATTATTTTACCAGCTCTTGATTCTCTATAATTATTATAACATTCTATAAGCTCCAAGTAGGTTATTGGTTCTCCCATAACAGACAGTTTTTAATTTTTTGGTTTTTCAAATTTTTATGGATTTTTGGGTATATGAGACAAATAAAACAAGACAAAAATAAACTAAGCAAAAGTAAACTACGCAAACTAATACTAGACAGAAATAAACTAAGCAAAAAAAAATAAATTAAAACAGAGAGAGAGGTAGAGTGTACTCCCCGAGTGAACTTATGAGTAGAGCTATGCCTCCCCGACAACGGCGCCGAGAAAATAGTCTTGATGACCCACAAGTATAGGGGATCGCAACGAGTCTTCGAGGGAAGTAAAACCCAAATTTATTGATTCGACACAAGGGGAGGTAAAGAATACTTATAAGCCTTAACAACCGAGTTGTCAATTCAGCTGCACCTGGAAAAGCACTAGCAACGAGGGTGATGTGAAAGTAGCGATGATATGAGAGCAATAGTAACAGTAACACAGCAGCAGTAGTAGTAATATGAGAGCAATGGTACCCGAAAATAGTTGACATGTAGAACGAGTATATGATGATGCGAGATGGACCGGGGTTCCCAGCTATTTACACTAGTGGTAACTCTCCAATAACAAGTGACAAGTGTTGGGTGAACAAATTATAGTTGGGCAATTGATAGGATTGATAAGGCATTAAGAAAGAACATCAATTCATTAATCATGTAGGCATGTTTTCCATATTTAGTCGTACGTGCTCGCAATGAGAAACTTGCACAACATCTATTGTCCTACCAGCCGGTGGCAGCCGGGCCTCAAGGGAATCTATCGGATATTAAGGTACTCCTTTTAATAGAGCACCGGAGCAAAGCATTAACACTCCGTGAAAACGTGTGTCCCTCACATCACCGCCATCCCCTCCGGTTGTCCCGATTTCTGTCACTTCGGGGCCTTTGGTTCCGGACAGTGACATGTGCATACAACTTGTAGATACAATCTAAGCAATAATTATAGAGCTCAAATCTAAGATCATGCCACTCGGGCCCTAGTGACAAGCATTAAGCATAACAAGATTGCAGCAACAATAACTTCACAAACTTTATAGATAGACTAATCATAATGTATCATCCATCGGATCCCAACAAACACAACACCGATTACATCGGATGAATCTCAATCATGTAAGGCAGCTCATGAGATCATTGTATTGAAGTACATGGGGGAGAGAATACCAACTAGCTACAGCTAGAACCCGTAGTCCATGGGGGAACTACTCACGGAGCATGATGGAGGCGATGGCGTTGATGGAGATGGCTTCCGGGGGCACTTCCCCGTCCCGGCAGGGTGCCGGGACGGAGACTTCTGTCCCCCGAATTGGAGTTTCGCGATGGTGGCGGCGCCCACGGAGTCTTTCTCGGAGTTTCGTCAAGAGGTACGGTGTTTTTAGGTCGGAAGGGGTTAAATAGGCGAAGAGGCGGCGTCAGAGGGGCACCAGGGCGCCCTCCTCATAGGCCGGCGCGGCCAGGGGCCTGCCCGCGCGGCCTTGTGGTGTCGGGGCCCTGGGCCTCCTCTCCGTCTCCCCTTCGGTGTTCTGGAGCCTCCCGGGAAAAATAAGATCTTTGGCGTTGATTTCGTCCAATTCCGAGAATATTGCCCGAACAGCCTTTCTGGAACCAAAAACAGCAGAAAACAGGAACTGGCACTGTGGCATCTTGTTAATAGGTTAGTTCCGGAAAACGTATAAAAACATCATAAAGTGCAAGCAAAACATGTAAGTATTGTCATAAAACAAGCATGGAACATAAGAAATTATCGATACGTTGGAGACGTATCAGGTCTCCCAATGCATAGCTATCTGCCACACGTATCATTTCCGCTAAGGTTGTTGGCATGCTTCTCTGCAGCCTTTGCCACAAGGGTGATCCTCTCCGGCATCATTGACTGAACCAAGCAATGGCTTGTGCCTCAATCACTCCTTCACATGTATTTCTCATTGAGTTCCACCGGGTGAGATAATCCCGGTCTGGTTCTCCTGCGCGCTGTTGGCACAGCGCAAGTTGCTGGGGCCGGTTTGGCCTCTTGTAAGTACTGCTGAAGTTGTTCACAAATGCTTCCTCAAAGTCCAACCATCCGTTAATGCTTCCTGCCGGGAAATTGTTAAGCCAAATCCTCGCAGGACCCACGAGGTAGGACGGTATGATTCTTACCGCCCAACGCCGGTTTACTCCACCACCAGCCACATAAACAGCTGTGACATAATCTGCCGCCCGCGTCTTCCGGCTTGGTCGTACCATCATACGTTCTTGTGTCCCGGGCAACCGGAAATTGCGCACCGGTGGTTCTTCTCTCATGATTCGTGGGCCAAAACACCTTGGGCCAGGAGGTCCCTCACATTCAACTATTGCGTAAAGATGTACCCTGTCCAACCTCGTGCCTCGCATCCCGGTCCGGCAAACATCTTTCCCCCGTGCGTTCCCCAAAGGGTTCCGGTGAACTCTTGTTCGTTCCACCTCGGAATCTGATTCGTCATATTCTTCCGGCTCCGCGGCTCTTGCCTCGCCGGTACCCTGGTGGTGGCATTTCTTCATCCACATATGCCACTCTTGCGGCTCGATAATTTTGCCCGGTTTCATATCTACCTAAGCATGATTGTTTCCGGCATAGCCTCCCTTGGCGTAGCCCCGATCTGCCCCTTGGCTTTTTCTACCGGCATCATGTTGCCCGGCTTTTTGCTTTCCGGCAAGAACTGGATCATACACAGTCATCTGCCGTGCGTTCTTTTCTCTTTCCCTTCTTTTGTCCGGATGAGGGGACGATGCCTGCCCCCGGACTTGCTTCCGGCATTCTTTGTTGAACGCGCGGATTTTGAGGCCATCGCCTCGTTCAGCTTAGCTAGCTCGCTCAAGCATTTTGTCTGCTCAATAGTTTTCAACAGCTCTTTTACACGTTCTTGCTGCTTTGCCAACTCGTCACCGGAAAGTGATTCACATAGCTCTACTGCAGCTTTAGCGGCTTTTATAGTTTTATCCGGACTACTGTACTTAGGCTTCTCTACGATGCTTACAGATACAGATGCACTCTTGCCGGTTAAGAACTTCTTTGCGCAAATCCTGATCTAGATTGCGAGCCTTAAGCCGGTTTTCCGGTATCCTAGCAGCATGAGCACTAACTGAAGCAAAGCCATGGGCAGCGTTGTACTCACGTAGGGTTAGGTTCAGCTCGCGCTGCGCCCGGATGATGTCGGCGCCACCGGTAGCGTGGCCTTGCGCGTGGCCTCCAGCTCCTCCTGAGCCTTTGCCGGGTCGATGTTCTGCGCGATGGGCGTGGCCAGCGTGTGCATCGCCGCTTGAAGAGGCGTTGCCGGTGGTGCTGACGATGCTCCCGCGACGCCGGCGTCACGCTCCAGCGGCGGTTTTGCCGGGCGGGTCGATGCCGCGCGTTCATCTCCTTCCTCCACAGCTCCCTTGCCGGTGTTGACCGCACCAGCCATCATGACCTCCACGCTGCCGGCGGCGCGGCCAGCACATAGCCATCTTGGTGGATCCGGCGCCACCAGCACCGGCGAGGGGCGCTGGCACACAGGAACGGTGCCGAAATAGATGCGGATGCTGCCGAACTCGATGGTGCGGCCGTTCTGCGGGAACTTGCCGCCGTTGGCGAAGCAGCCTGCGTTATCGTTGACGAAGTCCATGTTGTAGATGCGTTGCACGAGCGCGGACACCGTGCGCTCGCCGTTGATGTCGAGGATGTCCGCCCGAATATGAACTCCAGCAAGCGCCACTTCATTCCCCACGGTGGGCGCCAACTGTCGTCGTGGGGAACAAACAGATGCCATAGGATGGCTTATCTTGGGGCCGAATGGACGCTAGAGGATTCGGGGGAGGGTTTGTGACTAGATGGGATGAACTTCCGGATGGTTTCCTCAAGAACTTGGCAAAAGCCAGAGGTTGAAGAAGAAAGACACAAGGAAGAACTCGCTCTAGATCACCACTTTCATTGATCTCCACAGGTTTACGAGTTCACGCTTACAAGGTTCTCGTCTCTAATGTCACGCGCGTATGAAAGAGGCTGCCCCCTCTCCTTATATAGGGGAGAGGGTGGCTTACAGGACAAGAAACCCTAATGGGATCTTTGACTAGACAAACTACTTTACAAAGATACTTTATAAAGCTACTTTAATCCTAGATGACACCGGGTCTTCTTTAAACAGGGAGGCTGACGTCCTCCGGCTTCTTTGGCCGTCATCCTCTTCTTTGTCTTCAGGCCTTCGTTTAAAGCTACTTTGCTTAGCTCATCCTTGTCTTTTAGCTCCTGACGGAATCTTTGACCAGCTAGCCGACATGTTCTTCCTTCCGGTGCTCCGGTATCTTTTCTTCCCGGTTCCGGCATACCCCTCTTGGGGATACCGGCTTAGCTTACTTAGCCAAATTCCTAACTTTGAGTTCCGGTATAAATATTAAACCGGTATCTTGATGGATAAGACCATCCGGTTTGGCATGCCTTTGGCATACCGGGGGTCATCCCCCCAACACTTGAGCAACATGTTCAGTATCTAATTGCTTAAAATTCATTATGCTACTTCTCAAAGATATAATTTTAGCGGGAGGATAATATCTACCAATAAAAGCATCCTTACATTTAGTCCATGAATCAATACTATTCTTAGGCAAAGATAGCAACCAATCTTTAGCTCTTCCTCTTAATGAGAAAGGAAACACTTTCAATTTAATAATATCACCATCTACATCCTTATACTTTTGCATTTCACATAGTTCAACAAAATTATTGAGATGGGCAAGCAAGATCATCGAACTAACACCGTAAAATTGATCTCTCATAACCAAGTTCAAGAAAGCAGTGTTTAATTTCAAAGAATTCTGCCGTAGTAGCAGGTGGAGCAATAGGTGTGCATAGGAAATCATTATTATTTGCGTTTGTGAAGTCACACAACTTAGTATTTTCAGGGGTATTCATTTTAGCAACGGTAAATAAAACAAACTAGATAAAGTAAATGCAAGTAACTAATTTTTTTGTGTTTTTGATATAGAGAGCAAGACAAGAAATAAAGTAAAACTAGCAACTAATTTTTTTGTGTTTTGTTTAGGTGCAGCAAACAAAGTAGTAAATAAAATAAAGCAAGACAAAAACAAAGTAAAGAGATTGAGAAGTGGAGACTCCCTTGCAGCGTGTCTTGATCTCCCCGGCAACGGCGCCGTGAAAACAGTGCTTGATGCGCGTAAATGTACACGTCCGTTGGGAACCCCAAGAGGAAGGTATGATGCGCACAAGTGGCAAGTTTTCCTCGTAAAGAAACCAAGGTTTAATCGAACCAGGAGGAGCCAAGAAGCACGTTGAAGGTTGATGGTGGCGAAATGTGATGCGGCGCAACAACAGGGATTCCGGCGCCAACGTGGAATCCGCACAACAAAACCAAAGTACTTTGCCCCAACGAAACAAGTGAGGTTGTCAATCTCACCGGCTTGCTGTAACAAAGGATTAAGCGTATCGAGTGGAAGATGATTGTTTGCAAGAAAACAAGAAAGAACAATTGCAGTAGATTGTATGCTATGTAAAGAATAGGACCGGGGTCCACAGTTCACTAGAGGTGTCTCTCCCATAAGAAAAAAGCATGTTGGGTGAACAAATTACAGTCGGGCAATTGACAAATAGAAAAGGGCATAACAATGCATATACATGATATGATAAATATAGTGAGATTTAATCCGGGCATTACGACAAAGTACATAGACCACCATCCAACTGCATCTATGCCTAAAAAGTCCACCTTCGATGTTATCATCCGAACCCCATTCGGTATTAAGTTGCAAAGCAACATGTACAATTGCATTAAGTATGGTGCGTAATGTAATCGACAACTACATCCTTAGACATAGAATCAATGTTTTATCCCTAGTGGCAACATCACATCACAACCTTAGAACTTTCTCATCACCGTCCCAGGTGTCAATGAAGGCATGAACCCACTATCGAGCATAAATACTCCCTCTTGGAGTTAAGAGTAAAAACTTGGCCAGAGCCTCTACTAATAACGGAGAGCATGCAAGATCATAAACAACACATAAACAATAGATTGATAATCACCATAACATAGCATTCTCTATCCATCGGATCCCGACAAACACAACATATAGTATTACGTATAGATGATCCCGATCATGTTAGGCAGCTCACAAGATCCAACAATGAAGCACAATTAGAGAAGACGACCATCTAGCTACCGCTATGGACCCATAGTCCAGGGGTGAACTACTCACTCATCACTCCGGAGGCGATCATGGCGATGAAGAGTCCTCCGGGAGATGAATCCCCTCTCCGGCAGGGTGCCGGAGGCGATCTCCCGAATCCCCCGAGATGGGATTCGCGGCGGCGGCGTCTCTAGAAGGTTTTCCGTATCGTGGCTCTCGGTACTGGGGTTTTCGCGACGGAGGCTTTAAGTAGGCGAAAGGGCAACGTGGGGGGCCACACGAGGGGCCCACACCACAGGCCGGCGCGGCCAGGGCCTGGGCCGCGCCGCCCTATGGTGTGGCCACCTCGTGGCCCCACTTCGACTCCTCTTCGGTCTTCTGGAAGCTCCGTGCAAAAATAGGACCCTGGGCGGTGATTTCGTCCAATTCCGAGAATATTTCCTTACTAGGATTTCTGAAACCAAAAACAGCAGAAAACAACAACTGGCTCTTCGGCATCTTGTTAATAGGTTAGTTCCAGAAAATGCGTAAATACGACATATAATGTGCATAAAACATGTAGGTATCATCAATAAAGTAGCATGGAACATAAGAAATTATCGATACGTTGGAGACGTATCAGTTCCCCCCACGCTTCTTGCGTTAATGTCGGAGTTTGGTAACGCCAGGAAGATCCGGGACTTGGTGCGCGCGCAAATTTTTGCAGGAGCCAAGTTTACGCTTGCTCTTGTACTTGCCCGTTATCCTTCAGCAGGTTTACTCTCGATTGCCAACGTTACTGGAGACTTGGAAGCGCTGTATCCGAAGGTGTTGTTGCATGCGAACATAATTGTCGACAGACTCGAGAAAGATTCAAAGGTACCTGAAGAAAAAGAAACTCCGCAAGGGTGATCTCAGGGTTTTAATAACTGTTTGTAAATAGTTTGACAACTTCATCGAAGCGTGTAGATGACGCCTTTTCATTCGGTAGATACATGCGTATGTACTTTTACCACGTTATTGCCGTTGGCAAGTTTCAATTTGGAGCGAATCTTGGTTGCTCGTTTTTAAATGTATGTATATTGGCTGTTTTAGCAAATCATGTGAGTGATCAGCTCGTGTTGCAGTGTCTTGCTAAACCTCGTTGTATGCGCAACTTTGCTTTCAACCGTTTGAAATTTCGACAGTGCACTCCCAAATATTTCGGTGTAGTGATTCTCGCCGATGAGCCCGTTGTTCCTTGATATTTCCATAAGTGAAATATCGAACGTGGGTTGTTGTTTGTGTGCATTTCCAAACTCTTGCTATTTACGGCACTCGTAGAGGCATCTATAGCAGAGGGAAGGGTGAACGTCTTTCCAACGCTCGTAGAGGCTTTCTGGAGCTGGATCTTCCACCCTGTACTATGTTTGTATAGTGATGGGGCTTAGAAGTTTGTGATCACTGCAATGCTTAACAAAAAATTGAAGCTTAAGTTCTTATTGATAAGGTAAGCACAATGCTGGAGGGCGAAAGGGAAAGCCCTGTTTATACTAAAGGAAAAACAAAAATAAATGCTGATAAACTGCTTAAGCAAGGAAGGGGTTCTTTTCTTCCTCTGGCTTCTTCACCATGTTAGGAGTAGCCGCGGCGTTGTTGATTTCACCAGGGGTTTGAGCAGTGACTGCCAGCGTCTTGCTGTTTTCTATGTCTTCTGCATCATCAACTGCCGAACCTTTGACTGCCGAAGCTTTTGTTGCCAAAGCTCCCGCCGCCGAGGCTTCGCTCGTCGAGGCTTTAAGAGCAAGGTCGGCTGGCTTCTTTTTGCTTCCCCTGTCATCCTTTTCTTCCTTGATTTCACGCAGCAACAACTTAGGTGGAGGCTTAATAAATTCTTGCTTGCTCCCAAACTTCGCCGCGATCCTCTGGAAATCACGGTCGCAACTGTCGGAGCGCGAAAAACTTCCATGGACTGTGATGTTTGTCCCTTTGTTGCCAGGCATCTTCAGCTTTGAGATAAGCATAGTGCGGCACGGCCATGAACTTGGCGTAGGCTGGTCTCCCGAGTATGGCGTGATACTCGTGACTCCCAGCTCACTACCTCAAACTCGATCTTTTCCTTCCTAAAATTGTCGGATCTGCCGAAGACAACGTTCAGATAAATTCTTCCAAGGGAATAACCTGGTTCAGTTGGCAAAATCCCATGGAAGCAGGTGTCTGTCTCTTCCAGCATTCCCATGGTGATCCCCATACTCTTAATTGTGTCGACGAAAATCAGGTTTAACCCACTCCCCCTATCCATAAAGACTTTGCTCATCTTGAATCCCCCTATCTGTGCCTCAACTACCAGGGCAGCATGTCCTGGTTTTGGTATGGTCATCGGGTGGTCTGCTCGACTGAACGTAATGTTCTGAGAGGACCACTCGACATACTCAGGGATGTTTGCCATGATGCTTTCGGCCAGATTAATTTCTCGAGTGAGCTTCTTCATCTCTCTTCTCGAGACGCCCGTCTTGTGGATCATGCTCATCCGCCCGCGTGGTGGTGGGAATGTCTCGTTGGGTTGATGAGGTTGGGCCTCGCTGGACTTGGTGCCGTGGTGGAGGTGGAGGAGGAGGTGGTAACGGTTGTCGTCCCGACCGCCGGATGAGTTTATGCATGTCAAGGAACTGTCGACAATCCTCGAGAAGGTGACTTGACTTCGTTTTGCCGTCCTTGGAGTCGACATACGAGTGCAAGTAACAGGGGCGTTGATCTGTTCAGCATAGGGTAACTCGGGAGCCCTCTGTTGCCGTGGTTTATAATTGCCGCGGTTTCCAGAGTTGTTTCGGTTGCCATCTTGTCGATCATCCCTTCTTTCATCATACCGATCATCGTGTCGGTCGGAGTATCCTGCGGCTACCAGATTGTTGTCGTCGTAGTTGCAATTTTTCCTCCTTTTGTTCCGATCCCTTCGGCTGCCCGAGTCGTGTTTTGGCTGGTCATCGTCTTCGTCATCACTGCGCTGTCGTGGTCTTCGCACGTTGTCCTCACCATCAGCCCAACTGTTGGCGATTTCCATCAGCTTGGTGATGGTTTTTGGCTTTTGCGTCCAAGTTCTTCTATGTAACTTTCGCGCCGGACGCCATCGCTGAAAGCGTCGATTGCTCTGTCTACAGATACATCTTCGGCAGCGTTTAGGAGTTTGGTAAACCTCCCTATGTAAGAGCGCATCGACTCCTTCTGCTTTTGCTGGCAGTTGCGTAACTCCTCGATCCCGACAGGTCTTTTATATGTTGCCTGGAAGTTAGCAACGAAGGCATCTACCAGGTCGTCCCATGACTTGATGGAACCTTTCGGCAGTCCTCTTAACCAGGCCCGTGCCGAGTCTTTTAAGTAGAGCTGTAGGCACTGCATTGCTGCTATCTGGTTCCCTTTGTGCAGAATCACAGTCTGCAGGTAATCGTCTATCCAGGATCTTGGTTCCTGCTGCCCGTCATACTTGGCAGCTGTCAACACCCGGATTTTTAAGTCCGGATGCCTATTATGTCATACATCGCAATCCCAGGAATATTGTTGTTGCGAGGCATAATAGTTAAGTATCACAGTCATCATTCATTACAAACCATAAAGTCTTACAACTTGGAATCACATGATCCATATTACATAAATAGTTGATCTATTGATCAACGAACCGGTCAACGAACAAACACAAGTTCATAGCGGAAGCGTAAGATACAAGGACTCTATAGTCCACAGGCCAACGCTTGACGTCAGCAGACTCCTAGTTGTGGTAGACGTCCTGCTGCTCTTCCTCCTCGTACTGCTGCTCCTCTTCATAATCTGGCCATTTGAATAGCCAGGGACACAGCCGTGAGTACTCTATGTACTCGCAAACTAATACTAGTGTAAGTGCTAACCTTTCTGGTAAAGGGGTGCTAAGCTCTAGTCTCTTTGCATAAAGCCAATTTTAATTTGCAAGTATTTGCTCAATAATTATCCATGTGCTAACTAACTCAAGTGGGAACATTAGTGTCATTCCCACAACATTGTTGTGATTCAAGAACCCAAGTCACCATTCATCATCAACATTTTCAAGAATCTAATACCGGAAGCCGTATGGCCTTTCCAATCGTCCGTAACCGTGGACACGGCTATTCGAATAGGTTTACACTCGCAGAGGTTGCACACTTGTGCCACAACATTTGATTTCATCCGTCGGGATAACCCCGAATCATCGTAACACAAGACGCGGATCATCAACCATAACCTTTCATTTACAAACTCTAGTATGAGCACCTCTCCCCACGAGCTTGGCCTCCCAGTGATGACCAACTGTCATCCTGGGAACTGCACAGGGCTTGGCCGTACAATTCACCTTCAATTCACATCATTCATCAACACGGAGGCAGCCTCGGCATAACCCCTATGATGTGTGTTTAGAGGGAACCCATACTAAGGTACATAAACTTCTAGTTAAGCCCTTACCCATAATCAGGTATTGTGGGGGTACATATGAATTGGAAAGGTGTCGCATCCAAACCAATATTAGTTTTATATCAAAAATCACTATCTTCTCTTGGTCATATTCACCTTCAAAATTCATTTCATATACTTCATCACCATCATTATTTCACCACACATGTTCCCATCTAGAGTAGTCATTTTTAATTTAGCACTAGCATCTAGATATGAGGGGTACTAAGTATATTGCTTTGCTTCTAGGTTAATTTTGATACTCTTGTACTAATCTAACATTAACCCCCTTGGATCATGAATCAAAAAGTACTTGGATACTCAAAGCAATAAAGCTTGTAAATAAAACTTGTAATAAAACTTGGGATAGGCTTATGCTTCATAAGAAAAGATGAGAGTGCCTTGTCCTTGGTAGGACTTTGCACTTGCAAGAATATTAGCTTGCCTTGGTAGTTCTCAAACTGTTCCTCCTCCTCTTCTGGGTAGCAACCTTCCTCTTCCGGTATTCTCCGTACTAGCGTCTAAATTGGAATACGAGGTATAATCACTCACTAATTCAATGGCTATTCCAAACAACACATATAATCACACAAACTATTCTATGCACACAATTAATCTAACTAGGGTGCATTGGTTGTGTTATTTGGGAAGAAAATAATTTCCTCTCATTACATATGTAAATGATAGTTTCCATAAAAGTTCTTGAGGAATAATCTCCTCTTGTTGAAATCTTCTTAAGATTTAATTTCTCAATAATCATTCATGAATTTGTTATGGACCTGAGTCCACCATTCATGATCATCCATTGAGAAAACCATTTAAATGAGGTAAACCACCTCATACCATTTAATAATACTACAAGTGAGTTAAATCCCCAAGTAATTCATATAAGAGAGTTTGGTCCAGGGGTCCAAACATCACATGAATTTATTTGGGACAGGATTTAAATGAAGTATAACACCTCATATGATTTGCATAATATTTTAGGACAATATCACTTATAGAAAATAGCCATATTGTCCCTTACTTAAGCTAGGGCATGATCATGCAAAGTTACCATACCATTTTATTGCATAATCAATTAGTGTAAGTGATATGTGAGCTACTAGAGTTGGAATTAACTTAATATCTATTTTATTTGATTTTTAATAATTATTTGAGTAGGGAAAAGTCCCTGCCTTGTTATTTTTATCGAATTAATTCTACAACGAATCTGGTCGTGAGACCAGTGGCATATTGTAGATAATTTCACTAGCTTTCCAAATATATAAAATTTGCTAAATTTGGCCAAGCCCAACAAATTCTATGCAATTTCAAAGTTGGGTCCAGTGGGGAATTCAAACTAAATTATTTAAATGAAATTTGAATAAAAGGGCCGGCGGAAAAATCTTAACGGGCCAAACAAATTAACCAGGCCCAAGGCCAGCCCAGCCACGGTCCAGTGCCGCGCGGGCTGCCTGACAGCGGGGGCCACCCGTCAGTGGGCGTTTAAACCCGAAACGGTAAGGGCTAGTGTGGGGCGTTGGATCAGATCCGCATCGGACGGCTCACGAGCATCATCGTCGTCGACGAGATGCCGCGGCTTCTCCGGCGAGCCTAGGGGGTCGGAGAGCTCACCGTGGCTCCAGCGGCGGTGGGCAGTGTGCTTGACGAGGTTGTAGACGACGGCGCGTCGACCGGCAGCGGTGGCGTCGCTCGGGGAGGTCGGGATCGCTCGGCGATTTCACCAGAGCTTCCGCGGCTCCGATCGCTCAATTGAGCTTGCTCCGGCGACGATTGAGGTGGCTAGGGTGGCGTTGAGAAGCAGAGATGAGAGGAGAAGGTGGTGATGTGCTCAAGGGCGTCCAGGGAACGCCGTATTTATAGAGGGCGTGGGTGCTGCGGGGCAGTGGAGGTGGTGACATGCGCGCGGCTGCTCCGGCGAGCAAAAGGGCTGGGCGACGACGCGCAGGTCTGTTCGAGCACGTCCAGGCGGTGCTGTAGGGAGCAACGGCGCGGTCGGGCGGCGTCTGTGGACGGCGCATTGCTTCCATGTCTGCGGCGGCGTTCACGGGATCTGGTCGTCGTCTCCGGCGGCGGCGGTCCAGGGCAGCGTGGGTGAGCGTGTCGGGCGGCGTCGTGGTGGCGTGCTGATGCTCGACTCGCTCAAAGGGGGTCCAGGGCATGCGTGAGGTGGCCGCGCGGCGCGTGTCCAGGGCGTGCCCGCGCATGTCCATGCGCGACGTCACCGGCATGGTGAGCGCGTCCAGGGCGCGCGTCGGCCGGCCAGGGTCGGCCTCCTCCTCGACAGTGGGTCATGCTAGGCGTGGCTAGGGGAGCGAGGTGGCGAGCCGGGGCATCGTGGCCGGGAGAGGGGGTGAAGGAGAGGAGGTGGGGCTCAGCATGGCCAGCATGGCCATGCCATGGCTTGCCATGTCCCTCCTCCTAGTGTTCCTGTGGTTCCTTGATGGTGAGATGGTGGCAGGGGACATGTAGGTTAGGTTTGTGTACCTAGGGGTGGTGTAGATCACTATTTGCAATAGTTGCAAATAGTGCCCGAGTTTGAAAATTTCAAAAATATCCAAATTTGGAATAATTCCAAAGGTGAAAGTCTTTGAAATGTGAGTGTTGATATAAGTTGTAAATGACCAGAGATGATCAGAGGTGGTGGTGGGATTTTCAAATTCCAAGAATTTTCAAAAGGCTAAGTGTGAGATTGTTGTTCTTAATAAAATGTTGCAACTTTGGATGAGCATAGCTATTGATCTAGAAATAATTTGGCATGGTGTTATTTACAAAAAGTGTTCACCTTGATGTTGTCTTGGATGACATGCAAAGGGTTGAGAAAGTTTAGTTTGAAAATATTGAGATATGAGGGCCCAAAGTAGTGACCATATTATAATGGGCAGATTTGACCATTATTCTATGTGAGCAAGTTTTGCATTTAAAATATATTTGATTTATTATTCTTTGATCCCAAGAGTAGTAATAAGTGTTTAGTAACATTATTCAACTAATGGTGAAGACCAATTTGGTCTAGGGTCAAATTTTAATAAAATGCCATAAGGCATATGTGAGGGTTTTAGGGTTTCTCTTTTAGTTGCTTTCTTTCTCTTTTTGATTTATTTTTTTGGTGATCTCCTCATGATCAACTTAGGGTTTTAGAGCATAGCACAAACACATATTATCAATCATCATGTCATATCACTCAAATGCACAAGTCCTGGACATGATACTATATGCAAAAGGAAAAGTTTTTGTTGGTTTGAATTTTTGCTCTCTGGAATTCTTCTAATTTTCTTTTATTGAAATTTGGGATGTTACAAACCCTTCCCCCTTACAAAAGATCTCGTCCCGAGATCTAAAAGAAAATTAGGTACTAAAGAGATCTGGGTACTCCTTCTTCATGTCTTCCTCCCGCTCCCAAGTGGCTTCATCTTCGGTATGGTTGCTCCACTGTATCTTTAGAAACTTGATACTTCTGGTGCGGGTGGTTCTGTAGGCTTCCTCAAGTATGCGGATAGGCACTTCGCGGTATGTCAAGTCAGTGTTGATATCCACCGATCGATGATCGATGTTCTTGAATACTTCAGTCTTCTCAGGGACTTCGAGGCACTTCCGGAGGAGGAAGATGTGGAACACGTCATGCACAGCCGCCATTTCTTCTGGTAGTTCCAGTTTATAAGACACTTCACCTCTGCGGCTGAGAACTTTGAAGGGTCCGACATATCGGGGTGCAAGCTTTCCTTTCAGCTGAAATCTCTGCATTCCTTTGAGGGGTGACACCTTGAGATAGACGAAGTCTCCGATCTCAAAGGTCATCTCTCGGCGTCTCTTGTCGGCGTAGCTCTTTTGTCGTGACTGCGCCGTCTTGAGGTACTCGCGGATTTTGTGCACCTTCTCTTCCGCTTCTCGAAGAACATCTGGGCCGAAGACTTGGCTTTCTCCTACTTCCGACCAGTTCAGGGGGGTACGGCATTTCCTTCCGTACAGGGCTTCAAAGGGGGCCATCTGTAAGCTGGTGATACGTCTCCAACGTATCGATAATTTCTTATGTTCCATGCTACTTTATTGATGATACCTACATGTTTTATGCACATTATATGTCATATTTATGCATTTTCCGGAACTAACCTATTAACAAGATGCCGAAGAGCCGCTTGTCGTTTTCTGCTGTTTTTGGTTTCGAAATCCTAGTAAAGAAATATTCTCGGAATTGGACGAAACTTTCGCCCAGGGTCCTATTTTTGCACGAAGCTTCCAGAAGACCGAAGAGATAACGAAGTGGGGCCACGAGGCAGCCGAGGGCTAGGGCGGCGCGGCCCAAGCCCTGGCCGCGCCGACCTACCCCCTAGGCCCCTCGTGTGGCCCCCCGCGTTGACCCTCCGCCTACTTAAAGCCTCCGTCGCGAAACCCCCAGTACCGAGAGCCACGATACGGAAAACCTTCCAGAGACGCCGCCGCCGCGAATCCCATCTCGGGGATTCAGGAGATCGCCTCCGGCACCCTGCCGGAGAGGGGATTCATCTCCCGGAGGACTCTACACCGCCATGGTCGCCTCCGGAGTGATGAGTGAGTAGTTCACCCCTGGACCATGGGTCCATAGCAGTAGCTAGATGGTCGTCTTCTCCTTGTTGTGCTTCATTGTTGGATCTTGTGAGCTGCCTAACATGATCAAGATCATCTATCCGTAATACTATATGTTGTGTTTGTCGGGATCCGATGGATAGAGAGTACTATGATTATGGTGATTATCAATCTATTGTTTATGTGTTGTTTATGATCTTGCATGCTCTCCGTTATTAGTAGAGGCTCTGGCCAAGTTTTTGCTCTTAACTCCAAGAGGGGGTATTTATGCTCGATAGTGGGTTCATGCCTTCATTGAATCTGGGATCGTGACAGTAGGTTCTAAGGTTGTGATGTGTTGTTGCCACTAGGGATAAAACATTGATACTATGTCTAAGGATGTAGTTGTTGATTACATTACGCACCATACTTAATGCAATTGTCTGTTGCTTAGCAACTTAATACTGAATGGGGTTCGGATGATAACCTGGAAGGTGGACTTTTTAGGCATAGATGCAGCTTGGATGGCGGTCTATGTACTTTGTCGTAATGCCCAATTAAATCTCACTATATTTATCATATCATGTATATGCATTGTTATGCCTTTCTCTATTTGTCAATTGCCCGACCGTAATTTGTTCACCCAACATGCTTTTATCTTATGGGAGAGACACCTCTAGTGAACTCGTGGACCCCGGTCCTATTCTTTACATAGCATACAATCTACCGCAATTGTGTTTTACTGTTTTCTTTGCAAACATCTTCCACTCGATACGTTTAATCCTTTGTTACAGCAAGCCGGTGAGATTGACAACCTCACTGTTTCGTTTGGGCAAAGTACTTTGGTTTTGTTGTGCAGATTCCACATTGGCGCCGGAATCCCTGTTGTTGCGCCGCATCACATTTCGCCACCATCAACCTTCAACGTGCTTCTTGGCTCCTACTCGGTTCGATTAAACCTTGGTTTCATACTGAGGGAAACTTGCTTCTATACGCATCATACCTTCCACTTGGGGTTCCCAACGGACGTGTGCATCTACGCGTATCAAGCTAAATTTCTGGCGCCGTTGCCGGGGAGCGAAGAAAAGCTGCACCCCGGAGATTTCTAACTCCCACGTCAACTACACGCCATCAAATAAATTTCTGGCGCCGTTGCCGGGGAGATCAAGACACGCTGCAAGGGGAGTCTCCACTTCTCAATCTCTTTACTTTGTTTTTGTCTTGCTTTATTTTATTTACTACTTTGTTTGCTGCACTAAATCAAAATACAAAAAAATTAGTTGCTAGCTTTACTTTATTTACTGTCTTGCTCTCTATATCAAAAACACAAAAAAAAAATTAGTTACTTGCATTTATTTTATTATCATGACTAGTCCTGTAGTTGTTGCTCTATCACCTGAGGAATCGATCTTTACCTTCAAACAAGGGGGTGAGGAGAGTTTTGAGAAAGCTTGGTCTAGAATTTTTGATTCATATAGTAGAACTGAACCTAAAATACCCCTAAGTTTGCTTCTTAGTAACTTTTATTTTGGACTTACTCTTCGTTATAGATACGCCTTAGATGCTGTAGTAGGAGGAGATTTCCTCCATTGTGATGGAGATCAAGCTTTTAATGCCATAAAAAAATTAGTCACATCATCTGGCTCTGCTAGTAACTTTGATTTGTCTCTAGCTAGCATTCTTGATAGATTGAACACTCTCGAAACAAATATATCTTGTTTAAAAGAAGGGTACAACCATATTCGCGAATTTTATGATTATGTTCCACTAAGCTTTGAACCTTCAATGTGGGTGCCTACTATAAAAGTTACCATTTGTGATGAAATTTTTTATGCCCGCTGTGATATTATGTCTGAATTCTGCCTTATGCCTAAAAGCATTTATGAATCTTTGCCACTTTGGGAACTTACTGAAGGAGTAGAAGGAATAACTCTTACTGATAATTCTGTTATAATTCCTAAGGGAATAGCTGAAGGTGTTTTCACAACCTTTCTTGGAAGAACGGTATCCACTGATTATCTTGTCATTGAATGTGTAGGGACAGGACAAATTACGCTTGGAAGATCCCTGTTGAAACTCATGGGAGCAATCATAGATATGGGGAAGGGCACTCTAAATTTTACCTCTACACCAGGATGTGGCCATGTATTCCCTAAACCAAAACGTAAGAAGAGTAGGCTCAAAGCCTCTGGTAAGAATGTCAATGCTCCATCTCTCGATGTTACTTGATTTGCACTTTCTGCGCCTAGCTGAAAGGCGTTAAAGAAAAGCGCTTATGGGAGACAACCCATGTTTTTACCTACAGCAATTTTTTGTTTTGTTGAGTCTTGGAAGTTGTTTACTACTGTAGCAACCTCTCCTTATCATGTTTTTGTGCCAAGTAAGTTTCTATGTCAAAGTTGATGTTATATTTAGGATCGCTGCGCAGAAACAGCATTGCTGTCTGTCACGAATCTGGGCACAGTTCTCTGTAGAAAATTCGAACAAATCTGCCAATTTACGAGCGTGATCCTCAGATATGTACGCAACTTTCATTAGTTTTGAGTTTTTCCATTTGAGCAAGTCTGGTGCCAGCTTTAAATTCGTCTTTACGGACTGTTCTGTTTTTGACAGATTCTGCCTTTTATTTCGCATTGCCTCTTTTGCTATGTTGGATTTATTTCTTTGATCCATTAATGTCCAGTAGCATTATGCAATGTCCAGAAGTGAAAATAATGATTGTGTCACCTCTGAATGTGTGAATTATTAATTGTGCACTAACCCTCTAATGAGTTTGCTTGAAGTTTGGTGTGAAGGAAGTTTTCAAGGGTCAAGAGAGGAGAATGATATACTATGATCAAGAGGAGTGAAAGCTCTAAGCTTGGGGATGCCCCCGTGGTTCACCCCTGCATATTCTAAGAAGACTCAAGCGTCTAAGCTTGGGGATGCCCAAGGCATCCCCTTCTTCATCGACAACATCATCAGGTTCCTCCCCCGAAACTATATTTTTATTCAATCACATCTTGTGTTCTTTACTTGGAGCGTCGGTTTGTTTTTGTTTTTGTTTGAATAAAATGGATCCTAGCATTCACTTTGTGGGAGAGAGACACGCTCCGTTGTTGCATATGGACACATGTGTCCTTAGGCTTTACTCATAATGTTCAAGGCGAAGTTTCTTCTTCGTTAAATTGTTATATGGTTGGAATTGGAAAATGCTACATGTAGTAATTCTAAAATGTCTTGGATAATGTGATACTTTGCAATTGTTGTGCTCATGTTTAAGCTCTTGCATCATATGCTTTGCACCCATTAATGAAGAAATACATAGAGCTTGCTAAAATTTGATTTGCATATTTGGTCTCTCTAAGGTCTAGATAATATCTAGTATTGAGTTTTGAACAACAAGGAAGACGGTGTAGAGTCTTATAATGTTTACAATATGTCTTTTATGTGAGTTTTGCTGCACTTGTTCATCCTTGAGTTTGCTTCAAATAACCTTGCTAGCCTAAACCTTGTATCGAGAGGGAATACTTCTCATGCATCCAAAATCCTTGAGCCAACTACTATGCCATTTGTGTCCACCATACCTACCTACTACATGGTATTTCTCCGCCATTCCAAAGTAAATTGCTTGAGTGCTACCTTTAAAATTCCATCATTCACCTTTGCAATATATAGCTCATGGGACAAAATAGCCTTAAAAACTATCGTAGTATTGAATATGTACTTATGCACTTTATCTTTTATTAAGTTGCTTGTTGAGCGATAACCATGTTCCTGGGGAACGCCATCAACTATTGTTGAATATCATGTGAGTTGCTATGCATGTCCGTCTTGTCTGAAGGATCTATCATTTTAGTGGTTGGAGCATGCAAAATTGTTAGAGAAGAACATTGGGCCGCTAACTAAAGCCATGAACCATGGTGGAAGTTTCAGCTTTGGACATATATCCTCAATCTCATATGAGAATAATAATCATTGCTACATGCTTATGCATTTAAGAGGAGTCCATTATCTCGTTGTCCATGTTGTCCCGGTATGGATGTCTAAGTTGAGAATAATCAAAAGCGAGAAATCCAAAATGCGAGCTTTCTCCTTAGACCTTTGTACAAGCGGCATGGAGGTACCCCTTGTGACACTTGGTTGAAACATGGCATGCAAAGATCCGGTAGTCCAAGCTAAGTAGGACGAGGTGCGGACACTATTAGTATACTATGCATGAGGCTTGCAACTTATAAGATATAATTTACATAACTCATATGCTTTATTACTACCGTTGACAAAATTGTTTCATGTTTCAAAATAAAAGCTCTAGCACAAATACAGCAATCGATGCTTTCCTCTTTGAAGGACCATTCTTTTACTTTTATTGTTGAGTCAGTTTACCTATCTCTCTCCACCTTAAGAAGCAAACACTGGTGTGAACTGTGCATTGATTCCTACATACTTGCATATTGCACTTGTTATATTACTTTATGTTGACAATATCCATGAGATATACATGTTATAAGTTGAAAGCAACCGCTGAAACTTAATCTTCCTATGTGTTGCTTCAACACCTTTACTTTGATTTATTGCTTTATGAGTTAACTCGTATGCAAGACTTATTGATGCTTGTCTTGAAGTACTATTCATGAAAAGTCTTTGTCATATGATTCACTTGTTTACTCATGTCATTACCTTTGCTTTGATCGCTGCATTCATTACATATGTTTACAAATAGTATGATCAAGATTATGATGGCATGTCACTTCAGTAAATTATCTTTGTTATCGTTTTACCTGCTCGGGACGAGCGAACTAAGCTTGGGGATGCCGATACGTCTCCAACGTATCGATAATTTCTTATGTTCCATGCTACTTTATTGATGATACCTACATGTTTTATGCACATTATATGTCATATTTATGCATTTTCCGGAAATAACCTATTAACAAGATGCCGAAGAGCCGCTGTCTGTTTTCTCGCTGTTTTTGGTTTCGAAATCCTAGTAAAGAAATATTCTCGGAATTGGACGAAACTTTCGCCCGTGGTCCTATTTTTGCACGAAGCTTCCGGAAGACCGAAGAGATAACGAAGTGGGGCCACGAGGCAGCCAGGGGCTAGGGCGGCGCGGCCCAAGCCCTGGCCGCGCCGACCTACCCCCTAGGCCCCTCGTGTGGCCCCCCGCGTTGACCCTCCGCCTACTTAAAGCCTCCGTCGCGAAACCCCCAGTACCGAGAGCCACGATACGGAAAACCTTCCGCAGACGCCGCCGCCACGAATCCCATCTCGGGGGATTCAGGAGATCGCCTCCCGGCACCTCGCCGGAGAGGGGATTCATCTCCCGGAGGACTCTACACCGCCATGGTCGCCTCCGGAGTGATGAGTGAGTAGTTCACCCCTGGACCATGGGTCCATAGCAGTAGCTAGATGGTCGTCTTCTCCTTGTTGTGCTTCATTGTTGGATCTTGTGAGCTGCCTAACATGATCAAGATCATCTATCCGTAATACTATATGTTGTGTTTGTCGGGATCCGATGGATAGAGAGTACTATGATTATGGTGATTATCAATCTATTGTTTATGTGTTGTTTATGATCTTGCATGCTCTCCGTTATTAGTAGAGGCTCGGCCAAGTTTTTGCTCTTAACTCCAAGAGGGGGTATTTATGCTCGATAGTGGGTTCATGCCTTCATTGAATCCGGGATCGTGACGATGAGGTTCTAAGGTTGTGATGTGCTGTTGCCACTAGGGATAAAACATTGATACTATGTCTAAGGATGTAGTTGTTGATTACATTACGCACCATACTTAATGCAATTGTCTCGTTGCTTAGCAACTTAATACCGAATGGGGTTCGGATGATAACCTGAAGGTGGACTTTTTAGGCATAGATGCAGTTGGATGGCGGTCTATGTACTTTGTCGTAATGCCCAATTAAATCTCACTATATTTATCATATCATGTATATGCATTGTTATGCCTTTCTCTATTTGTCAATTGCCCGACCGTAATTTGTTCACCCAACATGCTTTTATCTTATGGGAGAGACACCTCTAGTGAACTGTGGACCCCGGTCCTATTCTTTACATAGCATACAATCTCATCGCAATTGTGTTTTATCGTTTTCTTTGCAAACATCTTCCACTCGATACGTTTAATCCTTTGTTACAGACAAGCCGGTGAGATTGACAACCTCACTCGTTTCGTTGGGGCAAAGTACTTTGGTTTTGTTGTGCAGATTCCACGTTGGCGCCGGAATCCCCGTTGTTGCGCCGCATCACATTTCGCCACCATCAACCTTCAACGTGCTTCTTGGCTCCTACTCGGTTCGATTAAACCTTGGTTTCATACCGAGGGAAACTTGCTTCTATACGCATCATACCTTCCACTTGGGGTTCCCAACGGACGTGTGCATCTACGCGTATCAGTCGGCTTGGTAACCGTTGTTGTAAGAGAATTCGCATAAGGCGAGCAATCTTCCCACTTGGATCCATACTCCAGTACACAAGCTCTCAACATATCTTCCAAGTATCTCGGTTGACTCTTTCGGTCCGTCCATCCGTCTCGCGGGTGATAGGCGGTGCTGAAATTTAGCCGGGTTCCGAGTCCTTCATGCACTTTCTGCCAGAATCTTGAGGTGAATTGTGATCCTCTATCTGACACTATCGACTTCGGGGTTCCGTGCAGGGCGACAATTCTGGAGATATACAGCTCAGCTAACTTTGGGCCTTGGTAGGTGGTTTTGACAGGGATAAAATGGGCTACTTTGGTCAGTCTATCGACAACTACCCAGATGGAATCATTTCCTCTGCTGGATTTGGGCAGTCCTGTGATAAAGTCCATTCCTACTGAGTCCCACTTCCATTCCGGAATTTGCAAGGGTTGCAACTAGCCCTGCGGGTCGCCGATGTTCCGCCTTGACTCGCCGACGTATGTCACACTTGGCGATGTAGCTTCCAATTTCCCTCTTCATTCCATGCCACCAGAATTGTTCCTTCAAATCCTGGTACATCTTGGTACCGCCGGGGTGGATAGAATAAAGGGTATCATGGGCTTCCTGCAGGATGACCTGCTTCAACTCTGAGTTTGATGGTACGCACAGGCGCTCTTTGTACCAAAGAACTCCTTCTTCATCTACAGTGAATCCCGGTGCTTTCCCTGCAGCTAACTGGTTCTTGATCCCGTCAATGCTGGCATTGCCCTTCTGGGCTTCCTTAATCTGACCAATCAAGGTGGGCTGAAGCTCTATGCTGGCTAAGAATCCTTCACTGACTAACTCCATTCTGAACTGCTCAAATTCTTGGTGTAGGCTGGGTTGTTCGGATGCTATCATGGAATTTAACTGACATGGCAGTCTACTCGTGGCATCTCGCCACTACATTGGCTTTGCCGGGTGGTAATGGATTTCCATATCATAGTCTTTTATTAATTCTAACCATCTCCTCTCGCCTCATGTTTAGTTCTTTCCGGGTGAAAATGTATTTCGTGCTCTTGTGATCGGAATAGATCTCGCATCGATTACCCATGAGGTAATGACGCCACACTTTCAAAGCTAAGACTACGAGCTGCGCTCGAGATCGTGGGTTGGATAGTTCTGCTCATGTTGCTTTAGTTGCCGGGACAGGTATGAGATCACCTTGCCTTCCTGCATCAACACACATCCAAGACCAATCTTGGACGCATCACAGTAGACATCAAAGGGTTTGGTGATATCCGGCATGATTAAGATTGGGGCTGTGGTCAGTCTGGTTTTCGTGGTCCGGAAACTTTCCTCACACTTCTCCGTCCATTCAAACTTCTTATCCTTTTTCAACAGCTTGGGTCATTGGTCGGGCAATACCGGAAAATCCTTCAACAAACCTACGGTAGTATCCAGCCAATCCAGAAAGGCTCGGACATCAGTCTGAGTGGTTGGGGCTTTCCATTCTTTCACTGTTTTGATCTTGGCGGGATCTACGGCAATACCTCCTGCAGACAAGATGTGTCCCAGGAATCCTACCTCCTTCAGCCAAAACTCACATTTGCTAAACTTAGCGTACAGCTGATGTTCCCGCAGGGTATCTAGGACAGCTTCCAGGTGTTGCTCGTGCTCCTCTTCGGTTTTGGAATAGATGAGAATGTCATCGATGAAAACAACGACAAACTTATCCAAGAAGTTCATGAAAATCTTATTCATGAGGTTCATGAAATAAGCGGGGGCATTGGTTAATCCAAACGACATGACATTGTACTCATACAATCCATATCTGGTGGTGAAGGCAGTTTTAGGAATATCCGAGGCACAGATCTTCAGCTGATGATAGCCAGTCCTAAGATCGATCTTAGAGAACACAGTGGCACCGGTCAACTGATCAAACAAGTCTTCTATCTTCGGCAAGGGGTATTTGTTTTTGATGGTGACATCGTTAAGCTTACGATAGTCCGTACATAAACGACTGGCACCATCTTTCTTGTCCACAAATAAACCGGGGATCTCCAAGGCGACGCACTTGGTCGGATCGACCTTTGGCTAAAAGATCATCCAGCTTGTTTCTTCAACTCCACCCGCTTCGCTGGGTTCATGCTATAGGCTCTCTGGGCTATAGGTCCTGTTCCATGGATTAACTCAATGATAAACTCGATATCCCGATCCGGGGGCATACCGGGTAGACCTTCGGGAAACACATCGAGATATCGGCATACGACCCCGATTTGATCCGGCGTTGGTTTGGCTATACCTTGGTTGCGGTAAATTTCCGGGTAATCTTTCGCGAGATGTGCTCTACTAGGATACCGGTGCTGCTGGTCATGGTGATGGCTTTCTTGGCACAGTCAATCAGTCCATGGTGTTTTGCCATCCAGTCCATTCCTAGTACCACTTCCAAACCTTGGGTTCCCAAAATAATCAGATTGGCATAGAAGTCTACTTCATGGATTTTAATGGGTACATTTTTGCAAAATTTTCTGGCTTTGGTGGTTGATCCAGGAATTTGAACTATCATAACATGTTTCAAGCTGATAGGTTGAATTTTACTGATGGATGCAAAATCTTCGGTGACAAAGGAATGAGATGCTCCGGAATCAAACAACACTCGGCAAGTACCGAATTAACGTAAAACATACCCAAGTACAACATCTCGGTGCTTCCCGGGCTTCTTCAGCATTCATGTGGAATAGACGGCCACCGCGGTTATTGGGGTTGTTGGGGGCGAACTTTTGCCGGTGGAGACACGGCGTTGCCGCTGAGCAGTGGCTGCGGTGTTGCTCGCGAGCTTGGCGAGCCTCTTGGGACACTCGTTGGAGTAGTGCCCCACTACACCACACTCATAGCAAGTGATGGTGGCCTTGTCCTTGGTCGCAACAGGAATGGCGTTGCTCCCAGTCCTGGGCGCGGTGTTGGTGTTGTTGTTGTTGGTGTTGGGGGCTCGCATCGGGGCACGGTTGAAGTTGTTGGTGTGGTTCTGGTAGTTGTGGTTGTTGTTGTGGTGGCCTCCCGGCTCGGGTTTCCTCCACTCCGGTTTTGATAACCCGGGCGTGAAGTCTGCATCTGGGGTTTGTTGTTGTTTCTGGGAGTGAAACCTCCACTTGAGCTGGGGCGATACTTAGGGGCATGACTGGGCCCACTCTGGTGCATCATTCGGCGTTTGCGGTTCTCATTGGCTTGGTTGAGTTTGCCTTCCATCTGGATGGCAGAGTCCACTAGGGCTTCTAGGTCAGCGAAGGGTATGTTGACAAGGACGAGCTCGCATCTCATCGTGCGGTCCGTTGAGGAATCTCTCCTGCCTTTTCTCGGTGGTGTCGGCCTCGTCGGGGCGTACCTTGACAGAGTAAGGAACCCGTCGCGTATTCTACCACCGTCATCCGGCCTTGTTTGAGTTCACGGAACTCATCCCTCATCTTCTTGATAAGACCCGGGGGCACATGGTACTTGCTGAACTTGAGCTTGAAATCTGCCCAAGTCATGACTTGACCTCCGTTCATGGCACGGGTACTAGTCCACCAGGCTCTAGCGGGTCCGGCTAAGTAGTGTGTTGCAAACAGCACTTTCTCATTGGCTTCTACTCCAGCCACTTCAAGGTTATTTTCCATGGTTTGCAACCAGTCGTCTGCATCTAAGGGCTCTTCAGCCTTGCTTGAAAACAGTGGGGTTTGTGTTCGGAAGTTCTTGAGTTTGGACCCGGGGTGATCATGGTTGCCATGGCCAAAGTTGTTGTTGGCCAGCTGCTGCAATGCTGCTAAATTGGCTTGGCGTTCAGCTCTGGTCGGTCTCCCCGTCTGCCATCAGGGTCTGTAGCAGTTGCATCATTGCATCCGGGTTCGCGTTGCGATTCGGACGAGTCATCTGAACAGGTAGACAGATTTTGAGATAAGGGGGAAAATTTCTATGTCTTGTTTGGGGTAGTTTTTGAAAAAAACCTTTAAAACTTGTAAATGTTTTTGATGATAGCACACAACATTCATTCATTCATGCATCACAGATTACATGCGAACATAACCAGGGTTTTAAGAACCCTTTTTCCTCCTTCTACGATACAAGGGACCGGATACATACTCATACCCAGGGTTTTAAGAACCCTTCATGCTACGATACAAAGGACGGGGTACAAGCCATTCCTACACATGTGATCTAGTGCAACTACTCCTCAATATCAACGTCCACATCGATGGTGATGATCCCATCTTCCTCGGCCTCAAGAAACTCGTAGTCCTCCTCATCAGTGAACTCATCTTCCTCAAAGTCATTGTCGTCACTCAGGAAGTCTTCCCCTCCCTGGATGTCTTCTCCATCTTCTTCCATCTCCTGGATCTGGTCCTGCTGGGTACGGACAGTTATCTCCAAGGTGCGTATCTTCTCGCGAAGACGGTGGATAGTGGCATCCTTCTTGGCGCGCTGTAGACGGAGTGACTTGCGGTCCTTGGCGAGCATCCTAATGGCGTCGGCATGGTGAGCCAAAGCCATCTGGGCACGGTGTGCGTGACCACGTGCCTGCTCCAGGTCCTTCCGGGTCTCATGAAGCATAAAGTCCAAATGCTCCACATGTATCTTGAGCACCGGGTGCGAGGAGAGTGCCATGGGCTCTCCCATGGTGTCGTGCCTCGCGAAGTGGGCGAAGCGGCTTCCCCGGAGTGCGGCGATGTTCTGTCCGCACACCCGAGCAAGTCCCTCCTGAAGGGCATGAGCAAGACCGTCCACCCAGCTGTATGCCTTGAAGGAGAAAAGGATCCTCTCCGAGATGGGAGGCTCCGGGCTTCCCTTCAAGTCGGCGGTGATCATCCACTGCTGTTCCCCTTCAGGGGTGTTGTGGATCTGGGGAGGTGGGCGTTCAAGCTTCTCAGACACTAGGAACAGGTCTCGCTCGAACACCAAACTTCCTCCGTTGTCCAGCTCGTAGGTCTCCGTCTGAACGTAAGGCTCCATCTGAAAGTGAAATGGATGAGTAAGTTAGAGATGTGAACAAGTGTGGCAACATTTTAGATGGATTTAAAAGAAGGGGCATAGCTCATTATTGTCGAAAAGATCTTGTAGGAGAGAATAGAAGTAAGTTTTTCACAAATATTCACTTCCTTGGTTTTAGAAACTAAGTTTTTTTCAGAACGTCCATTCTAAACTAGGGTCTCCTAAGGTCAAACAATGGCTCTGATACCAACTTGTCAACACCCGGATTTTTAAGTCCGGATGCCTATTATGTCATACATCGCAATCCCATGAATATTGTTGTTGCGAGGCATAATAGTTAAGTATCACAGTCATCATTCATTACAAACCATAAAGTCTTACAACTTGGAATCACATGATCCATATTACATAAATAGTTGATCTATTGATCAACGAACTGGTCAACGAACAAACACAAGTTCATAGCGGAAGCGTAAGATACAAGGACTCTATAGTCCACAGGCCAACGCTTGACGTCAGCAGACTCCTAGTTGTGGTAGACGTCTTGCTGCTCTTCCTCCTCGTACTGCTGCTCCTCTTCATAATCTGGCCATTTGAATAGCCAGGGACACAGCCGTGAGTACTCTATGTACTCGCAAACTAATACTAGTGTAAGTGCTAACCTTTCTGTAAAGGGGTGCTAAGCTCTAGTCTCTTTGCATAAAGCCAATTTTAATTTGCAAGTATTTGCTCAATAATTATCCATGTGCTAACTAACTCAAGTGGGAACATTAGTGTCATTCCCACAACATTGTTGTGATTCAAGAACCCAAGTCACCATTCATCATCAACATTTTCAAGAATCTAATACTGGAAGCTGTATGGCCTTTCCAACTGTCCGTAACCGTGGACACGGCTATTCGAATAGGTTTACACTCTGCAGAGGTTGCACACTTGTGCCACAACATTTGATTTCATCCGTCGGGATAACCCCGAATCATCGTAACACAATACGCGGATCATCAACCATAACCTTTCATTTACAAACTCTAGTATGAGCACCTCTCCCCATGAGCTTGGCCTCCCAGTGATGACCAACTCGTCATCCCGGGAACCGCACGAGGCTTGGCCGTACAATTCACCTTCAATTCACATCATTCATCAACACGGAGGCAGCCTCGGCATAACCCCTATGATGTGTGTTTAGAGGGAACCCATACTAAGGTACATAAACTTCTAGTTAAGCCCTTACCCATAATCAGGTATTGTGGGGGTACATATGAATTGGAAAGGTGTCGCATCCAAACCAATATTAGTTTTATATCAAAAATCACTATCTTCTCTTGGTCATATTCACCTTCAAAATTCATTTCATATACTTCATCACCATCATTATTTCACCACACATGTTCCCATCTAGAGTAGTCATTTTTAATTTAGCACTAGCATCTAGATATGAGGGGTACTAAGTATATTGCTTTGCTTCTAGGTTAATTTTGATACTCTTGTACTAATCTAACATTAACCCCCTTGGATCATGAATCAAAAAGTACTTGGATACTCAAAGCAATAAAGCTTGTAAATAAAACTTGTAATAAAACTTGGGATAGGCTTATGCTTCATAAGAAAAGATGAGAGTGCCTTGTCCTTGGTAGGACTTTGCACTTGCAAGAATATTAGCTTGCCTTGGTAGTTCTCAAACTGTTCCTCCTCCTCTTCTGGGTAGCAACCTTCCTCTTCCGGGTATTCTCCGGTACTAGCGTCTAAATTGGAATACGAGGTATAATCACTCACTAATTCAATGGCTATTCCAAACAACACATATAATCACACAAACTATTCTATGCACACAATTAATCTAACTAGGGTGCATTGGTTGTGTTATTTGGGAAGAAAATAATTTCCTCTCATTACATATGTAAATGATAGTTTCCATAAAAGTTCTTGAGGAATAATCTCCTCTTGTTGAAATCTTCTTAAGATTTAATTTCTCAATAATCATTCATGAATTTGTTATGGACCTGAGTCCACCATTCATGATCATCCATTGAGAAAACCATTTAAATGAGGTAAACCACCTCATACCATTTAATAATACTACAAGTGAGTTAAATCCCCAAGTAATTCATATAAGAGAGTTTGGTCCAGGGGTCCAAACATCACATGAATTTATTTGGGACAGGATTTAAATGAAGTATAACACCTCATATGATTTGCATAATATTTTAGGACAATATCACTTAGATAAAATAGCCATATTGTCCCTTACTTAAGCTAGGGCATGATCATGCAAAGTGACCATACCATTTTATTGCATAATCAATTAGTGTAAGTGATATGTGAGCTACTAGAGTTGGAATTAACTTAATATCTATTTTATTTGATTTTTAATAATTATTTGAGTAGGGAAAAGTCCCTGCCTTGTTATTTTTATCGAATTAATTCTACAACGAATCTGGTCGTGAGACCAGTGGCATATTGTAGATAATTTCACTAGCTTTCCAAATATATAAAATTTGCTAAATTTGGCCAAGCCCAACAAATTCTATGCAATTTCAAAGTTGGGTCCAGTGGGGAATTCAAACTAAATTATTTAAATGAAATTTGAATAATAGGGCCGGCGGGAAAATCTTAACGGGCCAAACGAATTAACCAGGCCCAAGGCCAGCCCAGCCACGGTCCAGTGCCGCGCGGGCTGCCTGACAGCGGGGGCCACCCGTCAGTGGGCGTTTAAACCCGAAACGGTAAGGGCTAGTGTGGGGCGTTGGATCAGATCCGCATCGGACGGCTCACGAGCATCGTCGTCGTCGACGAGATGCCGCGGCTTCTCCGGCGAGCCTAGGGGGTCAGAGAGCTCACCGTGGCTCCAGCGGCGGTGGGCAGTGTGCTTGACGAGGTTGTAGACGACGGCGCGTCGACTGGTAGCAGTGGCGTCGCTCGGGGAGGTCGGGATCGTCGGCGATTTCACCAGAGCTTCCGCGGCTCCGATCGCTCAATTGAGCTTGCTCCGGCGACGATTGAGGTGGCTAGGGTGGCGTTGAGAAGCAGAGATGAGAGGAGAAGGTGGTGATGTGCTCAAGGGCGTCCAGGGAACGCCGTATTTATAGAGGGCGTGGGTGCTGCGGGGCAGTGGAGGTGGTGACATGCGCGCGGCTGCTCCGGCGAGCAAAAGGGCTGGGCGACGACGCAGTGCTGTTCAGCACGTCCAGGCGGTGCTGTAGGGAGCAACGGCGCGGTCGGGCGGCGTCTGTGGACGGCGCATTGCTTCCATGTCTGCGGCGGCGTTCACGGGATCTGGTCGTCGTCTCCGGCGGCGGCGGTCCAGGGCAGCGTGGGTGAGCGTGTCGGGCGGCGTCGTGGTGGCGTGCTGATGCTCGACTCGCTCAAAGGGGGTCCAGGGCATGCGTGAGGTGGCCGCGCGGCGCGTGTCCAGGGCGTGCCCGCGCATGTCCATGCGCGACGTCACCGGCATGGTGAGCGCGTCCAGGGCGCGCGTCGGCCGGCCAGGGTCGGCCTCCTCCTCGACAGGGGTCATGCTAGGCGTGGCTAGGGGAGCGAGGTGGCGAGCCAGGGCATCAGGGCCAGGAGAGGGGGTGAAGGAGAGGAGGTGGGGCTCGGCATGGCCGGCATGGCCATGCCATGGCTTGCCATGTCCCTCCTCCTAGTGTTCCTGTGGTTCCTTGATGGTGAGATGGTGGCAGGGGACATGTAGGTTAGGTTTGTGTACCTAGGGGTGGTGTAGATCACTATTTGCAATAGTTGCAAATAGTGCCCGAGTTTGAAAAATTCAAAAATATCCAAATTTGGAATAATTCCAAAGGTGAAAGTCTTTGAAATGTGAGTGTTGATATAAGTTGTAAATGACCAGAGATGATCAGAGGTGGTGGTGGGATTTTTAAATTCCAAGAATTTTCAAAAGGCTAAGTGTGAGATTGTTGTTCTTAATAAAATGTTGCAACTTTGGATGAGCATAGCTATTGATCTAGAAATAATTTGGCATGGTGTTATTTACAAAAAGTGTTCACCTTGATGTTGTCTTGGATGACATGCAAAGGGTTGAGAAAGTTTAGTTTGAAAATATTGAGATATGAGGGCCCAAAGTAGTGACCAGATTATAATGGGCAGATTTGACCATTATTCTATGTGAGCAAGTTTTGCATTTAAAATATATTTGATTTATTATTCTTTGATCCCAAGAGTAGTAGTAAGTGTTTAGTAACATTATTCAACTAATGGTGAAGACCAATTTGGTCTAGGGTCAAAATTTAATAAAATGCCATAAGGCATATGTGAGGGTTTTAGGGTTTCTCTTTTAGTTGCTTTCTTTCTCTTTTTGATTTATTTATTTGGTGATCTCCTCATGATCAACTTAGGGTTTTAGAGCATAGCACAAACACATATTATCAATCATCATGTCATATCACTCAAATGCACAAGTCCTGGACATGATACTATATGCAAAAGGAAAAGTTTTTGTTGGTTTGAATTTTTGCTCTCTGGAATTCTTCTAATTTTCTTTTATTGAAATTTGGGATGTTACAGCAGCGTCAGTGGGAGTAGGCTTGAATTTTTTGGGTGGCATCGACTCGCGGATTTTGTAACTCAAGCAATCGGCTCCCCTTAGTTCACCATCGTACTCTTGATCCTCGTCTGAGGAATCGCTGTCGTCATCCTTCCTGGCGGCGCGTCGTCGTCTTGCTTTATCGATTCGGCTCTGGGTGATTTCATCCCGAGCATCTCTCGCCCGATGTTTCGAACCACTGGCCTGTGCTGTGGTTTTCTCCTTCTGCGGGACTAGATTGTTTCCCAATATGGCAAGGCTTTCTAGGGCACCGCGATGAGCTTGCGCCATGGATCCTTCGGGGCGTTGGTTGATGAGGTACGCGGCGAGATTGGCTGTTGCTCCCGCAATGTTCTTCGGCCGTGGCATGCCTTGCGATATCCGTGGTCATGAAAGATTTGGTCAGATTCGACGTTATTTCTCTGGCATCGTCTTCTGAGAGCCTGGATATCCTTGATCGATGTTTTCCCGCCCCAAGAGAACTTCGGGGAGCGCTTCCTTGTGAAGCTCTCCGCCGCTCGCTGGATCGTTCTGTCGCGGATAGTCGTCTCTCGAGCGTGGCTTGTTCTCTCGATAGGTGCTCCCGGTTTTTCTCTAGTATAGAGCGGTATGCATTTAGGGTTCCAACCGAGGTTCCTGCAGGGAGCGGGGTGTTGTTAAGCACGGCTGTCCTAGCCGCAGCCCATTCTTCGTCCGCGATGGTGTAGTCGCTGTCGCGATTACTAGCGCTATTTTCGAAGCTCGCCCTTCTGCTGGAACGAGGCGTGCGGTCTCCGTCTCCTCCGTGCCTTGTATTTCCTGTGTTGTTGGCGACGTAGACCTGATGGTGTGCTGTTCTTCGGGTGGTTCTCGGGACGATGCTGCCGACGCTGTCTTCTCCTGACGAGTATCGGGCATTGCAGATGAACGGTGTGTCGCTTGATCCCAAACCGTGCCTGGCGTCGCAGTTTGAGCAGTAGTAGGAGGTTAGTTCTGAAGTCATGGGTTCGTCAGATCCCACCGACATTGAGGACGGTGAACGGGGAGTCGAAGGCGCGGGCGAGCCCATCGACTTTGCCAGGCCAGCCAATAGATCGGACGATGACGATGCACTAGGGCTCATTGATCCGGAGGTGGGTGACTCTAGCAGCTGGAGGATTCCCTCCGCGTTGACGTTGTAGTGGACGCTGCCGATGGTCATCTCCATGTTTCCTTGCAGATCTGAGAAGTTCGAGCGAGAAGAATCGCTATGCGGGGTAAACTCGTAGGAGCCGAATCGGATCGGACTTCCCAGAGCTGGTGATGGCGGGGCCGATGAAGATGTCGACGACATGATCAGATCTGCCGATGACTGATCTGGTGCCTGCAGGTTTCCCACAGACGGCGCCAATTGTCGGGGGTGTTCCTCGACAATGTCCTCCGATTGGGACTTAGGGTTGATGGAATCCTGCAAGCTGATACGAGGCATCGGTATGCGTGACAAACGGGGGAGCGATTTACCCGAGTTCGGGGCCCTCGATGAGGTAAAACCCTTACGTCCTGCTTGTCTGTTCTTGATTATGAAGAAAATAGTGTTACAATGGGGTGCCGAATAGTTCGGCTGTGATCTCGTCGAGATAGCTAATCGCTAGGGTAACCTAGTTCTAAGCTCCTGTTGGCTAAGATCGCTAAGATTGGTTGTGTCCTCGATAGCCCCTCTCCTGGCCTTTATATAGGTGGCCAGGTCCCGAGAGGTTTAATCGAGTACGAGTAGGTTTTACAATAGATCTATCTCTAATCTTTCCTTCTTCGGCTCTTTCCGTGTCTTGTACTTCAAGTAATCTTTCACCGCACCGTCCTAGTGGCCCATCTTGTCTTCGAGTACCTTCATGGGCCTCCACCTGGGCCGTATAGGGTAGAGCAATAGTGGTTACCCGAAGGGTAATGAAAACGTCAGGCGGTGTTCTGAAATTCTCCAGAACACCGGATAATCCGCCCCCCAGGCGACCCGGAAAATCCGGCCCGGCCGGATTATCCGCCCTAAACTAGGGCCGGATTATCCGGGCTGGGCAGATCTTGAAAGGGCTAAGGACGAGGCCGCGGGGGGAAACGGTTCAGACCACCCCCACGCGCCTCTCTCTCCTCTCTCTCCTCTCAAGATCGTCGGAGCTTCTCCTCCTCGCCGGAGTTGCCCCGTCCACTCCCTCCCGGAGTTTTTGGGTGGATCGGGTGCTCCTCCCTCCTAGCTACCTTCTCCTCCAAGCGGCTTTCGCAATGGATGCGGGTATGAATCACAATCCCTAACCCTAGGTGTTGTGATTTGTGTGTGCTATTTTCTTGGTGGATTTGGTGTTTAGTTGTTCCAAATCGTTTGTAGTGTACTCCTCTTGCATGCTATAAGGCCGATCTGTTCTTAGACAAGTTGTTGTTTGCAAAATCTGCTAGTTTCGCAGGGCCGGATTATCCGGCCCCCGCGAGGACCGGATTATCCGGTCCGGCCGGATTATCCGCCCCCTTGGGGCACCGGATTATCCGGCCTGGAGCTTCATCGCCGCTGCAGTTTTGATTCAATCTATCTTGTTTAGACTTGTACCAGCTTATAGTATGTTCCTAGAGTACATTGCTATATCATACATGACTTATGAGCATTATCTTCTCTTTGCTATCCATCTTTGCTAGTCACAGGTCGTACTTCTCGGGGTACTTCTCGGAGACGCCCAAGGGCTGATCTGTCAAGTGATGAGTTCGTGTCCAACGCTCCTCGCAAGTCAACCTCATCTAGGCACAAGAACAAGGCATCAAGGGAAAACTACAAGGCCATGGACCTTATTTCTTATTCTGCTATCCGCTTGAAGAACTGGTATGAAGACCTCCCAAGGGATGAAGAGACAGAGGGCAGAAAAATACTGGTGCATGGAACAGGAGTTCATCTATAAGGATATCTATGAGCCCATGAAGAAATTACGTCCCATGCAAGCTATCGATGTGGACGGGATTCTGGCAGTCAACAATCACTTTGAGGATGCCATCTGGGTGACTGGTAGGATGGGCTTGCAGGATTTGATGAAGATTCGATGTGACTATAGTCCAGAGTTGGTAAAGCAGTTCTTTGCTACGTTGGCCATCAAGAAAGATGTGGACCGTACTATGGAATGGATGTCTGGCTCCACTCACTGTAGTGCCACCTTGCGCCGTTTTGCTGCTATTCTTGGAGTTCCTGCAGAAGGAGGCCGTCGTCTCCATGGACCTCAGAGGGCAGATAAGAATTCACTGTTTGATCTCTATACATCTGCTGGAAAAGTGGGAACGACCAAGGGGCTGCTTCCCATCTATGGTCAGTTACTCCGGTTCTTTCGGTCCACCATCGCTCCTAGTGGTGGTAACAATGATGCAATCCGGGGATATCTTGTGGATCTCATGTACCTCAGCTTTCGGTGTGCTCGTGATGAGAATGAGGAACATATCTACACTATTGATATTATGGACTACATCTTCCATGAGATTCATGATGCCATGGTCTCCCGCACTACTATACCTTATGCGCCCTACATCTAGCTCCTCATCAACAACACTGCGGGCGTGAGTGGTGAAGACTTGAGCGGGTACCCTTTGATGAAGCACTCTATCAAGAAGGCCTACAAGCTTAAGCTTGTCTCTTCTGCTGTACCTCCACCTGACTCCTTCATGGGTGATGCTCGTTCTAGTGGATTTTCTCCTGCTCGCCATCCTGACCTCTCTGCTATGAAGAAACAAGTGAACAGGCTCAGTTGGTTTCAGCGTTACATCCTTTGCATGAACATTGAGATTCATAAGGAGAACTTTGCGGCCAGCCGGGAGCGGGCTGAGATTAAGCATACTTAGGCGGTTATTCTGCACCAGCTCAGTGGTGAGCAAGGACCCCCTCCTCAGCCTCCTGCTCACCCAGGTTACGGTGGGTGGCATTCTCGCACGAGTTCCGTGGAGTGATCTTGATAGTTGCATTCAAAGGTCCAGTCTCACTCGCCGCTCTCCGGATGCACCTGACACTGATGAAGAAGAGGAAGAAGAAGAAGAAGCGCCATCCGAGTCCGATGATGAAGATGTCTCCGAGTGATCCCCATGGGGCGAGTAGCATCGCGCTTGTCCCCTTTTTGGCGTTTCGATGCCAAAGGGGGAGAAGTGTTCTATTAGGAACTCTCTCGGGGATTTGCATGGTTTGGGCACAAGCATATGCGTTTACCATTCCTTTATTGCTTGTGTTCCATTTTATTTTGAACTATTTGCTTTGGTTGTGTTCCGTTTAAAACTATGAGCTATGTGGTGTGAGACATTGTTATGGTTTTCGGATTTCTATATGTTGAGATCAAGACTATTGTATTATGTGTGATGCTATATCTCTGTATCATATATCTACACATGGGTATGATTTCTAGCATCCTATCTCAACTTCATATTTGTTTATGTCTCTTGTTAGAGCTCATGATGGATACCTCTTGTGTTGAGGCACCTCGCTCCTATGTGTTGTGTATTTGTATTCAAATGCAAAAAAATGATATGCACACATGTAGGGGGAGTGCCTCTATGTTTTGCCATTATACTTGTCTCTATAGTGATTCTCTTGCAAATCCGTATATTGTCACCACACACCAAAAAGGGGGAGATTGAAAGAACATCTCTCATATTATGTTTTGAGTGTTTGATGTCAATGTACGTGATATACTAATGTTTGGTTAAGTGGTACATGGATTATATAGATACATTTGTGTGTGTGTTGGATGTGGTCAGTGCTGTCAAAGAGAATCAGAAAAAGTTCACCAGGCCGGATAATCCGGGCCGGATATTTCCAAAATACCCGGCCCCCAGAATTTCGGCTAAGGACTTGAGGGAAATCAGCTCAGTATAGGGGCCGGACATTTGCCCGGATATTGTCTTGGTTTTGTCCCAGGGCCGGATTATCCGGGCCGGACATTTCAAGAATATCCGGCCCCCTCGAAAACGGCTAAGGACCTGAAGAAAAGTGGCTCTGGTATGGGGCCGGATTTTTGACCGGACATTGTCCTGGTTTTGTACCAGGAGGCCGGATTATCCGGGGGGGGGGGATTATCCGGCCCTAACTTAGGCCGGATTATCCGGCCCCCCGGAAGGCTCAACGGCTGGATTTTGGGGAGGGGTATTTATACCCCTCTTCTTCTTCCTTACCCCTTTGCTCAATCATTGCACAAGAAATCTGCCAAGCTTCACCACCATTAGAGCCACCTCAAGAAACACAAGATTTGCAAGATCTCCTTCCTCCCCCAACCAAAGCTCTTGATCTTTGGAGATTCGAAGGAGAAGCCACCGATCTACATCCTCACCGAAGCGTTTTTCTTTTCCCCCTCATTTGTTTGAGGGATCTCATGCTAGTGTTCCTATTTGGTTCCCTAGTTGATTTGTGTTGATGTGTTGTTGTTGATTGTTGTATTGTTACAGATTTGGGAGCCTCCAATTCAGTTGTGGATGTGTGCCCCAAGAACCTTGTAAAGGCCCGGTTTCCGCCTCGAGGAAATCCCTTAGTGGAAGTGGGCTAGGCCTTCGTGGCGTTGCTCACGGGAGATCCGAGTGAAGCCTTCGTGGCTGTTGGTTTGGCTTGCGTAGCAACCACACTCCTCCAAACGTAGACGTACCTTCTTGCAAAGGAAGGGAACTACGGGAATCATCTCCGTGTCAACGCGTGCTCCACTCTCGGTTACCTCTATCCCACTCTATCTCCTATATATTGCGTAGCTATATCTTGCTTAGTTGGTAACCTTGTCATATAGGTAAATTCACTTAGTTTCATATCTAGAGAATTTACCTTTGTGTCAAACCTAAATTGAAAAAGAACTAAAAATTGGTTAGCACCTATTCACCCCCCCCCCCTCTAGGTGCGGCATACGATCCTTTCACCTGTGCTCTAAAGTGTTACGAGCATATACCAGAATGATTCATGTAATGGTCATTGGACAACAGTAAGAATATCCCTGAGTACTTTAGAAGAACCAAGGATATATATATAGTTTTATATGGGTGATGACAAACAAATCGCTGTAAAGTGTTGCACTGATATTAGTTTGGTCACATATAAAAGTAAAATTTCAATCTCAATTAGGCTAAGTGTCATTTAAAAGGTAGCATAATCAGCTAGAATATGTCTATGCTAGATTTAGATGAGTTCTAAATATTGTGACGGATTCTACAAACGAAGGCAGAGTATGTCATTGTTTTGACAATGACCGAGGATGTTAAGTCGAGGAGTTCTTTGAGAACTTGGTGTAGTTCCGATAGTGTCAGAACTTTGAAGCTATATTGTGTGTGACAATATTAGTGACTTATGTCAGACCGCGGAATTAAGGTTCCACCAGAGGACTAAGCATATACAATTAATGCCGACTCATTTGGAAAATGAATGATGCGTTGAGACGCAAATGAATTGCAAAATACATACGTTTCTGAGCGTGTCAGATCCGTTGACTAAAACCTCTCCCGTGAGCAAAAGATGATAAGCACCAGAAGGCCAAGGTGTTATATCTTTACAAATGTTAACTAGATTATTGACTCTAGTGCAAGTGGGTGATTGTTGGAGATATGCCCAAGAGGCAATAATAAATTAGTTATTGTTATATCTCAGTGTTCATGATAAATGTTTACATCCCATGCTATAATTGTATTAACTGAAACATTGATACATGTGTGTTATGTAAACAACAAAGGAGTCCCTAGTAAGCCTCTTGTATAACTAGCTTGTTGATTAATGGATGATCATGGTTTCGTGATCATGAACATAGGATGTTATTAATAACAATGTTATGCCATTAGGTGAATGATATAATGGACACACACCCAAATGAGCATAGCATAAGATCAAGTCATTAAGTTCAATTTGCTATAAGCTTTCGATACATAGTTGCCTAAGTCCTTCGACCATGAGATCGTGTAAATCCCTTACACCGGAAGGGTACTTTGATTACATCAAACGCCATTGCGTAAATGGGTGGTTATAAAGATGGGATTAAGTATTTGGAAAGTGTGAGTTGAGGCATATGGATCAATAGTGAGATTTGTCCATCTTGATGACGGATAGATATACTCTGGGCCCTCTCGGTGGAATGTCATCTGATTAGCTTGCAAGAATATGAATGGTTCATAAGAGATCACATACCACGGTACGAGTAAAGAGTACTTGTCGGTAACGAGGTTGAACAAGGTATGGAGATACCGATGATCGAACCTCGGACAAGTAAAATATCGCGTGACAAAGGGAATCGGCATCGTATGTAAATCGTTCAATCGATCACTAAGTCATCGTTGAATATGTGGGAGCCATTATGGATCTCCAGATCCCGCTATTGGTTATTGCTTGGAGAGGAGTCTCGACCATGTCTGCATAGTTCACGAACCGTAGGGTGACGCACTTAAGGTTCGATGTCGCATAAGTAGATTCGGAATATGAGTTGGAGTCCGAAGTTTTTGTTCGGAGTCTCGGATGGGATCCAGGACATCACGAGGAGGTCCGGAATTGTCCGGAGAATAAGATTCATATATGGGAAGTCATTTTCCGGGGTTCGGGAAAAGTCCGGTGTTTTGACCGAAGCTTCTAGAAGGTTCTAGAGGGCCACCTGTGGGCCCACCACCCCGGGAGAGGCCACATAGGCGCCACATGGCATAGTGGGTCCTACCCACCATGACATGTGGGCCCAGGCCGCCCCCCTTAGAGATAAGATCTATCTCTAGTTTAAATGGTTTAAATCTAGAGATAAGATCTATCTCCTAAAATAAATGGTTTAAATTAGGAGATAACGGGGAATACTTGGGGGAGGAGTTTGCCCCCCCATGTGGCCGGCCAAAGGGGTTAGGTGGGCCCTAGGGGAAACCCTAGGCCGACCCCCCACCTATATAAAGAGGGGAGGGGGTGGCCGGCCAAGGCACCCCATCCGAAACCCCGGCCGCCCCCTCTCTTCCTCCTCCATATCGCCGCGCGAGCTTAGGCGAAGCCTCGCAGCAATTCTTCTCGCACCACCACCACCACGCCGTCGTGCCGCTCGGGATTCCGTGAAGATCTACCACACCTCCGCTGCCCGCCGGAACGGGGAGAGGAAGGGCTTCATCGACACCGTACGCGCGACCGAGTACGGAAGTGCCGCCGGATTGCAAAGACCGGGGATGATCGTCTACACCAACAACGAGATCTGATCTCGTAGGCTTTGAAAATCTTCAAGGGTTAGTATCTTATCAATCTCGTTGCTTCGATCTTGTAGATTAGATCTTGAGTGTTCCATAGATTAGATCTTAGATTTATTCGTCTTGCGGTAGGAAATTTTTTGTTTTCTATGCTACGAACCCCATCAGGCGCTGCGTTTTGGCTAAGTAGAAATGACAAGATTTTTAACGATAAAAATTTCTCTATTTTGCAGGTCGTCTACAGATGTACAGGTATTCTTCGTTTGTGGTTACCTCTTCAGCGAGTGGAGAACCGAGACTTGTTTACGGAGGTCTGTACACGATTGGATGCTACGGTGAGGGATACTTTTTCCCTACATGGATGGCAGCATAGTCTACGGACTGAAGCTCCACCCACACCTTAGGCGTCTTATGATTCATCGCTTCGATATGTAATTTGCCTAATTTTTTTATTTTTATACCTTTTGACTCGAGACTTATAAACGGCTGTGGGCATCTTGGTTATGCAGAGGCTGGGTGTAATTGCTTCTCAAAGTAATAAAGCATTCATTATCAAAAAAAAATGGTCATAAGTTCATGTAAAACAAAAGGTAAACATTAGCCCGAAGAAACATATGTAGTAGCTATTTTTTGGTTGGTTGCTAGAAAATGTGAAAGCCCCCCTCAAAGTTTTGATATGGCAACTATGAGGCGAGGGAACTTGATTCCACGGATGGAGAGGGGCTGTAAATGAAAAAATTACAATGCAACAATTTGAGCAGGAAAATATGAGCCAGAACAAGTTCATCCAGGAAAGTTATGCCGTTCGGCCACTGGCTACGGTGGTTTCAGGAAATCCTAGGGATCGTTTTGTATTCCTCGATCTTTTAGGATTTTATCTGCAAATTCAGGATAATCATTTTATTCCGGTTTGTCTTTTAGTTTTCACATGTGTTGCTTCATGTAACTTGGTGTTTGATTAATGAAATATGTGGTTACTCTAAAAAAAAAGGAAAGTTATGCCGTTGTATACAGGATATAAAAGACTTCTTCAATTCCCATTTTGTAAAAAGTACTTCTCCAATAAATCAGTCTCTCCGGAAAACAAATGTCACAAGAAGGCATCCCATGAAAAGTATATTTAGTGAAAACGAGCAAACCAATATATCAGTATTTGCATGCAAAATGTTCAACCGAGATGAAAAACACAATTATCCACTTGTAATTTCTGCATAGAAGCACGAAGGGTGGATTAGTTGTTCCTTGCCAACCTTCTTTTCACTTCCTTGGACACACACCTGACAAGCTGATGTCATTGCTTTGTTCTATCGACACCCATTAACCATGGCGCTTCGTGGCGGTAGCGGGCCATGTTTTCCACTTCTACGAGCAATGTGGAGAGGATGCCGTGCCGACATGCGGCTCAGCTAGCGCGGGAGATGGGTGTAAACAAGCTTGTCTTGGAGACGGATTGCATGGGAGGCTGGGAGCTCAGGTGAAGCTGAGCGGCAAAGAACTTGCTCGTTCTGTTCATGGTCCACTGGTCAAGGGGGTCAAGGTGCTGCTTCGTGCCTTCGAGGATCACAAGATCAATCATGTACGTTGTTCGTGCAACGAGGTTGCGCATAAAATAGCTAAGGACAGCTGCGACAATAAAGTGTGTAATTTTTGGGTTGAGGTTCCCCTAGGGTACCTTGTAATTCTCGGGTAAAAAAGCACTCATTAACCATGGGAACATAGCCAATAGGCAAACTTCACATTGGAAAAGCCTCATTGGTAAGCAGAAAAAACATCCGAATCCTAGTGTCACATGCTACCATGTTTCTCTATATAAAGGCATGTTAACTAGTGTGAAGAATGTCCCTTAGATACAAAAAAAAAAATTGGCGGACAAAGATAAGTAATGTCTAGATTTTTTTAACCAATTTCACTAATAATCATGTGTTCCACTGTGAAATTTTGAACAATTTGATCTTGCAATGTCAAGCATTTAAATACATGTATGTCAAATGTCGCTGCATCTAAGCTCTTGGATATTCAGGGGTTTCAATTTACGTTAAGTATAACTAATTCAAGGTCTATTTACTTTAAGGGTGCAGAGAAAACAACTTATATGCATATCTGCAAATGCCTTGTGCTTCCATAGACCCCCAAGTCTCAAAAAGTGTAAACCCCCAAAGGGTATCGTGTACCGTTTCGTTTAATCTCAGCCATCATACCCTTATTTAATCTGTCGTCCTTGTGTTTCACTCAAGAAAACGTTTCAACCTTTGCAAATATCTTCTTCAGTTTGAGTTTTGATTCAAACTTCACAAAACATCAAGTTGAAGAAGTTCAAATTGATAGTCCATGTGTGTATTACACAAGGAAAAGCCAAGCATTACACCATACCTTGAAAAATCAATCCGTTGTAATACATATTATGTAATTATAAACATATCTCAATTTCAACATGTATTAACCGAAGAGAAAGATCATAATAATCTACATTATTCAGCTCATAAATAATTAGTCAAAGTTTTTTCTAATAGGATAATTAGACATAGTTGAACAAATATAATACATAAGATGCTCGTAAATATATGTCATTAAATGACAATGAAGAAAAAGGTTTTGTTAGCACTCGTTTCTTCGTAGATAGTCTACCAAATAGGCAAATACACAAGGAAAAACCATGCATTACACAAAACCTTGACAAATCAATTCATCGTAATACATATATGTAATTGTAATGAATTTCAACATGTATTAGCTGAAGAGAAAGATCATAATAATCTACAATATTTAGCTCGTAAATAATTAGCTCAAGTTTTTTATAATGGGATAATTAGTTATAGTTGAACAAATATAATACTACTAGCATGTTTTCTGCAAACAATTACATCAAAAAGTGGGTTTGACTTATGGGAAAATGTACGGAAAAGCGCCGCATAACTTCCACGTCCGTGCGGCGGGTTATATTAGAAAAAAAACTACATCGCTCCCCTAATGAGTAATGACCGGTTACATTTTATCCTGACCTCAGAGCATCTCCAGTCGCGTCCCCCAAAGCGTCCCCCAAAGGGATTTGGGGCGCGCCGGACCAAAAAAGCGTTCCAGCCGCGTCCCCCAAAGCCCTTTTTTGTCCGGCGCGCCCCTATACGGTGTCCGGCGCCCGAGCCCGTCCCCGTCCCACGTGGGACGCACCGGGGACGCCGGACACAACGAAAGCGAGGCGGGAGTGGCGGGGCCGACCCGTCAGCGGCACAATTAATTCTAACCTAACCGTCGCCTACCTCGCGACGGAAGTTATTGGCGCTCGGCCGACGGTGCGGTTCCCGCGGCCGACGGTGCGGTTCCCGCGAGAGGGCGCGGCGACGCGTCCCGTCGCGCCTAGCTCGCGTGCCGGCGTTAATGAGCGCCACCGCTCATCCGCCCCTCTCCGGCCTATAAAAGGGGCGCCTCTCGTCGTCCCTCTCACACACAAACCCTAGCGCCTCTCTCCCCAAACCCTAGCCGCCACCATCTCTCAACAAGACTCGTCGCCATGTCTGGTAGAGGCGGAGGCCGACCTCGCGGCCGCGGCCGTGGTCGTGGTCGTGGTCGTGGCCGCGGCATAGCTGAACGATCGCCGTCGCCTCCCGCGCCGTCGTCATCGTCGGAGCCGGACGTGGAGCCGGACGTCTGTTCGGAGTTCGTCCACGTCCTCAAGGGCGATCCGCGCGGCATCCGGAGGCTGCCGGGACTCCTTCGCCGAGTACGTCGGCGGCGTACGCCCGCGCACGATGCATCCGCGGGAGCATTCGTGCGGCTACGCCGGTGGATCGTCGACGTGATCTACGACGGGCGCGGCAAGATGTACCTCAACATCGGGCTGGGAGAAGTTCGCGCGCCACCACATCCTCCAAGCCGGCTTCATCCTCGTGTTCTCCTACGCTCGGCAACGGGGACATGAGCATCAAGGTCTTCGACGAGAGTCGCTGCCGCCGGGACTACCACGTCGACAGGGACTCCCACGACGACGGCACCGACTCGGAGGACGACCGAGTGTTGCTTCTTCGCAGCGAATACGTGCACGGAGGTTTGCTGCCGTTCGCTCTCATCGGTAGAACCAACAAGGGCACCATCCTCCCGCTGGATTTTCCAGTTTAGGTGATCGGGTGTGCCCTGTAGTGTTGTTTCTTAGCAGCGAACACAGGAAACCGCCGATGCACGGCCTAGTTAGGTTTAGTTTATTTGCAATATTTTATATTTGTGTCCACCATGGTTCAAACTATGTATTAGTTTGTGGAAAACCATGTTCCAAACTATGTCTTCGTGTAAACCACGTTCCCAATTATGTATTAGTTTGTGGAAATTGAAATAAAAATGCCAAGAAAAATTATTTTAAATGTTTGGGGGCGACGTTTGGGGGACGCGGCTGGGGAGCGACGTCCCCCAAACGCGGCACGAACAAAACACGTCCCCCAAACGCTCGATCCGGCGCGGTTTGGGGGACGGTTTGGGGGACGCGGCTGGAGATGCTCTCAGTCCCACAAGCACCTTATCCCGAGTGCTCTCAACCACACAACGCGAGAGCCAAGAGACCAGAAGGACGCCGTCGCTGCGAGTTCGGGGCCATGCGCGGGAGGCCTCCGTCGCAGCAAAACGCGGCAGGGGAGGTCGTCGTACGACGCAGTGGGGCAGGTAGACTTCGCCGCCGAGCAGGGAGCAGCGGGGGAGGCCGTCGCCGAGCAGGGAGCAGTGGTGGAGTTAGTCGGTTCCGCCGTGCACGGAGCTGCGGTGGAGGCCGCCGCGGCCGACCATGGAGCTACGATGGAGGCCGCCGACCGTGGAGCTGCGGTAGAGGCCGCCGCAGAGCATGGAGCGTGCGGGGAGTTAGTTCTCGCCGCCGAGTACAGAGCTGCACTGGTCGGCCACGGAGGTGCGGTGGAGGCCGCTGCCGCCGACTACGTCACTCCGGTGGAGGCCAACATGGAGGAACTACACGGCAGCGCAAGGACGTACGCGACCCGCTCAATCGGGTCATTAGATGTTTTGAACCTTAGACTCAATTAATCTGGCAATTAGGTGGTTTGAGCCTGGCAATTAGGATTTAAGTAATCTTGAAGTTACTAATTGGGGAAAGTATATATTAATTATATGACAATTAAGAATAATTAACTGGACAATTAGAAAGTAATTAACCTAGAAATTAGGAGTAATAACCTAATTAATATGACAATTAAGAATAGTTAACCTGGCAACTATTAAGCCGCAAGAAAACCTAGCAATTAGTAACGATTACTGGAAATAGCAACGATTATTTCAATTTTTAAATTGGCAACCCAGCCTAATAATCTGTATTGGTAATGTCTATTAGTAATATATGGATATGCCTAATTAGTCTGAGCGGTGCATGCCACAATAATGTCTCGGTACCCTTGCATGGTTGCATGTACTAGGAGGAAAAGGTTGGTTGACTTTGGAGCATGGAATGGTTGGTACCACCCGCGTGATTAGGGAGGGAGGCAGCGCTTCGTGGCTTTTTGCATGCGCCAGGTGCAGCGATATAGTGAAACCTCCGCATTAAACCACAAATGTGCGGCGCCGCTACGTAGCACTCTCCTTGACTTATTTATACTAAAGTATTTTACATTTACATTGCTTGTTGGTTCTGCATTATGATTCAGTGGTCTTTGTTATAATTCTAAGCTATTCCATTGCAAATGCACTTGCTCTATAATTAAAATATATTTTACAAGGGCACATATGATATTTGTTTCCTTCACAAAAAATTGACTATTAAGAAAACATTGCTCAAACCAAATGCCATAGATCAATGAAAGTATAAAAGACCGAACCATATGCCTCTACATAGTTTACGTTGATGCCTACTTTTATATTATCGTTAAATATCTTAGCGGAAAGCATGTTTCCTGACAAAATATCAAGCGATTGGAATTGAGATTTACATAAGTTGTTTACAGGTGGTTTCCCTTGCATCACTGACTTTATTTGTTTTTTTTTCCATGGTCAACTATATCTTTCATGTTCTCATGTTAAACAATCGGATGGCATGGCCCGATTTTTTTGATGGGTACGGCCCGAATATTACTTGTATTGAAATACCATCGTTCAAGGTAGGAGCCTACCGGCCGAGGAGCTCACGAGGGGCTAGATGGGCTGACAGGTGGAGCCCATGGCATGCCTAGTAGGCACACTCGTCATGGTGGGCCATAGCCGCCTCGACTCTCTGATCACCTTGATTCCAAGAATGGACGTTCATTGGGCATTAGATTGATCCAACTAACAAAAGTTTACAGTGAAAGTAGATGCTAAATCCAAGACGGATGAGTTTCTTCACTTGCGGCTAATACGCAACATTATACTTTTTGTGCCATAATTATTTTTTTTGCCTATGCATTTTTCGGTTGTTAACACAATAAAATCATGAAAAAGGTGAAACTTGTTTGAATTTGCGCTAGGTTAGATTACATTTCTTCTTTTATTTTATGTTTAATGTTTCCTTTTATTTGATTTGAAACTTCTCTTTTGAAAAAGAAAATAGGGAGAGAGAGTTAGAAGTTGAAAACACTTTTGAAAACCCTACAAGATTTACAACAAACCAAAACCTTTTGGTAAATTCAAATCATTTAAAGCTATGTGATTTAATTGTAAAATAAGAGAGGATTAAAGGGGCTTTAATGTAAACCCATAAGAGAAAAATTGGGCATAGCACAATTTTTGAGCTCGGAGCCGGTGCACTAGTGATACCATCATTTGTCTCTTCTCACTAGGAATAAAAAAGTGATGCGCCATGTCAATGATTACATTCACCAGTTTAAAGTTAGTGTCCGATTGTTCTTAGCCATAATTTGTCGAGCCAAAATTTGGCAGCCACATTTTAATTAGCATGTGTTTGATTTTTTCGTCACACTTTGGCTTGCTACACTCTATTGCATGTATAATTTATTTGTATGGACTCAACTTTTTTGGCAACTTTTATCAAAGTTTGGCTTCAACTTTTTGAGCCACACTTTTGCGGCTAGCCATACTTTTGTGGCTCATCACACTTTGGCTTGGCAAATTGTGGCTAGAAACCAAACAGATCCTCAGTGCCAAACTTGTAAGTTTTTTTTTTTGGCCAAAACCTAGTTGTAACCTTTTGTTTTTTTGTCGAAAGCCTACTTGTAAGTTTTTTTTTTGCCAAAGCCTACTTGTAAACATTTGAACTAGCTTTTGTTGGAGGCACTAGGCTGGTCCGCTTAGATCCATCAGACATCAGTATCGACCGGTGTAGAATCCTCATAACCATACGCCAGCACTTGTCGGTGTATAGCAGCTTGGGCCGTGTGAAACAACAACATATGCCAAAGGTTATGATTACCTAGGACAAAAGAGCACCACAGATTCTAATCTCATATATCTACGACGATGGAATCTCGGGCCGATCGTTCAGCCGGGCGCCGGCGAGATGGGGGACTGCTATATGCCGACTTGGTCGGCTCGTGCGGGGGTGCCGCACACCCTAGGGACCAAGTTGGGTAGGCCGGGCCGCGGCTCATTAGGTTCAGGTACGATTCGTTTCTTCTTTTTTCTGTTTCTTTTCTATTACTATAATATTTTCTTTTTCAAAATCTAACATATTTTAAATCCTATAAAAACAGAACAAAAAATGATTAAAAAATGAAAATGGCCAACACTCTAACCGCGCCAGCCCGTACCGCGCGCGGGGCTGTGCGGCGCGTACCGCGCGCCGACCTGGTCCGTGTATAGGAATGGCCAGGAGTTTTTTTTTGACATGTTTTTTTTTTGGACCGTTTTTTTGACATGTCCGTTGGCGGGAGTTGGCGATGTCCTCTCCGGGAGGATTTGACAAGTCCGGTTGGCGATGTCCGGTTGGGAGATGGGACTCGAAACGCAAAATGGGCCTGGTAGATACGTGACAAAATTTTACTGGGCCTTAAATCGTAAAATGTGCTGGGCTCTTGTGGGTGCAGATGGAGCCCATCATTTTCCGCGTGACTGACTACCGGTTCAGAGCTCGGACCCGTATCTTCCTCCGCCCCGGCTACTCTCCCAAGTCCGAACCGACACGCGCAGCAGACCACGTGCCCGCCAAACTTGCACTTCTCGCCGGCGACACCGCGATCTGCTTCCCCGGAGACGGCCGCCGCACCCGGTTCCTCTGCCGCGCCTCCTCCCCGTACGCCACTTCTCCCCTCTACCGATCTACTCCCAGTCTAGATATGTCGTGCTGGCATCTAGCTCGTCCAGATCCGGTAGATCTGATGCGATCGCTCCTGAATTCCGGGTTGGATCTGGTGGGTGATCCTACGGTGCTTTGTTGGTTGGTCGGCGGTGAAGCTTGGGAGGGGTGGATCGGATTTTGGGATACCCGCGTTCGCGTCAATCGCGGATCGTACTGTTTCTAGATAGCGTTTGCCTGTTTGGTTCCTCAGTTCTTCTTAATATGTGCTCGAAATAAGTTGTTTCAGCGCATTTTCTGGTCTAGCAATTTGCTAGAAGTGAACTGAATTGGGCATGTTATCTGACTGGTTGGGTGGTAGACTAGCCATCCGAGAGTTCTCAGAGCTGGTGAATTGCAGTTTTATAACCCCCTTTTTTCCCTTCCCCTCTGTCGGAGCGAGTGACAATTTGTATTGTTCTTGTGATGTAGAGTCGTGCATGTGTAGCGTGTAGGCTAGTGGTTATTAATTTGAGAGAAATTATACCTACATGTCTATATTGAACAGATTGGTAATTTGTGAATTGTGCATTTGTGCATGGGGGTTGTAGATCATCGCGTAGTTCATCATATTATTGGTCCATGTGATCAGCTCCAGTATTGGTTTTGCTACTCAATGGAAATCACGAAGGGAATATGCATAGTTATTTTCCAAGTAAGATTCTTAAGTAATGGTTTTGCGACTGCAGTCTTTAGACTAAGGAGGATGTGCTGCCTGTGAAATGAGTAATTTACTATGTGTAACTCATTTCTGGAATTTCACCTTAGAGCTACACAGACGGATTGTGTTTGTGGGTTTTGTCAGCTATATCAGTAGCAGCGACATTCACGATGCAAATTGTGTAGGTTTAAATCATGGGATATTTGTATTTTTCGTATATGCATGATGATCGATGCTGTTTTTTAGTTTTTAGTTGTTAAATGATCACCTAGGCTATCTGTGACTACTTGTAGTGCAATGAATAAGTTATGCTGCTAGGAGAGTAGCATATCTGATGCTGTAAAATGACATGCATTACTTGATTGTTAGCTACACGTTTTCTCAGTTGACTAGAAATTTAGATATGCGCTGTGCCTAATGTATCAAGCCAGAAGTTGGAGCTAGACTACTTCTGAAGCACTTTCCTGCTTTGACTTGCAGGCGTCTCTATAGGATATCAAGTATATAGTTTGTAGTTGTTTCCGGTGCTCTTTGCAAAATGGTGAAGCTGACAATGATAGCGCGGGTCACTGATGGCCTTCCTCTGGCAGAAGGGCTTGATGACGGGCGGGATCAAAAGGATTCTGACTTCTACAAGCAGCAAGCTAAACTTCTTTTTAAGAACTTGTCAAAGGGGCAACATGAAGCCTCAAGGATGTCAATTGAGACGGGATCATACTTTTTCCAGTATCCTGTGTTATGTGTCATCTATTTTATGTTCAGAAAAGATGCTTATTTATGAATCCTGCTTCGCCATGGCCATTTTATGCTTGATCCTAGGTATTTTATTTAGATGTGCAATGAAGTTATTTATATGAAAATTGCAGATGATTTAGCTAGTCATTACATTTTATTATTCTGGCGAGAGAAGTCAGCATTTGTTGATTAGCCATGAACTGCATTTCAACTAGCATGGAGGGACATATATAGCTCGTGGTCTTGCTATTTCTGGTCTACTAGTCATTCTGATCTCTGTAATTGTATGCGGTCATTTACCTTTACTATTATTTGTAGATGCTTTTCTGATCTGGTGCTTACATCATATGATTTAGCTTCTAGTAAAAATACCCTGCAGCCAGTTATCTACGTCCTTTTATGTATCTTTTTAGCTTTTGTTGGTTTTTTACATTTATTGTAGTATGTTGCTGTTCCACCTTAATTCAGATATGCAGCTACATCATTGAAGGCCGAGTATGTTATCTAACAATGTGTGACCGTTCTTATCCAAAGAAGCTTGCATTCCAGTACTTGGAAGATCTGAAAAATGAATTCGAGAGAGTCAATGGAAGTCAGATTGAAACTGCGGCAAGGCCTTATGCTTTTATTAAGTTTGGTATGTTGTTAATCTCTACTGCACATGCCACCATTGTTTTTATTCACCCTCTCAAGTTCTACTGCTTTATAACATATGTTTCTCTGTATTTAGATACATACATACAGAAGACTAAGAAACTCTATTTGGATACCAGAACCCAAAGGAACATTGCAAAACTGAATGATGAGCTCTATGAGGTTCATCAAATTATGACTCGCAATGTCCAAGAAGTTCTTGGCGTCGGTGAAAAGCTAGACCGTAAGTCTGGAAATCTCTTTTGCCTTGTACTGCTTCATTTACATTTCCTGGCATGAGAATCTGGTAGGTATCTGTCTCATGCATTGATAACATCAAACTTATTTGGCAATTATTTTTCCTTTCAATAGGCCTTGATTTACTACTTGTCATCAAAAGCTTCACACTATATTATTTTTCTTACCTTTGCTTCTGGTTTTCTGCACTCATTGTTCCTTGCATGTTCACAAAATGCTTCCCATCTCACCCTTTCCACTGTGCATCATTTGCATTGGAAGATTTGACCGTACTGGCAAATAACTGTTTACTCTTCTGTACTTCTGTTTTTGCAGAGGTCAGTGAAATGTCAAATAGGTTGTCAAATGAAACGAAAATGTATGCAGATAAGGCGAAGGATCTCAATCGGCAGGTAATCCATGTGCACAATGCATATGCTATGAATTTGAGCATTAAGTATGTCATATATGTTTGTCAGTACTTATTGAACATCTTGACTTCTCTTCTCTCTTTATTCTAAAATTGACTCCTAATGCTGAATGCTAATGAATCCACGCCTCACTAATATTTAGCCATTGGATTTACTAGAAGAAGAAATAAAATGGTCAAATTTAAGTACTCCCTCCGTCCAACAATAATTGTCTCAACTTTTTCTAGATACAGATGTATCTACAACTAAAATACATCTAGATACATCCGTATCTAGACGAGACACTTAGGGTGTGTTTGGTAGCCCGGGGCAACTCAGAAAATCTCATCTCAACACAGATTTTCGAAGGAACACGTGTTTGTTAGCCTGTGTCAACCTATCTCAACTACCCCACCTCATACGGAAAAAGCTCCTCAGCCAGGCCCGGTTGTGAAGCTCAAATCGAGCTTCACAAGTCAGCCAAGCTGAGTCCATCCCGCAAAATCGCACCGTGGACACCCCCAGACCCCCAACCCGGCAACCCCTACCTCTTTTCCATTCATTTGCAACAAACGCAACACCCGAGCCCGAGGCTCCTCCGTCGGACGACCCGCTGCCTCTCCCGTCGCCACCCACCTACCCCGCTCCCAACCACCTGCGACGCCGGCAGTAGGAGCAAGCGTCGCCGCCGGCAGGAGGAAGGACCGCCGCCTTCGACGAGCAGCAAGGGCCGCGCCGGCGGCCTCCTCATCTCGCGACGGCGGACCTCCAGATCTCCCGAGGCCCAGGCTCCTCCGTCGAGCAGCAGCAACGACCGCGCCGCCGCCCTTGCCATCTCGCGCCGGCCGTCCGCTTGACCTCCCGCCGAGCAGCAGCAACTGGCGCATCCCCGCCCTTCCCATCTCGCGCCGGCCGCCCTCTTGGCCTCTAGCCGAGCAGCAGCAACGGGCGCACCACCTCCCGCCGGCGCACCACCGCTCACCGCCGCGCCGCCCACCACCTCGCACCACCGTCGGCCGCCGGCGCTCCACCGCCCACTGCCATGTTATTCCAAAGACAAGGACCCGATTGACTTTTTAAATTTTGTTTAGGGTCTTTTGTGTAAGAGTCTGGACTGGTCTATAATTTCTAATATTTTGGTCCAATCTCAACCCGCAGATCTTGCCAAACAATGTATTGGTTCAGATTCTCTCAACACAGCCGGGCTACCAAACATGCCACAAAATCTCAAGTTAGCTTGTATGACTTGAGATATCTCAAGTGGGAGAGTGAATTCGAGTTGCCCCGGGCTACCAAACACACCCTTACATTAGGACAGAGGTAGTAACTTTTAAGCTCACTCGACACTGAAACCACCACCAATCTCATGGTGTAACTACAGGTGCCCTAAAAACATTGTAACCTTAGTAGACATTGCCTGCAAACTATGCACATACTTTGGGTGGTTTGGATTTTTGACTACACAAAGCACAACTGGCATTCCTTTAACTTCAAAGCGACTGGAATGAAAGAACTGTTGAGATGCAGATGAAATAAAGGAATAAATGATGTGATGCAGAATGTGTGTGTGGCAAGGTGTGCTTACGTACAGTAGACCTCACTGCGATCACGAGATCAGTTATGATAACCAGATCTTCTATGGTAGAGGAAAGCGTACAAATTCTCAAAGTAATTAACATCTATGCTTAGGAAGATATGAAACATACTTGCTAAAGCAGTCGTATCCATATTTTTATGCAATTCATATTTTGTTTATTGATGTTTTTTCCTCTTTTTCCAAAAAATAAAACATACTTGCTAAAGCACTCGTACCATATTTTTATACACTTCATATTTTTATTTATTGATTGATGTTTTTTCCCTTTTTCTAAAAAATGTCACCATAATTAAGATAAGTCCATGTTTAGCAGAATAAATAATACAACTCTTTTCTATTCAGAAGCTCTAGGCTCAAATGTTCTACTCCCCCCGGTTTAAAATAATTGTCCAAAAATGAATGTATCATGTGTAGATACATTCATTTTTTGGCAATTATTTTGAACCAGAGGGAGTATATGAAATGTCGAACATTTAATTGAGCAAAGCTTTTCATTTAGACAATATGAACATGAAATGTTTTACTATTTGTGCACCTTGCACAGTTTTATGCATCATCAAGAAAATCCGTACTTCGGTGCTTGGATGGCTAACTTCTCTCTCCACATGCATATTATAACAAAAAAAATCCCATAACAAAATTCAGGCAATAGTTAAACTATACACAAGATCATTTTGATCTTTTCTTCTTTACTTTTTTGTAACTTATTGGTAACATGATAATATGATCATGTCCTGCAGCAGTCTGCGCCTCTGCGGGCATGACACTAGTAATTATCATTTTAGTTACCATGAGTTTTCCCTTAATGTAGTATAAAATTATCATCTTTTACTGATGAAAAATACCTGTTTGATTAATTAAAATTAACTGATACTGTTCCAGCACGTCTCTCGCTGTTAAGTTGCCAGTTCACATCTGTACCCTGTAGCTAGCAAAACGGCGCTTCTCAACTGGGGTTTTTACCATTTACCTGCGGCAAATATGCTTTGATGGAAGTCTTACGTATTAGCTTGAATATCCACATTTGTATATCACGATCTCTGTATTACACCCTATATTCTTTTTCAACCTTTTGACTTTGATGTGAATTGTGCTTTTTTGGGTTTCAGGCTTTCATTCGGAAGTATGCTCCCGTTGCCATTGTGATCGGGGTCGTAATAATCCTGTTCTGGGCCAAGAACAAGATATGGTGATTCCACTAAACAAAGGAAGCTGGCCTGTGGTATAACACTGGAGAAAGAAGACAGTTATGGTCGAATCTGGATCAAGAGATGCTTGGATAGCTTGCATCCCGTATCTGCCTGTTCAAGCGAGTAGTTTGAAGCTACCTTCTTACAAGCTATTCAAGTGAATTCGTTGTAGTATAGATCTTATATGACGGACTTGATTTTGTGAATCCTCAGAACCGTACATACAAGAGCTCTGTAGAGTTGACCTTTCGATACCGGGATTGTGTTTTCCTGAGAACTCTTGTAAGAATTTGGGGGGCTGATGAACTATACTCCATTGCTCGCACCTTCGCCACATAATATGCTATATTTCAACTACATGTTTTTTTGTGTGTGCAAGGTTCAAGTTACTGAGTTGCTTCAGCATTGCAGTTTTGCCAACGCAACATCATCTCATCTATTAGACTACTAGTGCAGGATATTGTTTGATATGTAAAAGATGAGGACGACTGCAGTTGCTGGTAACTGTTGCGTTTGGTCAGGAAGTTATTTTCCCTGTGAAAAAAATGCAGGAATCTTACGGAGCTGCTGTTTCTGTGATCAGCCGATTGACATACCAAGTTAGTTGAGAATGTTGAATGACAAGAAACTGAAGCTGAATACTGGCACAAGTATATGGGCAATGGCCACTGAAGATACTTCTTTCTTTCTTATGGGATGGCCACTGGAGATTTCAGCTCTAGAGATTACAGTGCTGTCGCTACTAACTTTCAGTTCATTTCAGCGAATGACTAGAACATTCGTCCTGTATATTACAAAGCCTAAAAAGAGAAAAGTAAAACGAGTAGCCGTGCAGCACCCAGCTGATCATCCTGCCACAGACGGCATCAATCATCATCCCTCCAGCTGCAACTTGCCCCTGCAGATGAAGGAATCAAGAGGACGCTGTTAAATATAGTTACAGTACTGTTCGATCATCGGTCTGATCAATCGAGGGTCAAGGGATCGGAGCAGGAGAGCTGCCTGCGTACCTATGAGGTGGGATCGGATTCGGCGGGGAGCTGGTCCTGCTGCTGCTCGTGCTCCTGGAGGCGGGCGCGGGTCTCGTGGATCCGGTCGCGCGCGGCGGCCGCCACCCGCTTGAGCCGGCGGCGCTTGCCGTAGGTCTCCTCCAGCCTGCGCTGCAGCTCGGCGGCGCGCGCCCGGGCCCGCTCCAGCTCCGCCAGCGCCTCGGCGAGGCGCGCCCGCGCCGCCGCCAGGCGCGCGTCCGCCGCGGCCTCCCTCCTCCGCAGCTCCGCCCACGCCGGCCGGGCCGCGTCGCCCAGCCGCCTCCCCTCGCACATCCTCCTCCGCCGGGTCGCGTCGCGTCTCGCCGGGAGAGGGAGGAAGGCCTAGTGGGGGGGGGGGGGGGGGGGGGGGCGAGAGGAGGAAGTGGGCTTTTGCTTGGGGGTGGGTGGGAATTGGGATCACTTGAAGCGGCCTTGTGTGCTTTGCTTGACAGCGACGACACGCGCACACGCTCATTCCCTTCCCCAGACGGAATTACACATGGAATTCTTGCAATGCAAAGATCTCTCGAAATTGATGCGAAATCTCATGAATTCGTACGAGTCAAGAAGGGTAGTGCGAGCTCTCACCGTGCCCTCCTCCAGTCCATCTTGAAGTAGTAAGATAATGCGACCTCTCAGCTATTATTTCCGTGCTCCTCCTCTTGCTACCGTCGGTTCCCAATTATTGGTGAACGGGTGAAGCATCATCGATCCTGCTCTTGTTGGGGGCAATTATTGGGCATTTCTTCTTCCACTAGCAGCACCACACCTTCCAAACAATGGCGAGACTCGAGACCAGGCAACTACTACTAGTACCAGTGTTCTACTCATCTGTGCACAAAAGGGTCGGTTGGGCTGCTCACATTAGCATATACTCCCTCCAGTCTTTTTAACTACATCCGAGTTAAGTAAACGAGACCGAAGGGTGTAACATCGACAACGAACCTGGCTGGTCCAATTATGTGCCCAACTCTGCACCGATGACCACCATTGAGGTGAAATTAGAAAGAAAAAATGATGCCTGCTATCAAGCAAGAGGTGTGTCAAATCATGACAGTCCAGTACATATAAAAAAATCTTAAGTAGATTGGGCCGGAGATCTTAAGAGCTCCTACTCATAATTCCAGCCCACTATTGGGCTCTATATATAACAGGGGTTTACTTCTTCCACAAGATGGATTTCACTGGTCGACCACACGGTTACACCACTACACAAATTATTCCACGAGTTCACGTTTGAGTAGAGAACAACGACGCCATGTCACGCGGCAACGGCCATGGTCACTGCGGCACGCGGGTGGAGTATGTCGGTCCCATTCATGTGTTCGTCTCTGTGAAGGGGTCATTTTTCAGTGCGTCTGGTGTGGGACCTCCATCTGGCTTCGTTGCGAGGATGAAGCCCCGCACCTGTCATGGTGCGTGACCGCGAAGCATGAGGCAAACAAGGTGCCCCAATCTAGCGGATGGCAGACATCAACACCTATAGGTGACGCCTAGGAGACCGACCATGCCGCGCTTCGACAAGTTCGTATGACCCAAACAATCTCTCCCGATGCAGCTAAACGAATTGATAAATGCTACCTCATAAGTTCAAAAGAACTTTTGAGGATGTCTTCCTATGAAACATTTAATTTTATACTTAACTTGTATACCATTTCCTCTATAGTCATTATGTGTCACACTACATAATTATCATGTATCGTGTTGCTAAATGCTAAAATACCATTCTTGTTATAAATTTGATTTTTACCATTGAGATGTTTTTTCTTGTGCCAAATTTAAAGTAAATATCTCGTATAAACTATATATTCTGTTTTTTTACATTGGATTGGGACATTTTGCTGCCAATATGAGTTGATGAAAAATGTAAGTAAGGAAGACAAACATAATCCATCCAAAGTTTCTCATATCGCTATTACATCCTATGTTAGCTTCTGCCACTTAACACACACTATGTCTTATTATAGGTGTTCGTGTTAATTTTAACTCTCACATATCTAAATAACTTGCTAGAGTGTTCCAAGAAATGTACCAATAATATTCTCACATGTCCCAAAAAATATTTTACGTATGATGTATTTTGGTTTTTTCCCTTAATACAGTCTTAAATGAAGAAGTGGCCAATATAAAGCTAGTCTATTGTGTTGGCACAAAAAAATATTTATTTGAATCAACTCAGTACGATGCGCTGGGTGCCCGTCACAAATCATACCCATGTGGATTTTGTTGCTAATGACCAAAGAATTAGGGGACTACCTGCATATGATATACTCCCCCACTCAATTAATTTTTCATAAAGCCCTCTCATACCCCGCCCCCTCAAGTAGAGCCAAAGCCATCCCCTAATTGCACAACCTCTAGACAAGGTCCTGGGCCGCTCTAGGCCACTGCCGTTTTTTCCACAATAAATACCGAAAGGTTCTTGGGCTTTCCGGGTGGCCAGAACCCCGGCCTCCCAGTCCTCCGAACTTTCTGCATGATGTGGGTAACATTTGGATTTGGTCAACACACATACAAGGTTTGCTTCTTCTCCAAGCGACCTTAGCCATTTAGATCCACTTCGCCTCAGCATTGTTGAGCTTTAAAGTTTGGATCCATCCACTCAATCGTGAGAATCTTTATTTGAAAATTGAGATTATTTTCCTGCCAAACAAAAGTTGAATTACCATCTTGAGTAAGCTCGGTTTTGTTACTTTTGGATTTGTGGGCAACCCCGGGCGGTTGGCGTTGCCTTGTGAGCATTCATAGTTGTGGATTTCCGTCAGGGAATTTGTCAAGATAAGAGGATCACCATAAGATCTCATTAGTGGAAGGGCTCTCACTTAGTTTCGGTAACTCAAGGGAGAAGAACGCTAGACATGTGAGGGATCGTGTGGGCTTGGTTTGTCAGGGCTTATCCAACGAAGATTAGAGTTCTCACAAAGAACTGAACTTCACGATACATCACGTTGTATTAGTCTCCCTCTACTTTGGTTATTTCACTTCTCCCCTTGCCTTAGTGCTATCTTCTGCTACATCATATAAGACTATTCGTCTAGTTGTATTTTAGGATAAGCTCTTTTATCCACGGTTGTCCCTAAAATCAATTTCATTAAAATTTGTTTCCTCCTATGCACCCTCCTCCAGGTGTCATTTTTTATCCTTCAATTGATATCATAATCTTGGACTCTCATTATTAGATATGGCTGCCTAGAGAGAAAATATGGAATCCCAAGACATAGTTGACTAAATTAAGAAACATATCTTAGGGTGGATCTGTTGTCTAATGAGCTCATGAGTGCAAAAGAAAAGATCAAATATCTTGCATCAAAATTGGGGTGCTCACATTCCCCCATTGGTGATGATGAAGGCGTCTTAAAGTCAGCTGCCAAAGCTCACAAGTATGATTTCCATACAACATTGATGTGAATTACTTCTACGCAATGACTTCCCAAAGTTTTCATTTGCATAACTACGAGTCCACACCTACACTAGATAACTCCAGTTATTGATATAATAAAAACGAGTCAGGACTCTTTTGATTCATAGGATTTGTATAGAAATTGTGTTGTTCTATGAAAAATTTCCTACACGATCCGTTTGATTCATAAGAACATATTCCATAGGAAAATTTTCTATAGGAATCTTGTAGTGCAAATCCTATAAAAAAGCATTAGCTCATACCTCACGGAAAATTCCTTTGTCACAATCAAAAACACTTCATCTTACCATAGAATTGATGTAGACTTGACATCTCAATCTTATGCCTTTCATATTTCTATGTTTTTCCTATCCCATGAATCAAAGAAGCCATCAAATGTTTCAACAATTTAATTGTCAGATACCAGCCCTAGGAGGACACATGGAAGCATCAGCAGGTCCCCCTCAACTCTCAGCCAAGGACCCATCGCCCATCGGGTCGTCGGGAGATTCTGCACCATACCGACACACGCCCACGGCTTCTTGTACCAATTTTCCTCGCACATTACTAAATATGTTGGTGCTAATTCATCTTTTTAATAGATGGGCAAGATTGTTGTTTCGACGAATAACTCTTTTATAATGTTCATTAATGTTCCAAGTTACTACTTTATCTCCAGACCTATAAAACACGATGAGTTGTCCAGCCTAGACGCGTACAGAGGTCAGCTTTGTTGGATGTGGCCATAGTACTACGCACGCTCGCTGCACAACTCCCCTCCGCTGATCTATTTTTGGCTAAAGTCAAACATATCTATTTTCTCCGTTCTAAAATAAGTATCATAGGTTTATCAAGATTCACGTGTATCTATGCACTAAAATATACTTAGATAGATATGAATCTCAACAAATATGTGACACTTATTTTGGAACCTAGGGAGTAGTTCAGAAAATTATTGTATACGATGATTAACCATCTAGACGCCGCTATGTTTTGTGGTTAGCCTTTACGATGTTGTTATGCCACATGGAGGAACATAGATCGTCATACTCCTAGTATGGGTCGACGGATAACCTGGCCGGCGAAAGTGCCAAACTGTGCTCTCAAATGCACATTTGGACGAAGAAGGGCCGTGTAAAGGAAAATGCAGGCCGGTCGTGTGATACATATATCACAGACCTTTCTTAGTTTCTTTAGTCAAAAAAAATCACAGACCTTTCCGTTGGTAACTCCGAAGTGAAGCTCTATCCTCCACGCGTATCTTTGACTATTTCTCCCACGTACGTACAAGATTAATCTCTCTCTACATAACCATGTAGAGTGCTTGTTCTTGTGACACCCCGGCAAAGCACACAGTACTACAGTAAAGCAAGGAGATAGCAAGCAGAGGTAGTTTCAATTTCAGTTCTCGACGACCTCCCATGGCTTCCAAGCATATGCTTGCCGTGGCGGCAGGGATCATCCTCGCATTCGTCCCCATGATCGCCTCAGAAACCGTCCATCCCGTGGGCGACGCCAGGGGCTGGACGCTCGGCTTCGACTACAAAACCTGGTCCGAGAGCAAGCAGTTCAGAGTCAGCGACTCACTACGTAAGCCCTCAATCAGTTTCATATATTTTCCCCAGGAAATCGATCGGTTCCATGGCCCGGGAATTCTCTTCGTTGAGCATCATTTTCTTAATCAAATCATGGTTAGAACTGCTGATCAATACTCGAACTGATTCAACGAGATGCGTGAATTCGTGCTTGCAGTGTTCGGCTACAACAAGGCCTTCCACAACGTGATAGAGGTGAGCGGGCCGGACTTCAAGGCGTGCAACACAGCCAACCCCATCGGCGCCTATAGCTCCGGCAGCGATGAGGTCGGGCTGGAGAAGCCAGGGAGGAGGTGGTTTATCTGCGCCGTGGGCAAGCATTGCCAGATGGGCATGAAGCTCAACGTCACCATCCACGAGGTGGACGCGCTCACGCCGGCCCCGGCACCAGCTCCGTGGTCTCACCATCACAAGTCCAGGCGCCCCTTCGTTTCCAAGTGGTGAATGTGATCACCTGCCGGCTGCCGGCCCTATAGCCTGTATCAACTATGTGACTGTGAATCTGTGATCGCAGTTCGTGTTTTTGCTAGTCAAGTCGCATATGTACGGTGTGATGTGAATGTGATCGACCGCAGTGTTGCTTCGTGCAATTTTATCCATACAGATGTATTCATTGTTAGACTATTACGGTAATTGATTGGCCATTTTTGTTTGTTCAGTGAAATACAGCATTAGTCTGGAAAAAGAACTTGGCAGATCAATAGTTAATCTCTCGCAAAAAGAAGACTCAGGGAAACAACGCAATCGTTCAAAAACGATAGAAAAACTGCCGTCACTCCATGCATTGAAAGTTGGAGAGCAACACAATAGAAAAAATATATGATATCTTCATGAACAATTCCTTCATGCGCCGCTCTTCCAGGGAGGGGAGGGGGGGGGGGGGCTCGGCCGAAAACCCTAGCTGCCACCGCCCCCAAAACCTTCGCCCACTTCTCCCCCGCTGCCACCAAATGATGCCGGCGGGCAAAGGCCGCACAATCGACTGCCGGGGGGGGGGTCTCTTCTCGCGCGACACTTGTGCATGGATCTCTTCAGTTGTGGCAACGTGTCACCCCGGATGGTGCAGCAATGTCGGTGGAGTTAGGGAGATGGGGCGGCAGCCTTGTGAAATTACATGCTCTACCCAGTTCAACCATTAGACCGATCTGATGGAGGAGGACTAGGTATTTATATTCAACATCTCTCCCCTCACATCTAGGACGGTGGGCCTTGTTTTCTTAGATCTCGTACGGGCCTTTGACGTGCATCCTTGGATTTTTTTAGAGAGGCCACAAATATTTGTTTTAAATACTGCGTTGCCCAGGATTTAAACCCAGGTCGTGTGGAATTGTATACACTACCCAGTTCAACCAATAGACCGATCTATTGGAGAAGGGCTAGACGATTATATTCAACACCTCCTTTATATCTAGGCCGGTGGGCCTTTCTTTTTAGATCTCACACGGAGCTTAGACGTGTATCCTTACATTTGTTTTTTAGGGAGATCGCAAATATGACGGTGGTGGTGGTGCCTGTTCTAGCGGCCGTGGGTGGCTCTAGGCACGTGCCGATAAACAATATCGACGATGGGGATTCATGTGCTTCGTACACGACTCGTGCTGCTACTATGGCTCGCATAAAGGAGTTAGATGGTGATCCTAGTGGTCTTCATATGACCAATTCTTCTGATCTACTTGTTGTCAATTATCCAAGATCTTGCTGCCCAACGAGTTTTGGATTACTTCGCTGGATGTTTTCACAAATTGGCTTTGGTGCTCGTGAACTTTTAGCTCGTGGGGTTTCAAGGGGATATGTTGTGGAGCTCTGCTCTCTCGTTCTCATTAAACACCATCGGACATGTTGGTGTCTGCGGTTTTTATGGTGTTGGCAGATACAGGGCATGTCAAGACGAGTATGATTAGAAGATGATAAGTTATTGGCAGAGGTGGAATCTTGAGATGATGAATACACTGCTTCACGGGATGTTGTGTGGGTACGGCTGCTGGACGTTGTTCCTATCTAGATTGCAATCATGCATGTGAGCTTGGTGATTGATGCTTTGCAGCGACGACCTCGATGAGTTGGAGCGACAACACTTGGGGATTTTAGTTTTAGTGGTTCTCTTCGAGTCCCGGCTCTCGATATTCGGGGTCAAAATCTAAGGTCCGGCTTTCATTGGTTGTACCTTGCAATGACATCCTTGTTGAGGGCATTGTTTAGAAAGTTTGAATTTCCTCCAAGGTGAAAACCTACAATCTTTGATGGGGCGACGATAGCGTTGGTGAATTGTTTCCTTCATGGAGGGCATCGTTTTTGGAGAACCTTTTTTTGTAGTAAGGGTATTGTATTTGGTGGTTGTTTGGGTCCATCTCGTGAGAGTGGTCAATCATTGTGTTGGGGTCATTTTCTGTATTTTTTCTTTTCTGCCTATGTTCACCCTTTATGTCTTGACTTGTTCGAACCATTACAAACTTCAACTCGTATGTGTTTGGTGACACTAATAATACAAAGAACAATGATCATATAATTGTTAATCTTGTGCGCATGTAAGGACTTGACGCAAATCATACCTCCCAAGCCACATACAAAGCGACTCGGGAGGTGACCTAAATCACTGCCGCCAGACTACTCCTCCTCCACACCCCTCTCTCCACCGCCGGTCAAAACCCGACTTGCAGGCAACGACGGGGTCCCTTTTTCTCGAGAAAGGTGCGCGAAGTGTGAAGTTCCTCCGGCTCGGCCGCACGATCGGCCAACAACACCGCTTCCTTAGCATGTGGCTCCAACATCCAGGCTGCTTCGGCTCCCTGGAGTTTGGGACGATGGAAGCGGCAGACTGTAGGGCTTCGGCCAGTCCATCCGTCCGACGAGATGGGGTGGGTGGCGCCCTCCCCTTCAGGCTCGATGTGGTGCTTGCCCATTTGGTCTGCGTCAGTGTACATCCCATAGTGTTTCTGACCCACATGTACCATGGGCCCACTGCACGAGCGTCTTGGCCCACCAACACCCAGTCCAACCAGAGACTAACACGACAGGTCTTGACACTCTCACCCTAAAGACTAGCTTATTAGGAGGGGTCACCCTTAGCCTTATAAGTCGCTCATGTTCTCCTCCTAGAACCGATATGGGACTAAGCTTAACAAACCCCCCCCCCCCCCCCTCACACATCGGCCACCATGGGCCCGCTTAATAGAATGTTTCTGGCCCACCAACCATGATCAAGCACCGTGAATATACATAAGATTTGCATCTGGGCATCTAAGCTTCGGTAGCACTTTTTGTGTCATCGCAGGCGCATAAAAAAGCATACGAGAAAAACAATCACAACACGACCCCGAGATTTACGAGTTTTAGCAATCGTGCCTACATTTTGGAAGGGCGTTCTTTTGTTCGGTAAAGTTAATATACTAATATCCTGGAGGGGGCACTCTTAACGAGCGTGCTTTCCAATGTACTAATCAACTTGACAAGCCCATCGAGGTTAACAGACGTACTAGACCATCGCCACCAGGCTACACGCCCCTTGTGATCTTGTGTGTAGTAGCTGGCTAACCGTGGTGCCTTTCTATGAGATCTTAGCTACATGTGTTCGGAAAAGCCCTAGTTGAACCTAGGTGCACGTGAACCCAGGTTGAAAATGTGTTTTCGAAATGTGAAAATATTCTGAAATAAGAATATCGGGGTACGTATGCATGTTCCATGTGTGCATAGAAAGTTTTCGCGGAGAAACCACTTTTTTGTTTCAGAATCTAAAAAAGACAAAATACGTCACATATGTATTGCTATATAGCCCTGTAAAATTTCACTTTTTTTCCGAGGCAAAATAAAATGTTTTTTCAGAACGAAACTCATGTCCAGGGCACATGTTTGAGATCATCTTTGCAATCATTTTATGTTTCGATTTTTGAAACATGTTTCGACATCACAAACCCACTTTTTAAAAAAGTGGGTTCACATACACCCAGGTTGACAAAAGTCGGTCTCCATGTGTTCGACTTAACTTACCATTAATTACAAATTCAACTATATATTTGATACATATTTTTTGAGAACACGCTCACAAACACGCACGTACAAACACCCCTATAAACGCATAGCACCGGTTAAATCCTGGAATAAATCCACGTAAATGTAAACACCCATGCTAAGTCTATGACTTGAATTTCGGTGGGCTGGTCCACCATAAAGTACCAAACCACCAGAGCCAAGCTCTGTTTGCTATTTGATACATATTTGAACACACTGAATCAAACTATCGCTCGCAAGTTTAGGGCTCCTTTGATTCAAAGAATTTGCATAGAAATTGTGTAGGATTTAGTTTCTATGGAAAAATTTCCTATCCATGTTGTTTGATTCATAGGAACATATCCTATAGGAAAAATTCCTATAGGAATCTTGTAGTGTAATTCCTATAGGAAAAAAGCATTAGCTCATACCTCATGAAAAAATTCCTTTGATACAATTAAACACACTTCATCTTCCTATAGGATTCAAGTAGACATACCATATTCCAATCCTATACCTTTCCTATTCCTATGCTTTTCCTATCCTTTAAATCAAAGGAGCCCAGCATTTCCGCGGGAGCGACGCCTTGCTGTGCGGCGAGGTGGACACTGGACAGAGCTCGATTTTCAGAGACGCAAGCTATGGAGATTTCCCAACGAGTGGTGACGTCAGTTACGCTTCGCAAGTGCACAGCTGGACAGAGAGCTCGGAAAGAAAACTGGGTGCAGACCGTGTCAAACTATACGAAACTTTCTAAATCTCGCTGCTTTTCCATCGATGGCTCCATTCGTTCCGTTGGTCACTCCAATGCAGAGCTCCGCGTCCGTCTTGACCATTTCTCCCGTGTGCGCACGTCTGTGAATACGAACAAGATCAAGATCTCTATATAAAACATGTATGTATACGTGGTATTAGGACGTCCATAGCACACTTTCAGTAAGTAGAACCGACGAGAACCGGTAGTTTCAGTTTCATTTTGTGCGATCGATCTCCATGGCTTCCAACAATCAGATGCTTGCCGTCGCGGCGGTGATCGCCGTCGCCTTCCTACCCCTCTTCTCCTCTGCCAGCGTTCACCTCGTCGGCGACGAGGAAGGCTGGACCCTCGGATTCAACTACACCGCCTGGTCCGAGAGCAATCAGTTCATGGTCGGCGAAGCACTAGGTAACCAACCATTTCGATTCTCATGTTGCTCATGCAGATATTACTCTTGCATCACGCATCGTTTTCTTGATGAAGTCATGCTCAGCCATGATCCATCGTATTGTTGATCAAAACTGGAACTGATTCATCGAGACGACGTGCCCGTGCTCGCAGCGTTCGACTACGACAAGGCAAACCACAACGTGGTTGAGGTGACCGGAGCGGGATTCAAGGCGTGCAGCGCCGCCAATCCCCTCGGCACCTGGAGCTCCGGCCGCGATCTGGTGAAGCTGGAGAAGCCGGGGAGGAGGTGGTTCATCTGCGCCGTCGGCAACCACTGCCAGATGGGCATGAAGCTCAATGTCACCATCCTCACGGCGGACGCGCCTTCCCCTGCCCCTGCACAAGCTTTCTGGACGGCGCCTTCGCCTTCTCCCCACCACAAGTCCAGGCGCCCCTTCGTTTCCAAGTGGTGATCGATCACCTGCGGCTCCTGAACCAACTACGACGCTGTTCGCGCTCGAGCCGGCTCACTGCTGGTCACATCGACCTTGCACGCTGTTCTCCATACCGTACCCATGTACTAATTGTTAGACTCATGGTGTACGCAACCAATAAAATTGCCCATTTTTCAGTAGATTTTGTTTTCATGAGGCCTATTATTTTTCAAAAGATCATACGATTATTTTTGGCAATCAATACTATGGTTATATTATACGTACAGTACATAATAGAGATACAAGAGCCGGCGATTACAAAATGAAACGAAAGACATCGAGAACACGTATTCTTCCGAATGCAGTCATAGAAAAAAAAATAGATAAACCAATAGACCTGCGAATACCAAATTCTCTAATAATTTCGTTTTTCAGTGGCAATGCAAATGCTACACGATCGACGCATCCTATAAAGCAATTAACTTTTTTTTTCGATAAAGGATGCTTTCATTACTTTTATAAGCAATTACATCCAGCCTCTGCATAACCAGGATGCACACAGCCGTTTATGTTGTCTCATGTTCGAAAATGATAAAAACAAAAACTAGGCGAGATACACATCAAGATGAAACATATAACGCCTAAGAAGAAGGTGGGGCATCTATCCGTAGACTATGCTGCCACCCATGTTGGGAAAAAGTATCCCTCGCCGTAGCCTCCAACCGTGTACAGACCTCCGTAAACAGGTCTCGGTTCTCCACTCGCTGAAGAGGTAACCACGAACGGAGAATACCTGTACATCTGTAGATGACCTGCAACAAAGAGCAATTCATATCATTAAAAATCTTGTCATTTCTACATAGCCAAAGCGCCCAGATAATTGCTAGCGCCCCCACCCTAAGAAGCAACTTAAACCTTGAATCAACACCATGGAGCCAATTACCAAAGACATTGGCAACACTAGTCGGAGGATACGAGGGTAGACGCTACTTGGATGACTGACCATATAGATCTCGCTGAACCGGCACTGGAAGAACAAGTGCTTGATTGTTTCGTCCTGTTGACGAGAAAACACATCGAGTACTCCCATGCCAATTACGCTTAACAAGATTGTCTTTGGTGAGGATTACCCCTCGACGAAGATACCATCCAAAAAAATTAATTTTTAATGGTATCTTCATCTTCCAAATCTTTTTATTATTATCAACTGGTAGATCAGAAAGAAGGATCGCGTTGTAGAAAGATTTCACAGAGAAAGCACCGTTGGCATGAAGGTTCCATCTAAATTCGTCCGGTTCGTCCGATAATTGAATATCCCCGAGCCGTTGAGTTAAGGTATTCCATGCCGCAAGTCTTTGTCCAAGTAAAACCCGTCTGAACGTCACATTCGGGGGTGAGGTAGCCATTACGGTAGCAATGGTATCACCTTGACGACGAGCAATCCTATAAAGAGCTGGATACTGATCACTTAGGGGTGCGTTGTCAAGCCAAGCATCTTCCCAGAAACGTATTTGTGCTCCATTTCTGATTGAGAAAGTGCCATGGCGAAAAAATTCATTTTTAGTCGCCATTAGCCCGGCCCGAAGTGAGAATCCCCTGGTTTCCAAACCATTTGGGATAATGTCTTCGAACCGATATACTTTCGCCGAAGGATAGTCCGCCAAGTCCCATCCTCGGTGAGGAGCTTAAACAGCCATTTTCCCAATAGGGCCGAATTCTTGACTTCCAAATCATGAACTCCAAGCCCACCTTGGTCTTTGGGACTACAAACTATACTCCACTTAACCGATCGATATTTCTTTTTCTCACTTGTCCCCTTGCCAAAAGAATGCTGGATCGATAATAATCGAGTTTATGCAGAATTCCTTTTGGTAGGATGAAAAATGATAACATATACGGTACCATGTTTGTGAGTACCGAATTAATGAGTACCAATCTTCCACCTAGGGACAGCAACTTGCCTTTCCAGCTACTAAGGCGTTTTTGTAGTCTTTCTTCCACTAATTTCCATTCCGCGATTGTAAGTCTTCGATAATGAATCGGAATACCCAAATAACGAATTGGAAATTGGCCTTGCCCACAACCAAACAACTCTGTGTACAGAGTCACATCATTTTGGGCATCACCGAAGCAGAACAATTCACTCTTATGGAAATTGATTTTCAATCCTGACAATTGCTCAAAGGCTGCCAAGATTAATTTCAAGTTTTGAGCTTTTTCAAGATCATGATCCATAAATAGAATTGTATCATCGGCGTATTGAAGTATAGATAAGCCACCATCAACTAGATGTGGAATCACTCCTTCAATCTGGCCATCAGCCTTAGCCCGCTCTATGAGTATAGCCAGAATATCCGCTACAATGTTAAACAACATCGGTGATAACGGATCCCCTTGGCGTAACCCTTTTCGTATTTGGAAATAGTGACCGGTGTCATCATTGACCCGGATTGCGACACTACCTCCATACACAAAATCATTTATCGGAGCGCGCCACTGCGGAGAAAAACCTTTCATCCCGAGTGTTTGCTTGTAGAAACGACCACTTAACTTTATCATACGCCTTTTCAAAATCTAGTTTTAAAATAACCCCATTTAATTTCTTAGAATGCATCTCATGTACCGTCTCATGCAAAACCGCCACTCCATCAAGGATGTTTCTTCCTTGCATAAAGGCCGTCTGTGATGGCTGGACAACATGATCCGCAACCGTATTAAGTCTAATGGTGGCCACTTTCGTGAAAATCTTGAAACTTACATTTAATAGGCAGATAGGTCTATATTGTTGAATCCTTTCGGCCTCATTAACTTTCGGTAACAAGATTACTTCACCAAAATTTAGACGAAATAATTCTAGTTGTCCAGAGTGTAGGTCACTGAACAAATCTAGAAGGTCCGATTTAATCGTGTCCCAGAAAGTTTGATAAAACTCGGCTGGGAAACCATCAGGACCCGGTGCTTTATTGCATTCCATTTGGAAAACTGCCTTCTGAACCTCTTCCTCAGTATAAGGTGCGGTTAGTAGACCATTTTCCTCAACGGAAACTTGGGGTATATCGGCCGTTAAATCCTCATTAAGAGAGAAAGTACTTTCCTCCGGAGGACCAAACAAGCCTTTATAATAATTAGTAATGTACGATTTGAGCTGCTCATGGCCTTCAATCACCCCTTCATCTTGAGTAAGAGAATGAATACGCTTTTTCCGATGTCTCCCATTGGCTAAAGCATGGAAATATCGCGTATTTGAATCTCCCTCTAAAATGAGCTCGGGCTTTGGATCGCCGGTACCATTTGAGTTCCTCCTCACGAAGAAGACTCGCCATCTGCGCATTTGATTGATTTTTGAGTTCAATCTCCTGCGTCGACAGCGGTCTAACCTCCGCAAAAGCCTCAAGCTCATCAATGACCTTTGATAAGCGAGCCTTCTCTTTTTAAGAATACCGGCCGTATGGGCAGCCCAACCACAGAGATGTTTGCGCAATGATCGCATCTTATTGTTCCATCTCAGAATTGGAGAGCTGCCACCGACCGGTCTCTCCCAAACCTTCTTAACCATATCATGAAAACCATCCCGATGTAGCCAACCAAGTTCAAATTTGAACGGCCGCTTACACACAGGACGGGGTTCCCCAGTGGTTAGAAGGATGGGGGCATGGTCAGACAGATTTACAATACGTTCTAGTGCACGGACAGACACCATAGGGTATTTATTTTCCCATTCGGTGTCCATCAACACGCGATCTAGTTTCTCGTAAGTGGGTTCGGGCAAGCTGTTGGCCCAAGTAAGCCGTCGACCGGACATGAACACCTCCCTTAAATCAAGGCTTGTCAATGACAGCATTGAATAGAAAAAGCCAATGTCCATCAAAGTGGCCTTTACTTTTCTCGTGAGGAAATCTCAACAAATTAAAATCGCCTCCGATTAAAATCGGGTAGGGATTATCTTTTGTAAGATTTACCAATTCACGTAAAAAGTCAGCCTTAAAAGCATCCTGAGCGGCACCATACACAGCGACCAGACTCCACTTGAACCCGTCTGCTTTATTCTGAATGTCGAGCTTAATGTGATACTCTCCATCAGAACTAGCTAAGACAGTCATGGTATCAATACGGACGCCAAGTAAAATGCCACCGGATCTACCACGGGGTGGGCGAGAAAACCACTGAAAGTTAATTCCGCCTGACAAACGGTCGAGAAAACTTTGTGTGAAATTTCGCCTACCCGTCTCCGATATAGCAATGAAATCTAAATCATAATCTCTACAACCATCGGCAATGTGAGAATGATTAGCCAAGTCACCAAGACCTCTGCTATTCCGAAACATGTCGTTCATCGAGAAACTATTTTGGATTTAGATTTTTTGCCATATCTACGAGATTTCTTTCCAGCCGATGATCTAGAACCACGTTCGAGAGCGGAGAGGTCATAAACTGAACTAAACTCTGAGTGGTCTAAATCAACTTCTGTCACACTCCCAACTAAAGCCGAGAGAAGATGACCATCTAGGATGCCATCATCTTCGTCATCGTCAATAGTGGAAGTAGCCAGCTCAGTGGATCCATTTGGAGCAACCGTTAAACGGTCAAGCTCCGTCTGTCTCAACACGTGAGCTGAAGCTAAAATCTCATCCGAACCTCTACCCAAAGATATACCTACACTACTCAAATTCGAAGAAATTCTAGAATCCGAAAAAGAAGTGAAGGACTTGGATGAAAATCTGGTACCTGCCGTGTCGAGGTTCTTTTCCGCCTTGCGTCTCATAGCCCTATGCATCACGTCTTCATCCGTAGCCTCCACGCCATCCTCCGTCGTAGCAAACCTCCCACTCCTCCTCACCGGCGGCTGCGCAACTGGTGGAGGAATAGTGGGGGAGGATGCAAGACGGGAGCAAGCTGGCGGAGGCGGAGACAAGCGTGGTGAAGAAGACCGTCCGACGCTGGTGAAGAAGATTTCGATGCAGGGGTTGATGGCGATGAAGCCCCCTGCACCGAACCCGACCGCGACGCCGAAACCCCCATAGGCGAGGAGGGCGCCGGGGATCGGCTGCGGCGCCTCATAGGGGACCGGCTGGGGCGCCTCCCCAACCAGTCCTGCTCCTCCTCCCGAGGCGCACGGGGCGAAGACGGCGCCACCCCGGACCCTCCGCACGGCGACGGAGCACTCGACCGAGAGGCCGACTGCTGCCCGGGCGCGCAAGGGGCTGCGTGCGGTCCCTCGCTGCCCGTGGCCGGCTGCTGTAGCGCCATCGAGACCGGGGGCGGTGGCTGCTGCCCCACCGTGCCGACGACCTGCTGCTGCGCCGCTATGCCCCCGGCCAGCTCTGAAGCCCCGCCGGACCAAGGGACTGCTGCTGCGTCGCTGCGGCAGCGCCGGGCCCAAGGCCGGCTGCTGCTGCTCCACCACCACCGCGGCGTGGCGCTGCATCCCCAAGTCCGACGAGCCAACCGCCGAAGAAGAAGCCCTCTGAAGCCCCCTCTCCGTCTGAGGCGAGGTAGAAGACGGAGTGGGAGCAACTAGAGGACCACCGGAAGGAGTAGAAGACGAAGACACCAGGCGAGTCCTCCCCTGCATAAAAGTCCGAACACGCGACGGAGGCGGAGTTGCCACCAAGTGTGGCGACACCGACAAAGCTCTAGCCACAATCGCCTTGCCCCTGTCTGTCGTCGGCGAGTGGTTAAACGGGGTCATGGCGACCTGAGTAACCGGTACCGAAGTTGAGCCAGAAGTAGGCAAAGATGCATGGCCATCAACGTCCATATGTGAGGCCCCCGGTGCCCCCTGCGCCGCGGCATCATCAAAACCATCATCGTCACCATGAGCCGCATCGTCCTCATCCTCACCCTTCCAAAAGAAAGGACGAAACCTAGGGTCCGGCTTGTACTCGGAAGACTCACGGCGAAATCTGAATCCGTATCCATTAAGGCTGTAAGCGAGCCAGCACCTCTAAGCATGGTGGTCCGTGTTTAGCCTTATCTTTCTCCGGAACGAAGTATCTCTCATGGCCACCTGAATATGAACTAACCCTTGACTCCTCAAGGTGTACAAATCCACATCAACGGTAGTACCAATAAAAGTACCAACAGCCCATAGACCGAGGAAGTGACGTAGAGCATTCGGAACGCCCTCGACATGCACCCAAACGAGGCTCCATCACAAACTACGGCATAACATCCTGCTGAGTCCAAGAAGAAACCATGGCATGTGCATTAACCTTTGGCACGCTCATCCGCATACCGTCAATCCTCGACAAGTCCTCGGCGGTGGGGATCCCAATCGGAAAAGCGTTATCACCATGAGGCTGCGCCTCCCACTTCCAAGTAGGGTTCCCCGGACACATGCGCGCCATGAGATTCTGAATATCCGCCGCTGCAACGAGTCCCCTCCCACGACACCTGTACCAAAGCTGTAGGTGCTCCGCTGGATAACATCCGTGGCTTATAAACTGAGTCGGGAACCCGGAGATCTAGCGTGGCGTCATTAGCGCAACCCACAAAAAAACTCATAGGTCTCGGGGTCTTCGGCACGGGACAACGAATAGTCGGGTGAGCCCCGCAGTCACAAACCAAGCGAGTAATGACGAACCTTACGGTCCTTAGAAGCATGTGTGTTGACCGCGCACTTCCAACGGCGACCCGCCTTCTTCGGCTTCACCACAGGTGCGGTCGCCGCAGGTGCAGCAAGCACTGGTGGAACAACCGGCATCGGCAGCGGTGCAGGAACCGCCTCCAACACTGGCGTAGGAATACCCGCCGGGTGCGGGTCCTGCATGTAACCCTGCAGCATAGCTGGCGGCGCAACATTACCACCTCCCTCTGTCCCCACCGCTGCGATGGGTTTCTTCTTCCTCCTCTTCTTCTGCTGCCCAGGCTGCGCCGGCGGATTAACCTGTTGTGGTACATGTGACACCACCGGCTGCTGCGTTGGATTAGTAGCGGGGAAAAAATGACCTTGAAACTGAGCATACTGCTGCTGCGGCGGGTACTGGGGGTACTGCTGCGGCGGAGGATACGGCGGCTGTTGAGGAGGCACGAAAGGGGCGGTCGGCATGCGCGGCTGCGGCGGGGCGGTCGGCATGCGCGGCTGCGGCGGGCGATACCCCACCTGGGGCCGGGGCGGCGGTGCAGGGGCCGGTGGCATGAGGGCCCCCTGCGGCCATCCTTGGAACCCCGGAGGGCCTTGGTACCCTCCGGCGACCGACGCAGCGGCCGCCGCCGCGCGCGGACGAGCCGGCGCCGTCCCCGGAGGAGCGGAGCGGGGCGGCCCGGCCATGGGACCCGAGGCGCCCGACGCCACCACGTCGACGAATGAGCGACGAGCGGAGCGCACACAACGGGGGCGGACGACGGCGAGAGGTTCAGGCGAGGCTCGGGAGGAAGGGGCGGCGGCGATGATGGGTACGAGGCGGAGGCGACGCGGCTGCGGCGTGAGAACGGACGTGTGATCGTATGATCGCACGCCGTCACGCCCACCCGTCTAACCCCACGCTGCGGAGCCCACCGGCGCGCGGCCCAGCCTGGCCCAACACGGCCGCGGCCCAAGGCGCGAAGACCCCGCCGCATCCGTTTGAAACGAAGGCGGAGAAACCGCCTCGCTCGCCGGCCGGTGCTCGTCGCCGGGCGTCCGCTCGCTCCCTTGGCGGCTGCATCGAGGAAATCGCCGAAAACCGCCGGCGGCGTGAACCTCTTGGGAGGTAGCGGACCTTTCCAGCCTTTAAGGCGCACCGGCTGCCGCGGAAGCCGCCTCCCCGGCGGCGAGCTAGAGAGAGGCCGACGAATCTTCGCAGCAGCACGCGGAGGAGACGACGAGCGTGCCCGCGGCACAGCCTTCGCCTCCGTCGAAGCATTCCTCCCCCAGGACCTGGTCGCCGCTGCCGGGAAGCCGATCTTCGCCCAAAAGTCCTCCAAGAGCGCTTCACGATCTAGATCCTTGCCGATCGGCAGCACCTCCAATTCATCTTCTAGGCCAGCCCACGCCACCTCCTCCGCCACCGAACATCCATCCTCCGCATCCATGTCATCGAGCGGATCGAAACGGCCTTGTGCCGGAGTAGGGAACACCGTCGGAGGGAAAGAAGATCCTGGCCGCCGGCGAGCTAGGCGTGCCGGAGTCCGCCAAGGCTCCTCCGTCCTGGCCGACGGATTAGCCGCCGCCGCGGACGCCGCACAGGCCATCCAAAAAACTAACAATTAACTAACAACGCTAGGAGAACCAGCACCAATATTTTAGGAAACAACAACCAAATTGTCTTGTTAACGTCGCTGGGGAGATGATTCTACGAGCCACCATCGTCGAAGACTTAACATCCGGGAAAAAATTACGAGGACCATCCTCCTCTAAACAACAATGATAGAAATTTCAAAATATATTTAACAAAGCAAGATCTGAAATCGTTGGGGAGACGATTTTACGAACCACCATTGCCGAAGACGTAACATCCAGGACAAAATTGCGAGGACCCTCCTCCTCTTAATAACTTGATAGAAACTTCAAAATTGATCTAACGAAGCAAGATCTGAAAGACCTGCCTATAAAGTCTTAATCTTTCAGCACTACTATTGATGTCGGAAGAATATCTCGTTGTCAAAAGGCCAAAGATCACTTTATTGTATAGGATGTCATCTCCAATGATGCGATGATGGCTACCAAAGCACTTTCAAAAAACATTTTTATTCAAAACTCAATTCATTGATCCCACTCCTCTCGACGGCAATGTGCCCAACATTTGCTCTTACTTGGGAATCATTAGTGATCTGATGGTAGGAACGACATGGGTGGTCTTGTGTGCAGTCGTGGTAGGATCAGAGATATTAGTTTTACTCGTGGATCTGATATATGCAATCGGCTCCGTCAAGTACCATTTTGGCGGATCCGACTGGACTTTTTCCTCGAATCTAAGTCGGGCCAGCAAGATTGGTACTAAATCTTGTGTATGCAGTTCTGCCAAACCATGCTTGAGTCCTCCATTTACAGCTATTGTTCCTAGATATGACATAATGTTCGTTATAAGTGTATTTTGTTCTGCATATTGAAATAAAGGATTTCACGCCTATTTGTACTAAACTTTATTACCCACCTCTCTCCAACATATAACTTATGTCATTATATGACACACTATATAATTAATAGTGTTGCTAAATGTTAAGACATAATTTTCATTGTAAGTACAATTATGTATCACTACTTGGGGCAAACTGAAAGCAAATATTTCCATATAAACTTTTAGGTTTTTGTAATTTGGATTTTGTAATTTTATATAAAAAAATATGAAGATGAGTTGGGATCAATTTTAGTAAGGGAACCAAACATATCCCACCCTAAGTGTTCCTGTCGCTATTTCATGTTTTTCATATCTCTATACCAACCTAGGTTAGCATGCGCCACTTAACGCATTATGGTGTGTTTAATGGTATGTGCGTTAGTATTCATCATTACATATCTAAATAACTTCCCCGTGTGTTCTAGAAAATGTGTTAATAGTATTCTCACGAGTTCATCAGATATCTTACATATGTATTTTTTTTTTGTATTTTATAACAAAATTGTCCTTGGAATAGTCTTAAATGAAGTAGTGGACACTAGACTTTGGCCAAAAGTGTGCACTTTTTCGCACGACACAACAACGTACCTGCTAACACCAATTCGTAAGCATCCAAAACCAAGCCGATATGATAATGATATAAGAAAGAACAATAGGAAATGATAGTGCAGATGTGCAATAATACCAATATTATTGCGTAGCGAGCCAGGTATCCTGCACAACTTTGGGTCAACGAACTAATTGGGCTTCCAATGCATTTAGGGTTGGGTCAATTTTAACAGATAATCCTATGCGAGAACCTCGAATCACCCGCAAACAGATCGGATATTCCATATCCATATGATATTGGCAATCAGCCAATAACATATTCTCTACAGTATCCAGCAAATATCTGACCAATCAATATTCTCATCGCATCCATATTTGGCGGCGGTTTTGTAAAATTCCATACCACCTCTTTGAAAATTACATACCCTTATTGTAGGACTGTCCTGCTCTCCTCGAGATGTTACTCGAAAAAAAAATGGTGCCGCAAATAGTGAGCAATTATCCATGCCATCTTTTTTTGAGCATAATCCATGCCTGGGATTCTCACCGTGAATACTGAGCAATCATTCATGGAAATTTCATAGAGACTATGTTTGTCAAGTCCAAACAGGCAAACAGCCCACTCTCCAATATCCAGCCCAGCCTTGTACAAGCCTGTTATAGGTGAACTAAAATTAGCATGTCAGCGATCCAGACTCTACCCAGCGAACCAATCAGGTAACTCGATTTCCACCTCCACGGATCGCCCCTCCTTGTTTGCCACTGCCCCGAATCTTACCCGCCCATCGCTAATCGGACGCACAGACCCGCACCTCCATTTCCACCAGCGCGCCCACCCGCTGCCATAAATACCCCACACACCACACGCTTCCACCTCACACACAGCAGACAAAATTTCCCCAACCATCTCCAGTTCTCCACCTCTTCCTCTTCGAGCTCCTCCTATCGCCGGCAATGTCGGGCCGCGGCAAGGGAGGCAAGGGGCTGGGCAAGGGCGGCGCCAAGCGCCACCGGAAGGTCCTGCGCGACAACATCCAGGGCATCACCAAGCCGGCCATCCGCCGCCTGGCTCGCCGTGGCGGCGTGAAGCGCATCTCCGGGCTCATCTACGAGGAGACCCGCGGCGTGCTCAAGATCTTCCTCGAGAACGTCATCCGCGACGCCGTCACCTACACCGAGCACGCGCGCCGCAAGACCGTCACCGCCATGGACGTCGTCTACGCCCTCAAGCGCCAGGGCCGCACCCTCTACGGCTTCGGAGGCTGATCCTCAAGATTCGTAGGATGTTCTCTGTTAGATCCCTGATGCTTAGATCTGTTAGGGTTTCGTTCATGGGGGTCGGTAGCGTGTAATATGTGGTCGAATCTCTTGCATATGGATGAATTAATTGAGTTTGTCTTGTTGGATATAGTACTTGATTTGGAGCTGAGAAAGAATGAATCAATTACTAGTAATTGTCTGCACGTTTTGTCCCCTGTAGAAATGCATCTGAAATTCTGAATTACTTGTTCTGTGACTGATGCTTGGTTTCAGACTTCCAGGTTCCAGCACTCAAGCTTTATTGGTAACTGTAGTTTGAGCTTGGCTTGGCTTAAGATAGCAATGAATCCACGAATCTGAAGCTTGGCTAGGCTGCATCAGTGTCAAAATGTTTGCAACTAGCACCAGATTTCTGGTACCACTAGCATGATGCTTCCCGTGATTCAGAATCATAATTTTGTAACTTGTCCTCTGTTCTCTGTTTATTGTTGCATCTTACAGTCTCAAAGCTGGTGAAAGTAGTTTGACACTATTCAACTTGGTTGTGCTTGGGTTACCTGTTCTGCACTCAATGTCTTTTCTTTTTCCGCATACAGTTAGCCTCTAGGTGAGAGGAGCTCAGGATTCTGGTTTAATTGGAGAAGCGTAAGATCGACAGGCGAAATGTAAAGATATACAAGCATGCGATCTCCTGCAAGTAGTAATCTTATGTAGAAGCTGAATGTGACAAACTTCAGCTAACTCTGCTTTTGCTGCTATCTCGGCTTCACCATAACAGGGGAATTATATCTGAGGATAGTAGCAAACAGATTGTTGTGCGTCAAAGCAGCATGAAAGAGCTACTAGAAAACACAAGATATTATCCTTGGTTTCAAATGCCTATAGATCTGAAACCCCTAGGTTCAGTTCCTAATGCCATTTCGGAAAACAAAGCATTTTGCTAGAATAAGAACTGAGCTGAGAGCTCTATCCTACCAAACAAAGCATCATGATTGTTCTGTGACTGATGCTTGGTTTGAGACTTCCAGCACTCAAGCTTTAGGGGCAAACTGTTTAGTTTGAGCTTCGCTTGGCTTACGATAACAGTGAGTCCACAAATCTGGAGCTTGGCTTAGGCTGCATCAGTGTCGAAATGCTTGCAACTAGCACCAAATTTCTGTACCACTAACATGATGCTACCCGCTTCTCTGTTTATTGTTGCATCTTACAGTCTCAGAACTGATGAAATCAATTTGACACTATTCAACTTGGTTGTGCTTGGCCGGTTATCTATTCTGCACTCGATGTCTTCTCTTTTTTCGCATACAGTATCATCTAGTTGAAAGGAGCTCATGATTCTGGTTTAATCAGAGAAGCGTAAGATCCACAGGCGGAATGCAGTTACAAAGACATACAATCATGCGATCTCTTGTAAGTAGTAATCTTATGTAGAAGCTGAATGTGACAAACTTCATCTAACTTTCTAGGAGTATGTGCTTTTGCTGCTATGTCGGCTTCAACATAACAGGGGAATTTCATCTGAGGCTGGTAGCAAACAGATCGTTGTGCGTCAAAGCAGTATGAAAGAGCTACTAGCAAACACAAGATAGTATCCTTGGTTTCAAATGCCTATAGATCTGAGACCCCTAGGTTCAGTTCCTAATGCCATTTTAGAAAGAGAAAAACCCCAATTTGATATATGAAGTTGCTCCGAACGTGCATTTTGGTCACAAACTCACGTGACCGTTAGTTGCTGACATGGCCAATTGTTTTTTTTGCAAATTTCCCCCTATTTTTCTTTTGTTTTTTCCAACTTTTTAATCCTCGGTTTGACTTTTAAAGGGCGTAATATGTAAAAATTAATTGACCACATCAGCAAACTAACACTGGCTGTGATGGAATGACCAAAGCGCTCGCGCGGGGCAACTTCTTGACCCACAATTCACGATTTACAAGTTCGTGACCAAAGCGCACATCCGGAGCAACTTCATAAACCAAATTGAAGATTTTCTCTTTTAGAAAACAAAGCATTTCGCTAGAACTTAAACTAAGCTGAGAGCTCTATCCTACCAAACAAAACCAACATCTCCAAGAAAAGCAAAACATTACAAAAGATCAGAAGCTACATAAATCGCACTAGAGCATCTGTAGCAGATATCGCAAGAGGCACGCGGTTTCAGGCCAAATAAATGGAACAAATACCACATTAAGGCCCAACACGAGAAAACTTTGCGGGAAATCTCAAAACAGCCATTGGAAAGATTTACCAAGTAGGTGGATTTGATGCAGCAAAGAATCCAAGGAGACCATGATTTTTTTTTGATGAATGATGTTTTTTATTACTTAAAAGTTTGTATCATGATGATACAGTCCTTAAGAGCATATACTCGGTCTTTGTATAACTATGACGCACATAGCCGCAGAAATCTGATAGAAGTGGTAAAAGAAAAACAAGAACTTGAATTGCCCTCTCCCGTACAGGATCGCAAAGGCGAGCGGTTCTGGAGACCTGCTCTCCTGTTCGCCGGTGCACGCCGGCGGGCGGCATTGAGTAGGCTACGGTAACGGCGCAAGCAGAGAGAGGTGGAAAAACCCTAACTCGTGTATTGGATGTGTTTCTGGGGTAGCCGGGCAAGAACATTATATAGGCTCAGGAAACCCTAGGCAACGTGGGCCACACCCACGTCACACGCATGTTTCGAGTCAGTTACAGATAGCCCACGGTCCGGGAGCGACCCGAATCGACTAACTGGAATGCGTCCATCCAGGACTCTGTTCGTTTTTCCTGAACTGCAAAAAGGAAAGTCTTGGCTCGAGGCTCAATCCACTCACCACGAGCACGTCGAGTCGAGATGAGCGAGGAGGAGGAGAAGCACGCATGTACCACTCCTCTTCTCACTCACTTACTAGTGGTGGAACAATCCACCTTATAAGATGGTCTAACTTCCTCCCAACTTTCTATGTGGGACTAAACTTTCCACCTCTTGCCACTCCTTAGGCCTTGTTTGGTACTAGAGTTTTAGTGGGAATTAGCAGGGATAATCCGCTCCAAACTTCAAATCCCCACTTATTGTAAATGCATGTTTGGTGCTAGGGTATGAGCGAGTTTAATCCCCACTTTTTCCCAAATTTTAGTGTAATTTATTCAATCCCCAATACACTACCCCTACCTAATGGATTGGGGATGGGGTTTTCTAGGGATTGGGTGACAGCAGAGATTCACCCAATACTATTATCCCTATTAATCCCCACTAAAACACTAGTACCAAACAAGGCCTTAGTGAGATGCCATCAACTTAGACTCAAACTCACATGGGTTGCCACAATGTGGGCTTTGAGATTTATAGGAAATCTGAAATATAATTTGGCCCACTTCATATGGTCCTAATATTTCAACAAAGGCTACATGCTCGACGCATCCGATGAAGCAATTAACGAACAACTGTAGGAGTACCATCACCAATATTTTAGGAAACAATACCAAGATTGTCTTGTCGACACCACTCGGGAGACAATTTTACGAACCACCATTGTCGAAGCGTAACATCCGGAACAATATTGTGAGGACCATCCTCGTCTTAACAACCTTGATAGAAATTTCAAAATCGATCTAACAAAGCAAGATGTGAAAGATCATACATATAAATTTTAATCTTTCAATACTATCATTGACGTCAAAAGAATATCTCGTCGTCGAAAGGACGAAGTTCACTTATTGTATACGATGCCATCTCCATTGACACGGAGATGGCGCCAAAACAATATATTATCTTTTGGAAAAATATTTTCATTCAAAACACAACTCGTTCATGTGGTTCCCCACTCCTCTCTACGCCGGCGTGGCCAGCCCGTATCTTGCTTGGGAAATCGGTAGTGATCTAGTGGTGTGGCCACTTTTTCAACTATTGTGGCTCTTTTGGAACGAGATGGGTGGTCTTGGTGAGGACACTTTTTCAAGTACTTATTTCACTGTGGGATCCGATATATTCGACCGTCTCCGTCAATTAGCATTTTGGTAGATAGCCGATTGGGGTTTTGTACAAAATCTAAGTAGGGGCAACAAGATTTCTACTAAACCCTGTCAATACAGTTGTGCCAATCCAGGTCTAAATGGGCTCCATTCCTCCATTCGCATATAGTTCTGCATATTATAATCAAGGATTTCACACCTATTTGTACTAAACTTTATTACTCACCTCGCTACAACATATAATGTATGTCATTATGTACACACTATATAAGTAACTATTGTTGCTAAAAATTAAGACATAATGTTCGTTATAGGTACCATTATTTGTCACTACGTGTGCCCAATTGAAGGCAAATATTTCCATATAAACTTTTAGGTTTTTGCAATTTGGATTGGGGCATTGTTTTGTGAAGATGAGTTGATGGTAAACTTTAGTAAGAGAAACAAACATATCCCACCCTAAGTTTTTCATGTCGTTATACCAACCTATTTTAGCATGCGCAACTTAATGCATTATGGTGTGTTTAATGGTATCCGCGTTGATATTTATCATTACATATATGAATAACTTGCTAGTGTGTTCATGAAAATATGTTATTAGTATCCTCACATGTTCATCAAATATCTTACATATGTTCTATTTTATATTTCCTTATAAACTTCCTTGATATAGTATTAAATGAAGCTGTGTACACTAGACTTCGGCCAAAAGTATGCACTTTTTCGCACAACAGGGAAACATACATGCTAACACCAATTCATAAGCATCCAAAAGCAAATTGATATGGTAATGATAAGAAACAACAATAGGCAATGATAGTGCAAATGTGCAATAATAGCAATACTAAAACGTCGCGAGCGAGGTGGCCTGCACACCTCTGGGTCAATGAACTAACTAGACTTTCAAGGCATTTAGGTAGTGGTGGAGCTATGTAGAATTCAGGGGGAGGGGGGCACCGCCTCCCGCATGCCAATAAAAAATTGTCAAATATCCCTTCATATTTGATATTTTTTTTGGCTAAAAACAACGTATATTTAGCCTATTTACCCCCCCCCCCCCACCCCACCCCCAAGAGTGGTCCAAAGTGTCCCCCTAGCCCATTAGGGTTGGGCCAATTTTAAAGGATAATCCTATGTGAGAACCCCGAATCACCTGCAAACAAGTCAAATATTCCATATCCATCACAATATCAGATATCGGTAATAACATATCCTCTACCGTGTCCATCAAATATCTGACCAACCAATATTCAACGACTGAGCTATCAACGACGAAAAAACATCCGTGTCGCTCCCGGGGGTGACACGGGCGAGCCAAGAACACCACCCCTCACCTCCTCCGTGGGCAAAGCCCGTGCGATAGTCGGCGCGCGGGGGGGTCTCCGGTTGCTGCAGCGCGGCGCCCTGGAAGACGAGCTGCCGGCGGCGGAGATAGGGCGCTAGGGCGGCGGCCCCAGGATACTTCGGCAGGGACGTCGGCCACGGTGGCTGCTCGGGCAGCGCTACGCCTGGGCTCGGTGTGCGGCGTTCTTCGCGGAGGATCTGCAGGTTGGGTCCGTGCGGGTAAGATCTGGGCTTGTGAGGGCCTGATCTGGGCTTGGCGGGCTCGAGATGCTGTCCTACCGGCGTGGCGGCGGCAGACGAGGAGATGAACGGCGAGAATGGCGGCGGGGTTCTGCTGGTATCTGCGGTTCGGTGGCCTTGGCAGGCTGCTCGGGCTACTGCGAGCCGTGGTCCGTTGATACGTCTCCAACGTATCGATAATTTCTTATGTTCCATGCTACTTTATTGATGATACCTACATGTTTTATGCACATTATATGTCATATTTATGCATTTTCTGGAACTAACCTATTAACAAGATGCCGAAGAGCCGATTCTTTGTTTTCTGCTGTTTTTGGTTTCAGAAATCCTAGTAAAGAAATATTCTCGGAATTGGACGAAACTTTCGCCCGGGGTCCTATTTTTGCACGAAGCTTCCGGAAGACCGAAGACCTAACGAAGTGGGGCCACGAGGCGGCCGGAAGGGTGGCCGGCGCGGCCCAAGCCCCGGCCGCGCCGACCTACCCCCTGGGCCCCTCGTGTGGCCCCCGCGTTGACCCTCCGCCTACTTAAAGCTTTCGTCGCGAAACCCCCGATACCGAGAGCCACGATACGGAAAACCTTACGGAGACGCCGCCGCCGCGAATCCCATCTCGGGGGATTCGGAGATCGCCTCCGGCACCCTGCCGGAGAGGGGATTCATCTCCCGGAGGACTCTACACCGCCATGGTCGCCTCCGGAGTGATGAGTGAGTAGTCCACCCCTGGACCATGGGTCCATAGCGGTAGCTAGATGGTCGTCTTCTCCTTGTTGTGCTTCATTGTTGGATCTTGTGAGCTGCCTAACATGATCAAGATCATCTATCTGTAATACTATATGTTGTGTTTGTCGGGATCCGATGGATAGAGAGTACTATGATTATGGTGATTATCAATCTATTGTTCATGTGTTGTTTATGATCTTGCATGCTCTCCGTTACTAGTAGAGGCTCTGGCCAAGTTTGTACTCTTAACTCCAAGAGGGAGTATTTATGCTCGATAGTGGGTTCATGCCTCCATTGAATGCAGGACGATGACGAGAAAGTTCTAAGGTTGTGGATGTGCTGTTGCCACTAGGGATAAAACATTGATGCTATGTCTAAGGATGTAGTTGTTGATTACATTACGCACCATACTTAATGCAATTGTCTGTTGCTTTGCAACTTAATACTGGAGGGGTTTCGGATGATAACCTGAAGGTGGACTTTTTAGGCATAGATGTAGTTGGATGGCGGTCTATGTATTTTGTCGTAATGCCCAATTAAATCTCACTATATTTATCATATCATGTATATGCATTGTTATGCCTTTCTCTATTTGTCAATTGCCCGACTGTAATTTGTTTACCCAACATGCTTTATCTTATGGGAGAGACACCTCTAGTGAACTGTGGACCCCGGTCCTATTCTTTACATAGCATACAATCTACTGCAATTGTGTTTACTGTTTTCTTTGCAAACATCTTCCACTCGATACGTTTAATCCTTTGTTACAGCAAGCCGGTGAGATTGACAACCTCACTTGTTTCGTTGGGGCAAAGTACTTTGGTTGTGTTGTGCAGGTTCCGCGTTGGCGCCGGAATCCCCGGTGTTGCGCCGCATCACATTTCGCGACCATCAACCTTCAACGTGCTTCTTGGCTCCTACTTGGTTCGATTAAACCTTGGTTTCATACTGAGGGAAACTTGCTTCTATACGCATCATACCTTCCACTTGGGGTTCCCAACGGACGTGTGCATCTACGCGTATCAAGCTAAATTTATGGCGCCGTTGCCGGGGAGATCAAGACACGCTGCAAGGGGAGTCTCCACTTCTCAATCTCTTTACTTTGTTTTTGTCTTGCTTTATTTTATTTACTACTTTGTTTGCTGCACTAAATCAAAATACAAAAAAAATTAGTTGCTAGTTTTACTTTATTTACTGTCTTGCTCTTTATATCAAAAACACAAAAAAATTAGTTACTTGTCTTTACTTTGTTTGCCTAGTTTACTTTTTGCTTATTGCATCATGTTTCCTTTTAATTTCACCACAAAAGACATACCGGTAGGACGTGGGTCCATAGTCGGGAGAAATAATATAGAAGAATTTTTCAATCATGTTAGTATTACTGAAGATTTTGAAGATAGACACTTGGTGGAACTTGCTCCTACCTATGAAATTGCTGCTGCTGCTTTAGTTAGCATGTTGGAAACTAAATTTGTTAATCTCAATCCTATAATCCAACACATGTTTCTTACACTTGGTGATATGGAAGAAGGGGAAAAGAAAGATTTTGTTTTAGAAACCCTTCTTAGAGAATTTGGTGGTCTAGCAAGAGAGGCTAGAAAGGTTTTTGCTAAGTTTAATATGCTAGGTTCTCATACCAATTTTATTGGTCTCCTTGAAAAAATGGACATGGATAGAATAATGTACACTAATAACATTAATAATGGAGGGGAAATCAAAGCACCAATACCATGTAAACTCCTAGCTATGAATGATGCGCTAGAAAATAACTATGCTTGGCTTGTTCCTGAAAATTTGTTCGATGAGAGTAGCCAGCCTAAGACTAATGAAAAGGGAGACGCTAAAACTTATATATCAAATATACTATGCTTGGTTGAGAAAACTCCCAACACCCCTGGTAATAATGTTGATGCTTCTACTCTCGATGTTACTTGATTTGCACTTTCTGCGCCTAGCTGAAAGGCGTTAAAGAAAAGCGCTTATGGGAGACAACCCATGTTTTTACCTACAGCAATTTTTTGTTTTGTTGAGTCTTGGAAGTTGTTTACTACTGTAGCAACCTCTCCTTATCATGTTTTTGTGCCAAGTAAAGTTTCTATGTCAAAGTTGATGTTATATTTGGGATCGCTGCGCAGAAACAGCATTGCTGTCTGTCACGAATCTGGGCACAATTCTCTGTAGAAAATTCGAAAAAATCTGCAAATTTACGAGCGTGATCCTCAGATATGTACGCAACTTTCATTAGTTTTGAGTTTTTCCATTTGAGCAAGTCTAGTGCCAGCTTTAAATTCGTCTTTACGGACTGTTCTGTTTTTGACAGATTCTGCCTTTTATTTCGCATTGCCTCTTTTGCTATGTTGGATTTATTTCTTTGATCCATTAATGTCCAGTAGCATTATGCAATGTCCAGAAGTGAAAATAATGATTGTGTCACCTCTGAATGTGTGAATTATTAATTGTGCACTAAACCTCTAATGAGTTTGCTTGAAGTTTGGTGTGAAGGAAGTTTTCAAGGGTCAAGAGAGGAGAATGATATACTATGATCAAGAGGAGTGAAAGCTCTAAGCTTGGGGATGCCCCCGTGGTTCACCCCTGCATATTTTAAGAAGACTCAAGCGTCTAAGCTTGGGGATGCCCAAGGCATCCCCTTCTTCATCGACAACATCATCAGGTTCCTCCCCTGAAACTATATTTTTATTCAATCACATCTTGTGTTCTTTACTTGGAGCGTCGGTTTGTTTTCGTTTTTGTTTTTGTTTGAATAAGATGGATCCTAGCATTCACTTTGTGGGAGAGAGACACGCTCCGCTGTTGCATATGGACACATGTGTCCTTAGGCTTTACTCATAATGTTCAAGGCGAAGTTTCTTCTTCGTTAAATTGTTATATGGTTGGAATTGGAAAATGCTACATGTAGTAATTCTAAAATGTCTTGGATAATGTGATACTTGGCAATTGTTGTGCTCATGTTTAAGCTCTTGCATCATATGCTTTGCACCCATTAATGAAGAAATACATAGAGCTTGTTAAAATTTGATTTGCATATTTGGTTTCTCTAAGGTCTAGATAATATCTAGTATTGAGTTTTGAACAACAAGGAAGACAGTGTAGAGTCTTATAATGTTTACAATATGTCTTTTATGCGAGTCTTGCTGCACTTGTTCATCCTTGAGCTTGCTTCAAATAACCTTGCTAGCCTAAACCTTGTATCGAGAGGGAATACTTCTCATTCATCCAAAATCCTTGAGCCAACTACTATGCCATTTGTGTCCACCATACCTACCTACTACATGGTATTTCTCCGCCATTCCAAAGTAAATTGCTTGAGTGCTACCTTTAAAATTCCATCATTCACCTTTGCAATACATAGCTCATGGGACAAAATAGCCTTAAAAACTATCGTAGTATTGAATATGTACTTATGCACTTTATATTTTATTAAGTTGCTTGTTGCGCGATAACCATGCTTCTGGGAACGCCATCAACTATTGTTGAATATCATGTGAGTTGCTATGCATGTCCGTCTTGTACTGAAGGTCTATCATTTTAGTGGTTGGAGCATGCAAAATTGTTAGAGAAGAACATTGGGCCGCTAACTAAAGCCATGAACCATGGTTGAAGTTTCAGTTTTGGACATATATCCTCAATCTCATATGAGAACAATAATCATTGCTACATGCTTATGCATTTAAGAGGAGTCCATTATCTCGTTGTCCATGTTGTCCCGGTATGGATGTCTAAGTTGAGAATAATCAAAAGCAAGAAATCCGAAATGCGAGCATTCTCCTTAGACCTTTGTACAGGCGGCATGGAGGTACCCCTTTGTGACACTTGGTTGAAACATGGCATGCGAAGATCCGGTAGTCCAAGTTAAGTAGGACGAGGTGCGAGCACTATTAGTATACTATGCATGAGGCTTGCAACTTGTAAGATATAATTTTCATAACTCATATGCTTTATTACTACCGTTGACAAAATTGTTTCATGTTTTCAAAATAAAAGCTCTAGCACAAATACAGCAATCGATGCTTTCCTCTTGAAGGACATTTCTTTTACTTTTATTGTTGAGTCAGTTTACCTATCTCCCTCCACCTTAAGAAGCAAACACTTGTGTGAACTGTGCATTGATTCCTACATACTTGCATATTGCACTTGTTATATTACTTTATGTTGACAATATCCATGAGATATACATGTTACAAGTTGAAAGCAACCGCTGAAACTTAATCTTCCTTTGTGTTGCTTCAACACCTTTACTTTGATTTATTGCTTTATGAGTTAACTCTTATGCAAGACTTATTGATGCTTGTCTTGAAGTACTATTCATGAAAAGTCTTTGCTTTATGATTCAGTTGTTTACTCATGTCATTACCTTTGCTTTGATCGCTGCATTCATTACATATGTTTACAAATAGTATGATCAAGATTATGATAGCATGTCACTTCAGAAATTATCTTTGTTATCGTTTTACCTGCTCGGGACGAGCAGAACTAAGCTTGGGGATGCTGATACGTCTCCAACGTATCGATAATTTCTTATGTTCCATGCTACTTTATTGATGATACCTACATGTTTTATGCACATTATATGTCATATTTATGCATTTTCTGGAACTAACCTATTAACAAGATGCCGAAGAGCCAGTTGCTGTTTTCTGCTGTTTTTGGTTTCAGAAATCCTAGTAAAGAAATATTCTCGGAATTGGACGAAACTTTCGCCCAGGGTCCTATTTTTGCACGAAGCTTCCAGAAGACCGAAGACCTAACGAAGTGGGGCCACGAGGCGGCCAGAAGGGTGGCCGGCGCGGCCCAAGCCCTGGCCGCGCCGACCTACCCCTGGGCCCCTCGTGTGGCCCCCGCGTTGACCCTCCGCCTACTTAAAGCTTCCGTCGCGAAACCCCCGCATCGAGAGCCACGATACGGAAAACCTTACAGAGACGCCGCCGCCGCGAATCCCATCTCGGGGGATTCGGAGATCGCCTCCGGCACCCTGCCGGAGAGGGGATTCATCTCCCGGAGGACTCTACACCGCCATGGTCGCCTCCGGAGTGATGAGTGAGTAGTCCACCCCTGGACCATGGGTCCATAGCAGTAGCTAGATGGTCGTCTTCTCCTTGTTGTGCTTCATTGTTGGATCTTGTGAGCTGCCTAACATGATCAAGATCATCTATCCGTAATACTATATGTTGTGTTTGTCGGGATCCGATGGATAGAGAGTACTATGATTATGGTGATTATCAATCTATTGTTCATGTGTTGTTTATGATCTTGCATGCTCTCCGTTACTAGTAGAGGCTCTGGCCAAGTTTGTACTCTTAACTCCAAGAGGGAGTATTTATGCTCGATAGTGGGTTCATGCCTCCATTGAATACGGGACGGTGACGGAAAGTTCTAAGGTTGTGGATGTGCTTGTTGCCACTAGGGATAAAACATTGATGCTATGTCTAAGGATGTAGTTGTTGATTACATTACGCACCATACTTAATGCAATTGTCCGTTGCTTTGCAACTTAATACTGGAGGGGTTCGGATGATAACACTGAAGGTGGACTTTTTAGGCATAGATGCAGTTGGATGGCGGTCTATGTATTTTGTCGTAATGCCCAATTAAATCTCACTATATTTATCATATCATGTATATGCATTGTTATGCCTTTCTCTATTTGTCAATTGCCCGACTGTAATTTGTTTACCCAACATGCTTTATCTTATGGGAGAGACACCTCTAGTGAACTGTGGACCCCGGTCCTATTCTTTACATAGCATACAATCTACTGCAATTGTGTTTTACTTGTTTTCTTTGCAAACATCTTCCACTCGATACGTTTAATCCTTTGTTACAGCAAGCCGGTGAGATTGACAACCTCACCTGTTTCGTTGGGGCAAAGTACTTTGGTTGTGTTGTGCGGGTTCCGCGTTGGCGCCGGAATCCCCGGTGTTGCGCCGCATCACATTTCGCGACCATCAACCTTCAACGTGCTTCTTGGCTCCTACTGGTTCGATTAAACCTTGGTTTCATACTGAGGGAAACTTGCTTCTATACGCATCATACCTTCCACTTGGGGTTCCCAACGGACGTGTGCATCTACGCGTATCATCCGTCCGTGACCCTTCGGTGCGGCGGATCAGCGGCGCTGTTCAGGTCCGGGGTGCGCGGGCATCTCTTTGGCTTGGCGTGCTCCTGGCAAGGAGGCCGGGAGAGTGGCATGGGCGTGCAGTTCTAGCGGCCCGCGAGGTCTGGTGTTGCCTAGTCTTCACGACGCGAGGTGTGTTGCTGTGCGGGAGGCTGCTCCGGGATGCCGTGGCTCTGCCCTCCCGACGACAAGGATGTCGGGGCGGTGGCCCCGGATAGGTGGCCATGTCGGCATGACGCGAGTGTCGGGGCGTGAGGTGTCGTGACTCTACGACATGTGGTTTGGACTGGTGGTTGGCTACAGTGCCACACCCCTTGTCTCGCTGCTCCTTAGACCATGCCGTCAGGTCTGGCGGTCGAGATCGCGCTCCAGGTGAAAGCCTTGCACTTCGGTGCCAACGGTGGCGGCGCCCTAGGGTGTCGTTCTCCTTCTTGACTGCGTCGTTTGGGAGCGGCGATATTCTACCGACACAAGTGTCTTAAGTCTCTCCGGGTGAAAACCTAAGCTCTTATGGAGCGGGCGGAGGCGACGCATGCGTCGTCACCTTCTTGAAGGCGTCGCCTTGGAGTCTCTTAACTCTCGCGGTGCGATGGGTTCTTGGTGGCCGTGTGGGGTGGCATTGTGGTCGGGATGGTGGATGCCGGGGCGGCGGCCTCAGATGGCGGATGTATGCCGAGGCGGCGGCCTCGGATAGCAGCGCAAACATGGCTCTACGAGGCAGAGTCGTGGCTTTGCTTCGCAGTGGTGTCGAACTAGTGCCACGAGGGTGGCTAGTTTGTCACATCATTCTTTTACATTTCTCTTCCTTTTCATCATTTTCGCCTAGTGTGATGTTGTAAATTGTCTATTAGAATTCATCATGCCTTGTAAATGGATTCCACGAATAAATTACCAATCTCATGTAATTTCTATTAGAATTCATCATGCCCTTGCGATAATTGGACAAAAACGAACCGCTCTTAAAGAGCATGACATGACGCAAGACATACACCGATGAGATCCCTCCTAATCGACATATTTGATGGAGAACTTCCGAACACCTCTGCGATTGTATCACTTTTGTTACATGCAATGTTGTACAAAGCTAGATGGTGCTCTTAGAGATGGGCATTTCCAAGCCAGGAGTCCTCCCATAAACAAATATCTGAACCATCCATAATGAGGAAGGATCATAGCGAAATAAGTGTTTATTCGATGGCATTAGACCTGTCCAAAAGTGTGAATCCACCTAATCCTAATAAAGTTGGGAGGCAGCTTTTGAGCCCACTTACTTTCTTCTTACGAGCTTTTACCATACGCCATCCTTGCTAAGTATCCTATATATATAGCCCTTTGAGTATGGATTTGTTGCCACCCGGTGGCAATGCCCCCCCCCCCACCCACTGGCTACCGTCCGATGTTATGTTTGAGATTCGTTCTACAGTGGCTAACCCTGTCTAAATCGCATTCATGACCGCATGCAATCCGAATTAACTCCTAATTTCGGGTTGGTATGCAACATGCAGGGTGCAGAGGTGCAGCAACAAGCAAGCTGAGCCCTCTTTCCCACATGGGGGCATCTGACGTTGCATGCATGAGCACACTAAAACACTAGTCCGCATGGACCTATATTTCGCCGAAACATCCGGTAAAATTTATTGAATTGATCACTAGTAAGCAAGAAACAAGTTGTTTCTTTTTCAGAGCCTCCAGTGTACAGTTTTCTGGCACGAGATGGGGGAGTGATGATGTGTGTCACTCTTGAACAATACACGACGCAGAGTAGAAGTAGCCGCTGCCCTTTGCTCGTCCCAGGTGAGAGACATCCGTCCGGCCGGAGTCGACGGACAGCACCGCAGAGCGGAGCTAGAGGTTCTATACTTCCTGGCGTGAACTACGAATTTGCAAAGCTGGCTCGATATAATACAGCAAGACATGCACAGAGCTAGACAAAGTCCTCGAGACACTCAGGTAGAAGCTAAGAGCATGTCTTTTTTTTCGCCCCGTAAAACGCGAGTAGAGGATCCTATATCGGGTTTTCACCGGCCGAAAACTCGGACGAGCTAGCAGACCCCATATCCCCACCCCGTAAAACAAAATATTCTGTTTTACGGGGTGAGGATACGGGGTCTGCTAGCTCGTCCGAGTTTCCGGCCCCTCAAAACAGGGTTTTAGACAACAATTTGCACAACAATTTCACATCAAACATAGCACATCCAAAATATGTGATGCATAATTCATAGTTTTAACATCACAGCGCGATCATAAGCAATGTTTAAGCCACGGAAGTTCCCAAATGTGATCAACCATCATATGATCCATCGCCACCGGCGCCACCGCTCGCCGGAGACTCACCTTGAGCACGAGCTTGACGCGCAGCCTTCTTCCTCGCAATGATATCCGCCTTGGTCTCGTTCCACCACGCCGGCTGATCCTCGTCCATGCCGTCGGTGCGCATCATCATGGTTTCCTCTCCTCGGCCAAGAGCTCCTTCATGGCCTTGGCTTCTTTGGCTGCGATCATCTTCATGTCAAGCTCGGCCTTCAACTTGGCATCTTCCCTCCTTGCTTGCACCTTGGCAAGCTTCACCTCACTCTTCTTGTCGGTGATGAGGAGCTTGGTCTCCAACGTCTTCATCGTCAATGCCTCCTTGGACTTCATGAGTTGATCCAACTTCTCCCGGAAGCTAGCTGCTTCAAGTTCTACCTTGACCCTCTCCTTGGCCTTCTTGTTGCCCTCGGGCTTGCCGGTGTTTCTCCCACTCATGTCCTCCGCTTCATCATCCATGGTGAGAAGTGCCTCCTTCTTGCACTTTGGCTCGTTGTCCCGCAACTTCCACTTAGGAAGATGTTGAAGGATGGCAAAGCAATGTTGAAATTGAAATTCCTTGTTCTTTGAGCCGGCCATGTCCTTGTACCGTTGTTTAGCATACTTGGGATGCACAACAATAGTATGAGGAGATGTTTCCACATCGTCAACACATAATATGGATAGCTTGTGATGTTTCACATCATCAACACAAGGAAAACTTACATAGTCCTCCGGCACGCATCCACTAGGGGGGTTGTCGGCCACTTGATCCATGGCAGCACTCCAACGAGAACAAGCCGGCTTGATGATGTTCCATCGGCCTTCAAGGGAGCGGTAGGATCTGTCCGCCATGCTCTTCGTGCGAGGCTTCAGCTGGTGGTACAGATCCTCAATGCGCTCCCAATAGCGCTTGCCGCCTTGGTCCACTCCGGTGCACGCATCCATCCCCACCTTGCTCCAAGCACGGACCAAGATGGTGTCTTCGATCTCGCTGTAGTTCGCCGTGCGTGGCTTCGGCGTCGACGAAGAACCGGCGGCAGCCGGATCAACCTCAACCACCTCCTCCTCGTCACCCTCATCCTCCTCCTCCTCATCAATCTCTTCGACGTTGCACTCGGCATCGAATGCATCGATACCGGCGTCCAAATTCACCGCGGAACCATTGAGCATGTCCATGTAGGATGTTGTGGACTCAACATCGAACACCTTGTCTACGTCCATGGTGGATGGCGGCGGCGCGGGCGGCGCATCGGACGGAACGGAGGGAGGAGAGGGCGTGGCCTTGGAGGGCGGTGGAGGCGCGAGGCTGATGCGGTTGATGGCCTTTGTCCGCACCTTGGCCGGCGCGTGATACGTCTCCAACGTATCTATAATTTCTGATGTTCCATGCTTGTTTTATTACAATACCTACATGTTTTGTTCACACTTTATATCGTTTTGATGCGTTTTTCGGAACTAACCTATTGACGAGATGCCGAAGTGCCAGTTCCTGTTTTCTGCTGTTTTTGGTTTCAGAAATCCTAGTAAGGAAATATTCTCGGAATCGGACGAAATCAACGCCCAGCATCCTATTTTCCCACGAAGCTTCCAGAACACCCGAGGGCCACCAGAGGAGAGGCCCAGGGCCACCACACATGGTGGCGGCGCGGCCAGAGGGGGGGCGCCCCCCTGGTGTGTGGGCTCCCCGAGACCCTTCCGACTCCGCCCTTTCGCCTATAAAGTCTCTCTGACCTAAAACCACGATACGAATAAGCCACGGTACGAGAAAAGTTCCAGAGCCGCCGCCATCGCGAAGCCAAGATCTGGGGGACAGGAGTCTCTGTTCCGGCACGCCGCCGGGACGGGGAAGTGCCCCCGGAAGGCTCCTCCATCGACACCACCGCCATCTTCATCACCGCTGCTGCTCCCATGAGGAGGGAGTAGTTCTCCATCGAGGCTCGAGGCTGTACCGGTAGCTATGTGGTTCATCTCTCTCCTATGTACTTCAATACAATAATCTCATGACCTGCCTTACATGATTGAGATTCATATGATGATGCTTCTAATCTAGATATCATTATGCTAGTCAAGTGGATTTTACTTATGTGATCTCCGGAGACTCCTTGTCCCACGTGTGTAAAGGTGACAGTGTGTGCACCGTGTGGGTCTCTTAGGCTATATTTCACGAATACTTATTCACCGTTATGAATGGCATAGTGAAGTGCTTATTTATATCCCTTTATGATTGCAATGTGCTTTGTATCGCTACTAGTCTATGTGCTACTCATGTGATGTTATTAAAGTAGTCTATTCCTCCCGCATGGTGTAATGGTGACAAGTGTGTGCATCGTGTAGTTCTTGTCGTAGATTATGATCATAATCTCTTGTAGGTTATGGAGTTGATTATCGCTATGATAGTATTGATGTGATTTATTCCCCCTTCATAGTGTAAAGGTGACAAGTGTGTATGCTATGTTAGTACTCAGTTTATTTTGCAAAGATCTATTATGCTCTAAGGTTACTTAAACATGAATATCGAATGTTGTGGAGCTTGTTAACTCCGGCATTGAGGGTTCGTGTAATCCTACGCAACGAATGGTGTTCATTATCAAACAAGAGTATATGTAGCACAAATGAGAGAAGTTATTATTTATTATGCGATCAATGTTGAGAGTGTCCACTAGTGAAAGTATGATCCCTAGGCCTTGTTTCCAATACTGCAAACACCGCTTACTTACTGTTCTGTTGCATGTTTACTCGCTGCCATATTTTATTCAGATTGCTATTACCACTCATATACATCCATACTACTTGTATTTCACTATCTGACGAGGGATCACCTCGCCAATGCCTACGTATTGTAGACTTGGGTTTCGGGAGAGAGCGACGATGGAGATTCCGGGAGCGAGATTAGGCACACGACGTACCCAGCTTTGGGTCCCCTCGGTGGAGGATCCCTACGTGCTGCTAGCAATCCACTATATGATGATATGTACGTTTACAGGGTGTCGCCATAAGCGGGGCTATGTTGTCTATCTGTTGTCCTCTCCTCTATCGGGTACCCTGGCTAGCTTTATATATGCAACCAGCCTAGGGTTTTACAAGAGTCCTAGTCGACTACTTCTTCGGGTTGCCTTGTTGGGCCTTCTCCATATTGAGTATTCTCCATATTGGGCCGAGCCAGGTATACTAATAATGGGTACCCGAAGGGTATGCCCATGTCAGTAGCCCCCGAGTTTATAGGGAAGTTGAAGACTTGCGTAGAAACTCCAAGCATAACCATCTCCGAAGTCGAAGAAATACAAGGCGAGGTCCATGTCGTAGATCATGTGTAGCATAGATGATGTCAACGATTCTTGAAATTATTTTTCTATCGGGTGCGCGGCAGCGCTCCCGATGGGAGTAGCCCCCGAGTCTATGGGCAAGTGCTTGCACTTAGGCATAGACTCAAGTTGTACTACTTGATGAAGAACTTAACTATATTTCTGGAAGACTTGATGAAATCCATGTGCTCCCGATAGGAGTAGGCTCCACTCGAGTCGTAGAATCGAGTTGAGTCTACAAACCTGAATTGCCGTAGATGCTGTCGAAGTTATCTTTCTATCGGGTGCGCGACCAGCGCTCCCGATGGGAGTAGCCCCCGAGGCTACAGCCAAGTGTTTGCACTTGGGTGTAGGCTCAACTTGCTTTTAATCGACACCACAATTTTTCCTCTTTCTTGTATCTTATCGGGAGGGTGAACAATACCCTCGATAAGAGTAGCCCCCGAGCCTATGGTCAGGTGCTTGCACCTAGGCATAGGCTCAAGTTGTACTACTCGATAAAGAACTTGGCTATATTTCTGGGCGCAGCCCCTCTTTTTATCGACTCCGGGCCGTTGCTATTTTTATTTGACATCCATATCTATATTGTACAGGGATAATGGTAATTGGGGCTAGTTCATCTGACGGATCAGGTACTAGTTAACTGCTCTAGTGGCAATCCGCAAAAACCTACTTCAAGATCACGTCCCCGGACATGATCCCGGGATACTGGTGTTAACTAGACAGGTGCCGCTTAAGGTCTTACCATTCTGTCGAGTCCCAGTCATGTTTTATCGGGTACCTAACGCGTCCGTTAGGATTTTTCTTCGTATCTGTTGATATGGAAAAAAGTAGCAAACCGACGTCAGAGACGGGTGCCACGCCGCTCGGAACGGATCCGGGGTCTTACCTTCGCAAAGTTTTGCGGCATTCAGAGATTATTCGCGACTTTTAGCGCTCTGAGAATATATTGTCGAGTGCCTTGTTCGGCTGATGCAATGACCCATTTTACGGGCTCTTCTATATTTTTCTCGGGTGTGATGAGACAGCCGAATATATTGCGTTCTTCTATATTGTCGGGTACATCACCGATGCTCTTGCTCGGAACAATATGACGAGTCAATAGACTCGAAGATTTGTCCATCCTCTTTTTTTTTTCTTTTTGGTTCCTCCTTGATGATTTTTTCGTCGAGTTCCTCCTTGAAGAAAATTTCTTCGGGTCCTCCTTGAGGAAAATTCTTCGGGTCTTCCTTGAGGAAAATTCTTCGGGTCCTCCCTGAGGACAATTCTTCGGGTCCTCCCTGAGGACAATTCTTCGGGTCATCCCTGAGGACAATTCTTCAGGTCCTCCCTGAGGATATTTTTTTCGGGTTCCTCCTTCAGGAAAATTTCATCGGGTCCTGTTCTTTGTTGAAGACAATTTCGTCGAGTTCTCCTTATTGGGTACGACGCAGTCGACGCGCGATGAAATCTTCGAGTGCGGAGAAATTTTCAAGCCGAAGTAAAAACCACCAAATAGCGAGAATAGATGCTGCCAAATTTGTTGATGAAGAAATAACCGAGCCCCCGAGCGCTGCTGGGGTGACGTCATAATTGTTGCTTAGATACCATGTCGCAGTTATGACCCGGGGCGAAGTTGTTGTTGAGCCCCCGAGTGTTGGCTTCATAGATATGTATCCTGTTTTTGACTTCCACTAAAGAATCCGATGAAATTGACAAACCCCTTGAGGCTGAACCATTTGAATATTGAGTCATTGAAGATTACGCCATGAGAGATAAAGTCATTGTAGATGAATCCAAGATGAAATATTTTAAATGAATCCATATTAAAGAATACGCCATTTAAATATGAAGCATATATTGAAGATGAATCCGTCGATATCATAGAGGATGAATCCATTGACCCGAAGAAAATAATGAATCCATTGACCCGGAAGCTCATCGGGTAGTATTGTATAAGAGTCAACTTAATAATATCCATATAGATGAATCCGTTGATATCTTGGAGGATGAATCCATTGACCCAAAGAAAATAAATCCAGTAATAACCATAGAAGATGAATCCATTAACCCGGAAGCACGTCGGGTAGTATTGTATAAGAGGAAACCAATGATAACCCGAAGAGAATAAATCCAGTAATCCGAAGAAAATAAATCCACTGTCCCGAAGAAAATAAATCCATTGAGCCGATGAAGATATATCCAGAGCCGAAGAAAAGAAATTCACCAAGTAACCGAGTATATTTGAGGTAACGAAGTAATGGCGTAGCTCCCAGTGTTGGGTGAATTTGCTGTAATGAGGTAATGACGTAGCCCCCGAGTATTCGGGTGTGGCGAAAGTAAATAAATGAATTTTGGAGGAAGAGGAACACTTAGCTTTTTCATCGGGTGCGACGGGGTCATTGCTAGAGCAAGTCGTGCAGCTGGCATAGTCGATGTGATGGATCCACGACGAGCGTACCGCCGAGTGAGGCGAGTACGCGATGGCGAATTTACGGCGGGCGAGCCCCCGGGCGTGGCGAGTACGCGATGGCGAACGGGGTCGACATAGTAGAGGAAGTCGAAGTTTTATTTCAATCTGCAATTGTGTTGAAGTGCACAAATCCGCGTGCAAATAGCAGCACGACCCAAAAATATTTGGCAAAATAAATTTTACAAGTAGTAATTAATTGAAAATATAGCACCTGATGGTTCTTGTGTCGGATGTTATTCGTTGATGAACTTGATGGCTTGATCAATGTATGAGAGTAGCGATCGATGAGGTGGACGTAATTGATCGGCGAGGTGTGCAGCGTTTCAGCCGGAAGTTGTTGATGCAGCGGATGTAGTCAATGAAGTGACAATACGGCGAGTCCGGGACAGGTGAACCCTGAGTATGGAGTTCTTGGCGGCGAGTGTGGGCTGGCAAGCTTCAGAGATATATATATTTTTCGTCTGCAAACTCCTGTGGCTGGACCGAAACTTTTTTAGATGTCGCTCCGGCATCCGGACCTGATAACTTTCTTGGTTTAGAACTAAATCCTTTGTGCATGTCGTAGGCCATGATGAAGTGATGCGGACAGGACCGTCAACTGATACCAACGATTGAAATTGGGCGACTCGCGTGGCCATTGTCCAGAACATACGGCTCCTTGTTTTCTCCATAGCTTGGGTTCCATCAGCCATGTACTTGACCGTGCATGTTCCTCTAATAGCTTCACTTTTTTTATCTTTCTTTGAGTTGTTGTGGGCCACCAAGGAAACACCTAATCGTAGCGTCCATGACACCAACGAAGGAGCAAAGTAATTATTGACTCAACCATTGCTGTGCGAGCATGCCATGAGCGCAGTGCGCTGGCGCCGACGCAGAGCCCGTGTGCTTGGCAGAGAGAAGTACCAAACTCATTTTGCTTCCAAGTAACTTTCTTTTTTCCTTAAATCGGGACAGCTCATGCGACGAAGTCTAGCATCACCAAAGCTGATGGACTGTGTAGATAGGTTTCGCCGACTCGGCCAAAGGTCGATGGAGAGAGAACAGTCTCGCGTCGCGCCACCGTCAAGGTGGATCGACACAGCTTGCAAACACCATCCCGGAACGCGTCCAAGCTAGCCCGTTTGTCGAGATTTTTTGATGACGAAAAACCAGCCGTAATGGATGAAACAACACGTAAGCCGCCGTCGAAGGTTGAGGGATCCCGCCCGGATAACAAAATCCAATCGCCGCGATTTCCCACAGACGGCGCCAATTGACGAGGGATCACCTCGCCAATGCCTACGTATTGTAGACTTGGGTTTCGGGAGAGAGCGACGATGGAGATTCCGGGAGCGAGATTAGGCACACGACGTACCCAGCTTCGGGTCCCCTCGGTGGAGGATCCCTACGTGCTGCTAGCAATCCACTATATGATGATATGTACGTTTACAGGGTGTCGCCATAAGCGGGGCTATGTTGTCTATCTGTTGTCTTCTCCTCTATCGGGTACCCTGGCTAGCTTTATATATGCAACCAGCCTAGGGTTTTACAAGAGTCCTAGTCGACTACTTCTTCGGGTTGCCTTGTTGGACCTTCTCCATATTGAGTCTTCTCCATATTGGGCCGAGCCAGGTATACTAATAATGGGTACCCGAAGGGTATGCCCATGTCACTATCTCTTCGCCGAACTAGTGCACCTACACATCTGACAAGTGTATTAGGTGTGTTGGGGACACAAGAGACTTCTTGTATCGTGATTGCAGGGTTGCTTGAGAGGGATATCTTTGACCTCTTCCTCCCTGAGTACGATAAACCTTGGGTGATCCACTTAAGGGAAAACTTGTTGCTGTTCTACAAACCTCTGCTCTTGGAGGCCCAACACTGTCTACAAGAATAGAAGCACCCGTAGACATCAACGCGACGCCCCTCGGCCCGGCCGCCTTGGTCTTCAGCCTGCCCCCCTTCTTGGCAGCCGGCGGGGCTTCGACCGGCGAAGCTGCGGCCGCCGCCGCAGGTGCTTCGAAGAATTGCTTCGGGATCCTTTTCCTCTTCGACGGGATGGTGGCGGAGATCATGGCCGACACCACCCCGGCGTTCGGCGCAGCTCCGACGGCGACATCGACCACCGCGGCCGGAGGAGATGCATCGCCGGCGGCAGGCGGCTCTTGCGGACGATCCATGGCAGCGGGATCCGGCCGGGAAGGGCGCGGGGGAGGAGATCGGGCGGCGGCGGTTGGCTTCAGCGAAATGCTTCGCGCGCAGTGGAGTGGGCGATACTGGTTTCGCCCAGTATCCCCGCTCCCACCCCGCACAAGTAGGGGGCGACGACCCGCCCCGTACTCGAAAACAGCAAAAAACGACGCGGGTGCCGTTTTTACGGGACGTGCTAGACGGCCGGGTAAAGCCGAAACCCTCAAATCGGCGGTTATTATACGGGTTTGCCCCTTTTACGGGGTCTGTTAGACATGCTCTAAGCACCCAAGTTGCTGGATTTTGCTGCTAGCTTCCCCACGTACGAATATTTGTTTGTTGGATATTACCGTGCACTATCCATACATGCATGTTGGCAGTGAATCATTACTACACATAGTTCATGCATGCATGTATCAGGTATCCTCTGATTATGTGCAGCTTACCACATGCTATGGTTTATGCACTCACGCAAACATAGTGATAGACTTTGACTAAACAGTTCACCTCTGGACATACCTGCCACTCTCTGATCATTTCCTGCTTTTGGGTGGATGTTAACACTGCCATAGCTACAGCCCGAGCAGCGGGTTTGCAGGTTGTCTAGGTAATTAGTAGCATGACATGTGATAGTTGATTTGCATGCCGTGAGAATCTCTAAGCTGGATCGAACGGCAGCTAGAGGGGGGGGGGGGGCATTGCCACCGGGTGGCAACACCATATTTTGCATAGCCCTTTACCAAGGAGTGTTGTATTCTTGGCCTCTAGTCTTAAATTCTAATTAAGCCCCCTAGGTCCTTTGGCCGACACACTACACATTCCGTTTATCCCATCTATACCTTTTCACTATCCCCTTACCAAAAGAACATAGATAGGAAATAATCCGAATAGTTGGAGCACTCCTTGTGGAACTTGGAAGAAAGATAGCATATACAACACCATGTTGCTGAATACAAAGTTAATGAGAAATAAGTGTGCTCCAACAAATAAGAGTTTTCCTTTCAAGCTTGGCAGAATGTTGATAATATTAACTTCAGGTTCTTAGCCTTTTCCACAAAGATGATAGTGTCATCGGCGATTTGCCCGAGTTCTTGGCTCGTTCTATCATGATGGCCAACAAATCAACCACAATGTTAAATAACGTTGGTGGTAATTATGGACATCATGGACAACCCGACCCGACCCAAAAATCTCAGATAGGGCCCGACCATGACTGTAGGCTAGTCCTGGGCTTATATATCGATCTTGGTAGCCGGGCTGGCCCGATCCTGGGTTTTTGAAATAGGAAAGAGGCCCGGCTATGGCCTAGTAGGCTTTTCATTCGACGGGTCGGTCTTGGGCTTTGGAACAAGCGAAACGCTAGAGTCTTCCGGCACAAGCACATGCCGCCTATGGTGCTTTGTTAAAATATCAAGAAAGAGCTAGAGCTTTGGGTGGCCGCCGGTGCCAAGGGTGTGAGTATTTTGATGTTGCGAGAGTAGTCTGCCATGTAAACCCCCCACCCTTTTTTGGCCTTTGCTATCTTGTAAAACTGTCTCTTAATTAATAGAATGAGGCAAAACTTTTGCCTCCGTTTAAAAAAATAATAATTCTACACCTAAGAAATACTTAGGCCAGGCCGGGCCTAAAAAATCCGGTGCTAAAAAGCATAGGTCTTAGCCTATCCCGTACTGAACGTCGAGGACAAGCAATCCTGGCCTGGAATTTTGGGGGGGAGACTTGTATAGGATCTCCCCATTACGTAGGATCATAGGATCAACTTAGAGAAATCATACTTTTGCTATGCGAAAAAATCTGAAAATAATTAGCAACATGCATATAGGTTGTACCTACAACTCCAAAAAAATTCAGCTCAAAATCTAATCTACACTTGGAGAAACAAAAAAAGATAAATTCTGATGTGAATAGTATCAGATCTGGTTGAATAGTATTTCACACTATTCACACCCAGATTTATCTTTTTTGTCTCTCTAAGTGTATGTCGAATTTGAAGTTGCAAATTTTTGGCATTGCATATATAACATAGATGTGTGTTGTCATTTTTTTTCAGAATTTTTGAACATGTTTTATCTTTGCAAAAAATTAATCTCATAGATCTCATCTAAGATCTGATCCTACCTAAGTCTTCCCCGGAATTTTGGCTCGGGCTGCCCATGCCAAGGACTAGTTCATCCTGACGGCAGGTGGTCATGTCAGCTTGAGATATAGATGTTCAAGGTTTATTATATAAGTGAAAACAAACAAAATACGGAGAACATCAATTCTATTATATCCTCGAGATATAATTGCAACTTATAAAAGATCAGAATACTATAAGCGAAAACATATCCTACCAACCAAAACCATTTTCCCCAGCAAAAGCGAAAAACATTATAAAAGATCATACTACCTCTGTCCATAAAAGGATGTCAAAAGTTTCTCTAAATTTGGAGTACATAATATACCCACAGAAGCTTCTAGTTGGATCCTGAATCGTCTCAGATTTGCACCTTTCTGCAATCTTCACAGCATACTGATTTGCACCTGCCAGTTATGTCCAAAATAACATTACACGTCCCAGGCCAAGAAAATACGACCACTGCGATGATATTACTCTCTCGAACCAGTACAAACTGTTCGTGTTCATCCGTCAGATTCAGGTATCGATGTTCGAAGTTAATTATAAGTGGACGACAGGCAAAATACCGAAAACATCAATTCTATTCTATCCTCGAGAACGATTATAATTACAAGGGATCCTAATTACAAACTGTTGAGTTCGGTCTAGTAAATATCCTTCAGTGATCTCCTGGGCATCAGATCCTCGTGGCGAGCTTGTCGGCAACGACGAGCGGGTTGTGCTTGGCGATCGTCTCCCGCCCGGCGGTCTTGTAGTCGAAGCCGCAGTCGTGCTTGTCGGAGTAGCGGTGGACGCCGCAGAAGGTGCCCTCGCAGCGGCATCGGAACCCCAACATGCCCACCTTCTTGCGGCAGGTCGCGCACCGGTTCTTCGCCGGCATCGGCTGCTTCGTGGACGCCAAGGACGGCTCAGCACCATCAGAGGACGCGACGGTGACGATCGTCTTGGCCTTCTTCTCCGGAGGCGCGGTTGAAGCGGCAGGGGCGATGAAGACGCTGTCCGCGGCCGTGGTGTCAGAGGCGGCGGCGACGCGTTCCTTGTAGCACTTGGAGCACAAGTTGCCCGTGGCGGCGGCGCCGTAGAAGCCGCAGCCGGTGGGACACTTGCCGGCCGTCTCCTCGCTGTCACTGTCACTGTCAGGGCACTTGCGCTTCAGGGAAGTCGCCGACGCGTGGTGCGCCATTGCTAGATGCTACTCCTCGAACACACGTCCGCGCGTTTCTACTTGGGCGGCGGGACGTGCGTGATCTGCCTGAAGTTCTCTCGTGAGGCGGCGAGGCTACGTGTGCGTTTGGTGAAGATCCTGGGCTGTGGGCGAGTAGACCTTTATCGGCTGGGCGATAGCCGTAGACGAGGTGGTTTCGGGTTCTAACCGACCGGCCGAGCCGGACTGCGCGACGGACAGCGTGTGCATGCAGGAAGCCAGGAACGGATTTTCGATCGTACGCTGTACGCAACGCAAGACGTTCCGGAAGGATCTGAAGCAGACAAAGCTAAAGATAACAATCGAAGATTATTTTTTCCTCTAGGTGCTAACACGTGCTTCGTAATTTTGCCTGTCAGCCACTTGCAATTATTTTAGGAAATGAACTTTTTGATTTGGTAATTAAGTTTTCATAAGCGGGATTGCTATTGTTTCTACATGTCTCGAGCTAGAGATGAAAACGGAACTGAAACGGACGGAACTGACTAGTGCCATAATGCGGATGGTACACGTGATAAGCTACTCTCAAGTCTCAAACAAACAAAGAAAAACTAGTGCCATATTTTATAAAATCATAAATGATATGGAAACTCCGGAAACAAATATGAAAGCAGATACTGTTAAGACAAAATTAGGGTGATTAGGTAAACGAAGGGACCCATTGAATCATGAATACAAACTCAAGCAAACCTTTTCCTAACCCTGACATGGTTGCTCAGTGTGATGGGTGTAGGGGATGGGGTCCGTAGAATGTTCAGTTTGACAATGTCACTCACGTGTTGGGCTCACTAGATTGGCTATGCAAAACAACCTTAAAATGGAAATTTTGTATTGGTCGCAAATATAATTTTTGTTTCCATATCAGTTCCATCGGAGAACGTTGTTTTTTTTTCCGTCCTTAAAAAAAAAGTCGTTTCTGCTTCCCTTTTTCACAGAAAAATCGGAATGTTTTCGCTCCATTTTAGTCTCTATCTCGAGCACATCTTTGATCGGTGCTTGACTGCCTAAGGTTGTCATGTCAATGCGATAGAAAACTTTTATGATGGTGACACGTTCTCTGGAAAACACTAGCAACCTATTTAGATATGTGAGGATAAATATTAACACAAATAGATTTAAACACACCATCTTGCATAGCTAGCGCAACCTAACATAAGATTTAAACACACCATATGTGAGGAAATTTAGTATGGATTATGTCTATTTTCTTAACATACATTTATTGTGAATTCATCCTGACAAATAATTAAAATATCCTAATACAAATTAGAAAAAAACAATTTAACTGGAAACTATACTTCAAGTTTAGCTCCAAAAAGAACTCAATGGTAAATAATAGAATCTAAAGGTATAATTGCCTCACCCCCATGGAGCACTCCGGCTGTATCCACGATAGGCACGTCGCGTGGAAGGATTGGGCATTGGCCTCGCTCGGTCTCTTCTGTTTGATCCACGTGTTGCAGTATGGTTGGCAAGGAAAGAAATATCTCCAAGGGAAAAAGCATCGCGAGTCGCGACCCAACTTTCCCCAGTGCCCGCATGTGAAACCCTAGCGCCGCCTTCCACTCCTCTCCTCGATCTCCTCTCTCTCGGCGCACCCTCCAATCTCCTCCACGGAAACGGCGCAGCCGGCGGAGCGTTGGCCACGCCGCAGCTCCTCCTCTCCGTCCTTTCTTCGCGCGCGACCACAGGCACAGCTCACTCCGTCTCCGGCTCGTCTTCGTCCTGTTCAGCGGCTGGTCGAGCTCCATCTCTTCGACTCTAGCCAAGCCCAAGCAACCGCCACGCATCGCCAAAGAGACAGGCATCCTCCGTCGCGCCGCCGCCGCCGCCGTTATGTTCTTCGGCGCCGACGCTGCTGAGAGGGCTCCTCAATGCCAGCAAATCAGGGGAGGCCGCCCTACAGGTTTGTCTCCTCTTCCTTGCTTGTACGTGTGTGCGGGTGTAAAAAAATTTTGATGTCCTTATTCCTCGAGTGGCTGAGGAAAAACCAGTAGGGCAATTTGGAGTCAGCGCAGCGTCCATGAAGGAGGAGGATGTGCTCCACCTCCTCTCTCTCCTCACGGCTCCGGTGCCAATCTTCGTATAGGCTGGAAGGGGATCCCAATCTTTCCACCTCTCCTATCAATTTCTCAATTGCTCTCTCATAAGTAGCCATCTGTCGCACTCATGCTTTTCATATTTGTATATTCAGATTTTGTTTCATCTTTAACTACAAGGTGTTCGATCAAAAATCCTAGCAGGTTATAGCGGAAGATTAATACATGTAATGTTTATATTTGTGAAATTTACCTGGAGCTAAAGATGACTTGCTCAATAGTCATTTTTTTAATTGATTGAGTTTTGAAATTGTGTTTGTTGATTGAATATACAGATTGCGATTTACAGATGTATTTGAATCTATCAGGGGGTTTTCTATATAGATGGCAAGATTTAACCTGACCATTAGCAGCTTGGTGTTGATTCTTCTTATAGAGCATCAATGTGATATCTCCTATTGCAGGCAAGAACACTCTTAGCTACATGTGCCTATTTTGTGTACTTTTCCCACGTTGTGCTAGGTTATACATTTTCCATGGTTAATCTGTTATGTGAACTTTTCTGCTGTCACATATTTGATGCTGCCGTGTTAGGGGGATGAGAAGCAACAGGGAGGGCTGTGGCGGTCGAGCAAGAGAGGGGATTGGGGAGGAGATGCGCAGAACGGAATTGGCGGCTAAGGTTTCCACTCTGGAGTGCCTTTTTATACCACGCGGTAAAAAAAAACAGTCAAGATTGGTGCTAAGGAGAGCTCCGACGGGTAGTAACTCAAAGCGATGTAAGACAGGTAAATTATATTGCATAAGGAAGATTAAAAAATTATGGAAATTATCCGCCTTGATAATGTGAGAAAATAGATGTTCAATAGTTGGTTAGGTTGGTCAGGTTGGGTGCAGGAAGGCTAAGTTTTCAGCCCCGTCCTTCTTTTTTCCGTTTAATGTTCGTTAGTTTATTTATTATTTCAGATTCATCTACTAATTTGATATATGTTTAGGCCAGGTTTCACTTTTCAGCAAGTTAATATGAAATTTCATATCTGCACCATGAAATTCTTATTATCATTCTTAACATACCTTTTAATTAGGTTTAATTGGGTAATGAGGTTCAAACTGTAAGTGACAGAATCACAGAGCACGGAAAAGCTAAGGGCACTATCATGTTTTAAGGTACAATCATTTGCACAATCCCATTCCAGTGTGTACTTCCTTTTACTCAAGAGATTTCTTTATAATTATCTTTTAGGGAAGATTCAATGCTTATAAAAGGATAGCATATAGGTTTCCTGATGGGCTACGCTCTCTATTATTTGTTAAAGTGGGATCAGAATGTTAGAGTATATGATGTGTTTTTGTTGTTTAATTAAACTCTCATTCTTTTTGTCATATGCTCTACCTCAAGAATTTCTTCTAGATTTCCTTTTGTCCATTTTCAATTGTGAATGCTTTGTTTCAGGACCTGAAGAGGAAGTTTTTGCACTGGAATTCAAATGGACCTTGATCAGGTTAGTATTTGAATTATCATTATCACTGCAATATGTTTTTATTTCACATATTAGTTGAGCATGTATGATGAGAATTTTCTCCTTTTTGTTCATAGGTTCTGAAAAGTACGCTAGGCGTTTGTCCTCACCTCGGAAAGGTTCTCGGTGCCCTTGGTTACTCTAGGTCTTATTCAGTCCAGATTGTTTCCATGTATTTCTTTTCTAGGTGCTGATTGTGCTAGCTGCTCACTATTTCACTTTTTATTTGAATCAGTCAAGCGTTTTAAGTGGAATATTGGGGTGAAATCTTGTTCTTCGAGTAGGTAAAGGTTTGAACTTTATGTTTTGAACCACACTGCAAGTTAGAGTTTTTTCCCAGTTAAATTACTTGCTATATCATCACATGTTTCATTTTTTTCATGCGTTTCAGATATACCATGCTTTTTACTGTAGGTCAGCAGGGCGGTTTTTTTCTAATCTCATCACATTCTAAAAATGTAAGTGATTTTTTATTACATTCAGTTATTCGTTTCCCCTAGGAACAACTATTATCTTCCTTATTTTGGGTTTCACATGTTCTGTGTTGGCTTATTTCCTGATGAACAACTATTATCTTCCTTATTTTGGGTTTCACATGTTCTTTGTTGGCTTATTTTGGGTTTCCCCTAGAAACCACATCTCATTGCAATGTACTCACATCTACAGATTTCGTGTCGGGGGCATATAGGGTATATAAGGCCACCTCACAATGCCCTCCCAAACTGATGCCAAAGCAACTAGGCCAATTACGGTCACTCATATTGCTTTATAATGTATATATTATGCTATTGTCCATTCTTCTATTTGTACCATTACAACCAAATCTCATGCGTAACGTTACTATATATAATGGTGTGTTGTCAGGATATGGTGGAAGGGTTACTATGAGTGGCTTGGAGTTTAACCAAGCTAATATACATGCTCACATGATAAATGAGATATAAATGTAGTTTAATATTAATATTAGGTGAAAATATGCTCTGTAGTTAGGTTCATCATTTTATTCAGTAGTTACTGTCCTACAACTAATACGTGTAACATTTTCTTCAGTTCGTTGTACATGAAGAACCACATTCAAAGAATAACTGGTATATGTCCGTTAGAAATTTTTGCAGTCTGTATGTCATTTTTATGCGATGTATACATTTTGATAGTTGGCCTCCGAATAATCTGAATGTTATATAGTGGCGAACTCCAAGAAATTGGGTTGCCTCTGTATTAATCAGTGTGGTTTCACCAAGTATGCTTTGTCACCTCTGTCTGTATTGGTATTTTTCCTAGGTGTTTGAGTTGCAGTAAGATGGTTTTCCTCTTTCTTGAATTTAATTTCCGCCATTCATGCCTCTTTGTGCCTATATTTTTCCAGGTTGCTATAGGAGAAAGGCCTGGTGTATCCGTTTTCTAGCTACAATGATCACCATCATACAGGTTACCTCGTTGTGCCTTTCTTTGTTTATGTGAATCTCTTTGTATTTGAATTGGTTACTCTCCAATTAGGCAAATCATGATACTAAAACTTGCCGGATGCATGATACATAGCCTTGCACATATATTTACTTCCTGAATTTCTCTTTGCTGCAGTTGGGTGTTTCATCTGGGTTTGCTTTGAGTGGCAAGTGTTAACGACCATGCTGATACTTTATCCAATGAGGAGGTTGCTGGAATCTACAATCAGTTTTGCTTTCCCTGCTACTCTCTGTTTGTGAAAAAATGCCTTTGCTTCCTCTACTTTGCATGTATATCTTATAAACTTGGCACCGTATTATTGAGTTAAGTATGGTCCCAGTTTTGGAGGTTGCATTCATTCAATGTTTAACACACAGTGCAATGAGACATTTAACAATCAGTAACATATGAGGCAAAACCTGGTGTCTATTCATGTTTCAATTCGAAATACAAGTGTTCTACTTTTCAAAGTTGATTTGGCCATTAAAAGGAAACTGCGGTTCAAATTTATCAATATATCAAAAATATTTGTATTTTTTGAGGGATGCGATGGCTTTTACTCTTAGGAAAAAAATACACACATATTCTTCATCTATGTTCTGTTCTTATCAGTGTTTTCTTTTCTGTACTAAGTATGGTTGTGTTAATTGGTGTCCTGCAGATATCGTGGAGAGAAGGGGCATGTTTAGAACTTGACAGTCCAGATGACCTTGGTTGGAATCTACTTTCAGTTTTCTTAGAAGTCTGCTTTCCCTGCTATCCTCTCTCAGTTTTCTTAGAAGTCTGCTTTCCCGGCTATCCTCTATCTCTGAATAAATTTCCTTTGCTTGATCAGCTCACATCTTTATTTATAGTTTCCCCTGTTTCTAATCAATGTACATATATAGATAGTATGTTTGTCTTTTTTGCGACGACAAAATTAATTGTTGACTGCATCTATGTCAGTGGCCTTCTGTCAGTACGGAGTCAACAGGTTGAGGCGGCATAGCGGTGTCTGACACTTCTTTACATAGGTTGGTCACATTGTTTTCGAAGTTTTCGAGTAACACACATTTTCCCAAATTAAACCATAGAATGCATGTGAGAGTAGAATGCATGTGAGAGTAGAATGCATAGGTCTATGAAAATTTGATTTGCTCAAAATTATTATAGGTTACTAAGCTGCTACTATTAGAATTTGAGTTGAGGCATAGAAAGAACTGAACTTTGTTTATAGTGCTTTCTATCATCTTTTGACGGTTTGAGACCTTTCATATATGCACAAAAGTTAATAGCTTAGATTTAATTTGTAGTTGATAAAAACGTCGCAAAGGTGTCATTCTAGGTTAGTTAAAGAAAAGTAAATATTGAAATCATTAACCTTTTTCTATGCCTAACCTTACTTTGTTTCCACGCCTAGGTTGTATACATAACATATGATGGTTATGCGTATTTAGGGCTTAACAGGTTTTGTTCATAAAGCCTTAGTGCATATATTTGTTGGTTTGACTGTTTTCTCGTATAATTTGTGTTTTCTCATCTCACCATGCATGTATTGATGGACCCGTACTTTTTTCTATTTCGGAAAGACACTCATGATGATGACGTCTGCCCAGATGAGGAGGAATGAAGAACCTCGAGGTTATATCCTTCTTCTTTCCCGTATAAAGGTTCCAGAATATAGATTTGAAGCACCTATATAGATTCCCTTTGCTTGATCTGCTCTAAATACATTTCCTTTGCTTGATCTGTTCACATCTTTATTTTGTAGTTTTTTCCGTTTCTAATCAATGCACATATATAGATATTATATATATGTGCATGGAGATTCTTTCTTCTCTTATTCATAGTCTACTAGAGATGCATGCCTGCAGACCATATGCATATCGGAGAACACTTTAAGAACGCATTTCGTTTAGCTTCTTCCATAAAGTTATACATGGAAGATATACATGCTCTTTTTTTCGTTCATTTCATGCATGTGGACTTGCTAGAATATAGAACTGACGCCCCCTTCCTATTTCAGCCTGATGGGTTCCCCACGATGCTCTTCTACCCAGCTCGGAAGAATATCTTTGAGCGTGTTTGTTCTTAAATACAGTATTTCACATCCTATTTAGGGGTGCGTCTGGTAATAATGTTTTTTCTTTCAGTTGGTAGCAATAACATCGACCGCACATGGCTTCTCAGCAGTGCTACCATCTAAATTTGGATCTACCGAATTGTCTCTAGACTCCTGAAACTAGCATAAAACATGCATGCTCAAGTTCAGTGCATATTTCAAAGCTGCCAATCAGTATGGAGTTTTTCAAGGATACAGATATTCCATCTCTAGATCTCTGCAAGCTTGCATATGTGCCATTGTATATCGATGTTTAAGGATAGCTGAAAATGATAAATCTGCTTTTAGTATTGCATTCCGTCTATTGATTCAGTTTGTTTAACTGAAATTTGCTGATAACTTTTGAGGGGGACCGGCTGTTGGTGGAGATATCAAGTTCATCAAGAGGCATGCCGACATCCTTCTGAGGTTGAAGTGCAATGTTGCAAGAAATACCAGCTGACATGCATGATCAAGGCCCTCTTAACTATGTGATGGCTCCACAATACTCCTGTTGTCATACCTTCGTGTTTTCTTTCAAATATCGTTTACTCATGCTGCTCATGTGATACTAATATTATTTCCCTCGGTCTCTCATTGTTGTATTTCTTTTAAGAAAAGCTTTTGGTAGCCAAGATGTTGATATACCTGAGATACATATTGCATCCATTTCCACATTAGTAGTCAGACTTCAGTAAAATGTCCATTATCTACTTTCTTCCAATTTAAGCTATAATATTTAAGAATGACTTTACAATTTTTTTTATAATTACAAACCATTGATGCTGGGGAACAAAGCGTGCATAATAAATGAATTCATGCGGCCGAAGGAAAACACAAGGTAAGTGGCTACAAGTGAAATATGAAGTGGCGCTCTCATTCTCATTTTTCACACAAATAGGTATTATTCAAAATATTCTTATAGATGTACAATAGCCGAAATAAGTTATATGTATCAAGAGTTATTACATTTTTTTCCATTCGTAGATATGTTGTCAGGGATATGCCATGGAGACACTCCTGAGGTGGCCACCGCATCCTAGCAGCAACAGCCTAGGATGGAGATCCATTTAGGTGGCCCTCGCCACTATCAGCCTGCGATGAAGATCTGTGTAGACCACCTGTCCAAGCCACGGCAGCCTGTCATGAAGCCACCCGTAGGTGGGCACGACATCCCTACGAACGCGACTGGCATATGTTGGTGAATACAAAATTTAGAAGCAACTGAATGGAATACTGTTGGTGACTGTAAATTTCTGAAAGGAAATGGTTTTAGCTTTTGTTTTGGTCAACGCCATTGCTGCCGCTGATGTTGTCTTTGTAATCAGAGGTGTTCCGTTCGTGATCTTACTACAGTTTGGGCTAGGCTAATTTTTGCACATGGTACATGCTACTTCGGCCCCAAAGCAGCTAGCAGCACACATAAATGATGAACCAGCTTGTACATATATTTCTCTTATGTGTTTGCTGGAACTAATTAATATACAAAAATTCAGAGAATGCTTCAGGTTATAAGCATTGGTGGCGATTAGGATTTTTTTCCAGGCCAACTTCAGTACTTCACAATATCCTCTTAACATGCGTCATGTAGGTTCTCGAAAAAAGTGAATTCACAATAGACATTATAAGTGATTCTCATTCATTATATCACCTGAACAACCCTTATTAGAATTAGAACAATCAGAATAATAGTGATGTTATTATTAGTTGGACAGAGTATCTTGCTGGGCGCGTGTAAGCGTTCGCTGCTGCATTTGCAGTTTTGTGTGCTTGAACCTAATTTAGTTATAGCAGCAACTTATTGTAAAACCTAAGAGATGTATTACTAGCTCTGTCTACAAATGGTTGTGGTAAATTTATCTAAATTTAGATGCATCTTAACACTCTTTAGTATATATATACATCCACATTTAGAAAAAACTTTTAAAACATTTATTTATGGATAGATGGGGCATTATATTGGTAGTTACTTTTTATCGCTGCTATTAGAATAATACCGACGCACAATCCACGGGGTCGTGCGCCAAGGCGCACATCTAAATCTAGTATTATAATAAACATTGTATCTAAATATTTAGCAATAGGAAGTGTGTCATTGCATGTACTATATTTAACAGTGTAAATGTGTAATAGGTATAAAGGTTTGTTATAAACAGTTGCACATCAAAGATATAAGAGTTCCTATGGACTTATTTGATGCAATGGGTTTTATCGGCATAATCCAAATCCCAAAAAATCCATATCATCATGGCACACTAGAAGGGTTGATTTTCCGTGGAAAAGAGGAATCATGGATTGCGAGCCGGCCCAATCCCATCCCGAAACACGTAGCCAACTATGCACGTTGTTTACGGATCCGGGTGGTGCTGCAAGCAGAATGAGTTTAAGCATCGATCTGACGTATGTTGTAGACCATTTGTCATACATGGTGTTCTTTTCGGCTTCCAGTACTTCTTTCCTGAGAAGAGGCTAGCTTCCTGGCCTCCAAATTTGGTTAGACCTCTAGACTAATTCTGAAGTCGTGTAGAAGTCACCAAATTCGTACATAAAGTTGTTTAGAAACATAATCAAATTATATTTGGGCGCCGAGCTTATCAAAAAAGTTGGGGACGGTAGCTTCGTGGAGTACATGGCTTTCAACATCTCTAGTAGATCCCGGAAAATGGTACCGAATATTTTTGGTATGGATAAAAGAAGAGGCACCGAATAAGTCCCGGATAACGAACTCTGGCTCCTTGCTGGATAAAAGAACAGGAACAAAGAAGGTGGAAATCTAGAGGATATGTGCACTTTCAACAATTTCATTAACTCACACGGGCTGGTTGAAATCCCAATCTCTGGCCGGGCCTATACTTGGAGCAATATGCAGGCGAGCCCCCTTTTGGAACAAATAGACTAGTTCTTTTCTTCAACGCTTTGGACTTCGACCTTTCCGAACACTGAGATAAAGCCGCTATCCCGCAACACTTCAGACCACATCCCCTCCTTATTTCAGTGGGTACGGACATCCCCAAGGCTAGAATATTCCGCTTCGAATTTTTTTGGGTTGACTGTCAAGGCTTCATGAGCGTTGTTGAGAACGCTTGGGCTATTTCCTGTAGAGCAAGAGACTGTGCATGTGTCATCTCTTCAAAACTCAAAAATACTAGAAAAGCCCTGAAGAACTGGAGTAAAAATACCTCACGTATCTTCATGTGGATGGACAGATGCAACCTGGTTCTCAACTTACTTGATGGTTTAGAAGAACAACGACCACTCTCTATGTCTGAGTTCAATTTCCGGATAATTTTGAAAAAAACGCATTGCAAATCTGCTACACTACAAGCGCATATACTAGAAGAATAGATGCACCATAAGATGGGTTAAACTTGGTGGGGAAAATACGAAATTCTTCCATGCTGCGGCCACCATATCATACAGAAGAAATAAAATTTCTACGTTTACTTCTAATGATGGTGTCTCTTACAATGGTCACAATTCCAAGGCTGCCATAATCTGGAACACCTTCTTCAAGCGTTTGGGCTCCTCCGATAAGCCCATCATGCACTTCTCACTTGGAAACCTTATTAATAGGATGGATGGGCTTGATTCACTCTCCCTTCCTTTTACTACAGAGGAAATTGATAATATTATAAAATCTCTACCCACAGACCGTGCCCCAGGTCCTGATGGTTTCAACGGCCTCTTCCTCAAGAGGTGCTGGCACATCATCAAATATGATTTTTACGCACTCTGTCACGCTTTCTTCAACGGCACCATCAACCTGCAGTGCATAAATAATTCTCACATCAAGTTGATCCCAAAAGTTCTGTAACATCCCAAGTTTTAACAATAATGAAATCAAGAGAGAGATCAAGTACTCAAAATTTGCAACAAACAAAAACTTTTTATATGCATAGTGTGTCACATACAAGATCATGCCTATGAGTGATTTCTTTTGGTGCATTTGCCATGATGGGTGTTGATATGGTTATCACATGCTAATAAACTCTAATATATGATCATAATACCCCTCTTTGAGGAAACACAAGAAAATGCCAAGTGTGATCCAAAACCCTCACCTACACATAGGTCAAAAATGCAAACCATCACCAAAGGCCACCATGGCTTGATCTTTTGTTTCTAAAATGATTATATAACTCAAACAAACCTAAATGCATCAAAGAAACCAAAATTTAATCAATTTTGAACTCAAAACCATCTCACATATGATGATGGTCACATATGCAATTTATTACATGAGCCCCTCTTTACCCCTCTGGTTAAATCATTTCTTGCACTAAACTTGACTAACCAAAGCAATGTCATCCAAGACCATGTCAAGATGATGAACTTTCATGTTGACCACCCTGGCTAGAGTTGACTAGGTTGACCAGAATAAGGGTGACAAGTGAGGACTTTATATCAATGTGAAGATCATACCCAATTTGATTTTTTGCAAACAACCTTCATTTTGACCACCACCACCACCACTCTACTGCAAATAATATATAAATCAAACCCTACAAATTTCATTCAAAAATTCCAAGTTTGAGTTCTTGCGGCCATTTGGTCGAGCACCTTGTGTGCATAAACCTGCCAACTCCATACATTGTAAAATCCAGTGGTTCCTTGCATAAACCATCAAGCCTAGCTCATCACCAGTACCTCATTGACCTCCTGGAACATTGCCAAGCACAAGGGACAAGGTGTGGTACAAGATTTCATCACCATTTCAACTAGAACATGGCATGCCGTGGCATGCCGTGGCATGGACATGCCATCACTCTCCCTGAGCCAATCCAGCATGCACCACCGTGTCATGTTGGTTCTCCACACCTCACTGAGTAGCCTCGACGCAGCCCCCGACGATTTGGTGCACCACACGAGCCACACCGTGCACGCCCAGAGTCACCCAGACACGCACGCGCACGACAGAGCGTGCATGGTGCGCGCCACAGACGCGCCCGGCCACGTCGACGCCAGAGCTGCCTCGTTGACCCCTGCCGCCCCTCTCTGCGCCAAACGCTCCACGACGACGCTGTGACCTGCCCAGACATGGCCATTGGCCCGCGGGAACGCCGTGCGCCACACCCACGCCGACGACGTCCGCCACGGTACTGGCCGCTTCCGTCATGCGCACGAGCTCGTCTCGCCCTCGTTTTCACCGCAATCAAGCCCTGCGTCATCGCCAGGACGTCGCCTGCCCGCGTGCATCATCGCCAGTGCCTCTGCGCCGCTGTAGCACCGTCGTTGACGGTGAGATCACCCATGCGCCCCGGCCACCTCCAGACCCTATAAAAGGAGGCACCCCCGCACCTCACTCTCCACACCATTCTTGCTCGCCTCCCTCTTCTCAAGCTCCTCGTCCCCTCGCCCTGCTCGATTAGCCACCGCCGCCGTCCAATTTCACCGCCGGAGCCCGTGGAGGTGCTGAGAAGGGCGCCGTCGATCCAGGCCACCCCCGGCGACGCCACTGCTACCAGGCGCCTCGCCGTCGTCGACAACCTCCCCACGCACACTGCCAGACACCTGCAACGGCCTGGTACTCCCTCCGACCCCCTACCCGAGCCGCCGGAGCTCGTCCTTCTCGCCGGAGACGGTGACGATTAGCGTCCGTTCGATCTCGTTCTGATCCTACGGCTCACCTCCTCTGTACCGATTCGCTGTGTTAAACTCGCTGACGCGTGGACCCCACGCTGTCAGGCGGCCCGTGGCGTTGGAAGCGCTACTGGGCTGGCCCAACTTCTTTTCCTCAGTGCAGCCCATTTCTCTTTCCCGCCTAAGCCCACGTATTCAAATTGAGATTTTCGAATTTAAATTAATTAGCCTCTGATGCTGTTTTCAAAAATTAATAGAATAAAATCTACCCAATCAAATTTGACAAATTTTATATATTTGGAAACCTTGTGAAAATATCTACAAAACTACACTGGTCCCAACCCTAAATTGTTTGTCGAATTAATCTGAGAAAATAAACAAGGCAGGGCCTTTTTCCACTTCAATTAATTATTAAAAATTGAATAAAAATGCTATTAAGTTAAAACCAACTCTCAAAAATCATATTTCAATATATCTATCAGAATATGTAACAATATTGCATCATTGTTTTCATGATCATGTCCTTGTTTAAAAATTGGCCCTAAGGCTATTTAAAGTACTTTTTAAATGAGCATATCCCTTATTAATGTGTATGAGAGCATCTCTCTCATTTAAATCTTGTCCTCACTAAGTTAACATGAAGAAGACACTATGGTTATGTAAAACTCATATTAATTTAGTTGATAATATTAAACATTAATCAAGGATTATTAAAAAGGCATGAGGTGATGCACCTCATTTAAATCTTTTTCCCAAATAATGATTATGAAGAGGTTGACCTTGGTCCACCTAGGTCATATGATATTAATTGAGGAAATTAAATATTAATCAAACTTAATGAGAGGGAATTATTTTCTCTCAAGAAGTAAATAGCAACCCAAATTAATATTTATAATGAGAGGAAATTATTTTTCTTAAGAATAAGAATTAAATCAACTCACATAATAAGCATGTGTTATGATAGCTTAGTAAGAGTGATTCATATGTGTGCTTAGCTTAGTATTTGAGTTGTGTGGTGACTGTGTGTATTATACTCGTATTTAGACGCTAGTACCGAGGAGTACGCTGAGGAGGAGGAGGTCTAGAATCAAGGAGAGGAAGACCACTTTGATCAGTACAACAATCAAGGCAAGCTAATACACTTGCAAAGTGCAAAGCTCTCAAGGGCAAAGCACCCCACCATTTGTTTTATCTTTATTGAGCCTATCCCAGTTTTATTACAAGTTTTACCTTCAAGTTTTACTACGTTACTTTATCAAAGTACTTTTTGATTCATGATTCACTTGATCTAGAGTAGGACAATATCATCAAAGTTAGCTTAGGACAAATAAGTTAAGTTAGCACCCCTCATGACTAGTGGCTAGTGCTAAATACCTAAAATTGACTACTCTAGATGGGAACATTGTGATATGAGATGATGATGGTGAAATTTATGAAAGTAATCTTGAAGGTAAATAATACCAAGAGAAGATAGTGATTTTTGATGAAAACTAATGCTGGTTTGGATGCGATACCTTTCCAATAATGAGTACCCCCACAATACCTGATTATAGGTAAGGTTTAACTAGAAGTTTATGTATCTTAGTATGGGTTCCCTCTGAACACACATCATAGGGGTTATGCCGAGGCTGCCTCCGTTGTTGAGAAATGATGTGAATTGAGGTGAATTGTCCGGCCAAGCCTCGTGCGGTTCCCGGGTTGACGAGTTGGTCTTCACCTGGGAGGCCAAGCTCATGGGGAGAGGTGCTCATACTAGGGTTAGTAAATGAAAGGTTATGGTTGATGATCCGCGTACCGTGATACGATGATTCGGGAAATCCCGACGGATGAAATCAAATATTGTGGCACAAGTGTGCAAACTCTGCAGAGTGTAAAACTATTCGAATAGCCGTGTCCACGGTTACGGACAATTGGAAAGGCCATTCTGTTTCCGTCATTAGAAATTTATGAGAAAATGAGGGTTGACTTTGAATGTGGTGACTTGAACTTGAAACCACAACGGAGTTGTGGGAATGACACTAATGTTCCCACTTGAGCTAGTGAACTTAATCGTAGTCTTGATGAAATACTTATGAAATAAAACTGGCTTTACGCAAATAAAACTAGAGCTTAGTATCCCTTATTAAAAGTTGATCTTAGTTAATTAGTATTAGTTTGCGAGTACTTTGAAGTACTCACGGCTGTGTCCCTGGCTATTCAAATGGCCAGAATATGAAGAAGAGCAGCAGTATGAGGATGACGGTCAGCAGGACGTCTACAACAACTAGGAGTCGCCTGACGTCAAGCGTTGGCCTGTGAAATAGATAGCCCCCTCTTATTACGTTTCCGCTACTATGTTGTTCGTTGATCAATAGATCAACTATTTGTGTAATATTGGATCATGTGATCCCCTTTTGTAAGACAATGATGGTTTGTAATGCATGATGACTTATGATATCAGCTGTTATGTCTCGTAACAACAATATTCCTGGGATTGCGATGAATGACATAATAGGCATCCGGACCTAAAAATCCGGGTGTTGACAAGTTGGTATCAGAGCCATTGTTTGACCTTAGGAGACCCTAGTTTAGAATGGACGTTCTGAAAAATCTAGTTTATAAAACCAAGGAAATGAATATCTGTGAAAAACTTACTCATGTTCTCTTCTACAGGATCTTTTCAAAAATGATGAGCCATGCCCCTTCTTTTAAATTCATCTAAAAATGTTGTCACACTTAGTCACATCTCTAACTTAATCATCCATTTCACTTTCAGATGGAGCCCTACGTCCAGACGGAGACCTACGATCTGGAGAACGGAGGAAGTCTGGTGTTCGAGCGCGACTTGTACCTAGTGTCCGAGAGGCTCGAACGCCCACCTCCCCAGTTCCATGGAGTCCGGATCCACGACACCCCCACCGGGAACAGCGAGTGGATGATCACCGCTGACTTGAAGGGAAGTTCGGAGCCTCCCATCTCGGAGAGGATCCTTTTCTCCTTCAAGGCATGCAACTGGCCGGACGGGCTTGCTCACGCCCTTCAGGAGGGACTTGCTCGGGTGTGCGGACAGAACATCTCCGCACTCCGGGGAAGCCGCTTCGCCTACTTCGCGAGGCACGACACCATGGGAGAACCCATGGCACTCTCTTCGCACCCGGTGCTCAAGATCCACGTGGAGCATTTGGACTTAATGCTTCATGAGACCCGGAAGGACCCGGAGCGGACGCGTGTTCACAACCACCGTGCCCGGATGGCCTTGGCTCACCATGCCGACGCCATCGGGATGCTCGCCAAGGACCGCAAGTCACTCCGCTCGCGGCGCGCCAAGAAGGATGCCACCATCAAACGCCTTCGCGACAAGATACGCACCTTGGAGGTGACTGTCCGGAATCAGCAGGACCGGATCCGGGAGATGGAGGAGGATGGAGAAGACATCCGGGGAGGAGACAACTTCCGAGTGACGACAACGACTTTGAGGATGATGAGTTCAGCGACGAGGAAGACTACGCGTTTCTGGAGTCCGAGGAGGATGGGATCATTCCCATCGATGTGGATGAAGACGATGAGGAGTAGTTGCACTAGCTTCACTTACGTAGGTGTGAGTTGTATCCCGCACCATGTATCGTAGTTTGTGGAAAAGGGGTTCTTAAAACCCTTAGTGTGTTAATCTGTAATGTGTGATGTTGTGTGAATAAATAAAATGTGTGTTATGTTCATCATGAAAATATTTCAAGTTTTACGTTTTAACTTAACTCAAAATAAGCCATAGAAATTCCCTCTCATCTTATGATCTATCTATCTGTTCAGATGGCCCCTCCAAACCGCAACCAGGATGCAATGCTACAATTACTGCAAACTCTGTTGGCTGACCGAGAAGATGAAAGGGCTGAAAGGCAAGCCAATATCGCAGCACTGCAGCAGATCGCCAATCAGGGCCATGGAAACCATGATCATCCTGGATCTAAACTTAAGAACTTCCAAAACACCAACCCACATGTCTTCAGTAAGACGGAGGAACCCTTAGATGCAGATGACTGGCTGCAAACCATGGAAAACAACTTGGAGGTAGCCGGAGTGGATGAGAACGAGAAGGTGCTGTTTGCTACGCACTACCTAGCCGGACCAGCAAGAGCTTGGTGGACAAGCGCCCGTGCATTGAATGCCAGACAGATGATGACTTGGGCTGATTTCAAGCTCAAGTTTAGCAAGTATCATGTGCCACCAGGTTTGATCACGAAAATGAGGGATGAGTTCAGGGAACTAAAGCAAGGAAGAATGTCGGTGGTAGAATACCGCGACAGGTTCCTCACCCTGTCAAGGTATGCCCCCGATGAAACCGACACCACAGAGAAAAGAAAGGAGAGATTCCTCAACGGTCTGCACGATGAGATGCAGACAGTCTTAGTCAACATCCCCTTCGCTGACCTAGAAGCCCTCGTGGACTCTGCCATCCAGATGGAAGGAAAACTGCACCAGGCAAATGAAAACCGCAAACGCCGCATGATGAACCAAAGTGGGCCCAGCAATACACCCCGGTTTCGCCCCAGCTCAAGCGGTGGTTTCAACCCCCGCAACACCAAGCCCCAAAACCAGATGTCGCGCCCCGGTTTTCAGAACCGGAGCGGAGGAAACCCAAGGCCAGGAGGCCCCCACCACAACAATAACTATGTACACCACAACAGCAACCTCAACCGCGCTCCGCCGCGCACCCCCAACCACAACCATAACAACAACAACACCAACACTGCACCCAGAACGGGAAGCAATGCCATCCCCGTTGCAACCAAGGACAAGTCCACAATCACCTGCTATGAATGTGGAGTGGTGGGACACTACTCCAACGAGTGCCCCAAAAGGCTGGCCAAGCTCGCGGCAACACCTCCGCACCAGCTCGGCGACAACGCCGTGTCTCCACCGGCAAAAAGTTCGTCCCCAACAACCCGAACAACCGTGGAGGTCGCCTCTACCACATGAACACCGAGGAAGCCCGGGAAGCATCGGATGTGGTGCTGGGTATGTTCTCTGTTAACTCAATACCAAGCAAGAGTGTTGTTTGATTCGGGAGCATCGCATTCATTTGTTACTCGAAGATTTTGTGAGCACTAGTAAGATTCAACCCATCGACTTGAAACATGTCATGATAGTTCAAATACCTGGATCAACAACTAAAGCTAGAAAATTTTGCAAAGAAGTACCCATCAAAATTCAAGAAATAATGTTTTTCGCAAACTTAATTGTTACGGGAACAAAAGGATTGGAAGTAGTACTGGGTATGGATTGGATGGCGAAACATCATGGAGTGATAGACTGCGCCAAGAAGGCCATCACCATGACTAGTAGCACTGGAATAACAATAGAACATGTGTCTGAGAAACTGCCCAGAAATTTCACTCGCAATCAAGGTGTAGCCAAACCAACTCGGATCAGATCAGGGTCGTCTGTCGATACGCTGATGTGTTTCCGGATGATCTACCCGGTATGCCCCCAGATAGGGATATCGAGTTTATCATCGAGTTAATTCCTGGAACCGGACCGATAGCCCAGAGAGCCTATAGCATGAACCCAGCAGAGTTAGTAGAGCTGAAGAAGCAACTGGATGATATGTTGTTCAAGGGTCTGATTCGACCAAGTGCGTCGCCTTGGAGATCACCAGTCTTGTTTGTGGATAAGAAGGATGGTGCCAACCGGTTATGTACGGATTACCGTAAACTTAATGATGTCACCATCAAAAACAAATACCCCTTGCCAAAGATAGAAGACCTGTTTGACCAGTTGACCGGTGCCACAGTGTTCTCTAAGATTGATCTTAGGACTGGTTACCATCGGCTGAAGATCCGTGCATCGGATATTCCCAAGACTGCCTTTACCACCGGATATGGGTTGTATGAGTACAACGTCATGTCATTTGGATTAACCAATGCCCTCGCCTACTTCATGAACCTCATGAATAAGATTTTCATGAACTTCTGGATAAGTTTGTCGTTGTCTTCATCGACGACATCCTTATCTACTCCAAAACCGAAGAGGAACACGAACAACATTTGGAGGTTATCCTAGAAACCCTTAGGCAGCACAAGTTGTACGCCAAGTTCAGCAAGTGTGAGTTTTGGTTGAAAGAGGTTGGATTCTCGGGACACATCCTGTCGCGGGAGGAATTGTCTGTAGACCCGGCCAAAATCAAAGCTCGTTGAAGAATGGAAAACCCCAACCACACAAACCGAGGTCCGTGCATTTCTTGGATTAGCGGGATATTACCGTAGATTTGTTGAAGGGTTCTCAAGCATTGCTAGGCCAATGACACAACTCGTTGAAGAAAGATAAGAAGTTTGAATGGATGATAAATGTGAAGCCGACTTCCGAGCAACTTAAAACCAAACTAACCACGACCCCCATCCTAATCATGCCGGACATCACCAAACCCTTTGACGTCTATTGTGACGCATCTAAGATTGGTCTTGGATGTGTGTTGATGCAAGAAGGAAAGGTGATATCTTATCCGTCCGGCAGTTGAAACGAGCATGAGCAAAACTACCCAACCCATGACCTCGAGCTTGCGGCCGTAGTGTTAGCACCGAAAGTTTGGCGTCATTACCTCATGGGTAATCGATGCGAGATCTATTCGGATCACAAGAGCACGAAGTATATCTTCACCCAGAAAGAGCTGAATATGAGGCAAAGAAGATGGTTGGAACTGATAAAGGACTATGATATGGAAATCCACTATCACCCCGGCAAGGCCAATGTTGTAGCAGATGCCCTGAGTAGACAGCCGTGTCAGCTAAACTCCATGATCGCCGCAGAACAACCTAGTCTGCATGAAGAGTTTGAACAGTTTAGGTTGGAACTAGTTAGTGAAGGATACCTAGCCAGCATAGAGCTGCAACCTACTTTGATTGGTCAAATCAAGGAAGCCCAGAAGGGAAATGCAAGCATTGCCGGAATCAAGAGTCAAATGGCAGCAGGAAAGGCACCGGGATTCACGAGAAGATGAAGAAGGAGTACTTTGGTACAACGGTCGCCTATGTGTGCCGTCGGACTCGAGTTGAAACAAGTCATACTGCAAGGAGGCCCACGACACCTTATACTCTATCCATCCCGGAGGTACCAAGATGTACCAAGATTTGAAGGAACAATTTTGGTGGCATGGAATGAAGCGAGAAATAGGGAGCTACATAGCTAAGTGTGATATCTGTCAGAGAGTTAAGGCAGAACATCAACGACCCGCCGGACTGTTGCAACCCTTACAGATTCCAGAATGGAAGTGGGACTTAGTCGGAATGGACTTTATCATCGGACTGCCCAAATCTAGCAGAGGAAATGATTCCATTTGGGTAGTGGTAGACAGATTAACCAAAGTAGCCCATTTTATCCCCGTCAAAACCACTTATCAAGGCCCAAAGCTAGCAGAGTTGTACATCTCAAGAATAGTCGCCCGCACGGAACACCGAAGTCAATAGTGTCGGATAGAGGATCGCAATTCACCTCAAGATTACGGCGAGAAAGTACATGAGGGACTTGGAACCCGGCTGAATTTCAGCACCGCTTATCACCCCCAAGCCGACGGACGGATCGAAAGAGTCAACCAGATACTCGAGGATATGCTCTGAGCCTGTGTACTGGAATATGGATCCAAGTGGGAAGACTGTTTGCCTTACGCAGAATTCTCGTACAACAATAGTTATCAAGCCAGCTTACAGATGGCCCCCTTTGAAGCCCTGTACGGAAGAAAGTGTCGTACCCCGCTGAATTGGTCCGAAGTCGGAGAAAGCCAAGTCTTTGGACCAGATGTTCTTCGAGAAGCCGAAGAGAAGGTGCACAAGATTCGCGAGTACCTCAAGACTCACGCGCAGTCAAGACAGAAGAGCTACGCCGACAAGAGACGCCGAGAGATGACCTTCGAGATTGGAGATTTTGTTTATCTCAAGGTGTCACCCCTCAAAGGAATGCAGAGATTCCAGCTGAAAGGAAAGCTCGCGCCCCGATATGTCGGACCCTTCAAGGTTCTAGTCGCCGCGGAGAAGTATCTTATCAATCGGAACTACCGGAAGAAATGGCGGCTGTGCACAATGTGTTCCACATATCACTGCTCCGGAAGTGCCTTGAAGTACCAGAGAAGACTGAAGTGTTCAAGAATATTGATCACAGATCGGTGGACCTCAACTCAGACTTGACGTATCGCGAAGTACCTATTCGCATACTGGAAGAAGCATACGAGAACCACCCGCACCGGGAGTATCAAGTTCCTGAAGATTCAGTGGAGCAATCACACTGAAGACGAAGCCACCTGGGAGCGAGAGGAAGACATGAAGAAGGAATACCCAGATCTCTTTAGCACCTAGTTTTCTTTAAGATCTCGGGACGAGATCTTTTGTAAGGGGGAAAGGTTTGTAACATCCCAAGTTTTAACAATAATGAAATCAAGAGAGAGATCAAGTACTCAAAATTTGCAACAAACAAAAACTTTTTATATGCATAGTGTGTCACATACAAGATCATGCCTATGAGTGATTTCTTTTGGTGCATTTGCCATGATGGGTGTTGATATGGTTATCACATGCTAATAAACTCTAATATATGATCATAATACCCCTCTTTGAGGAAACACAAGAAAATGCCAAGTGTTATCCAAAACCCTCACCTACACATAGGTCAAAAATGCAAACCATCACCAAAGGCCACCATGGCTTGATATTTTGTTTCTAAAATGATTATATAACTCAAACAAACCTAAATGCATCAAACAAACCAAAATTTAATCAATTTTGAACTCAAAACCATCTCACATATGATGATGGTCACATATGCAATTTATTACATGAGCCCCTCTTTACCCTCCGGTTAAATCATTTCTTGCACTAAACTTGACTAACCAAAGCAATGTCATCCAAGACCATGTCAAGATGATGAACTTTCATGTTGACCACCCCGGCTAGATTTGACTAGGTTGACCAGAATAAGGGTGACAAGTGAGGACTTTATATCAATGTGAAGATCATACCCAATTTGATTTTTTGCAAACAACCTTCATTTTGACCACCCCCACCACCACTCTACTGCAAATAATATATAAATCAAACCCTACAAATTTCATTCAAAAATTCCAAGTTTGAGTTCTTGCGGCCATTTGGTCGAGCACCTTGTGTGCATAAACCTGCCAACTCCATACATTGTAAAATCCAGTGGTTCCTTGCATAAACCATCAAGCCTAGCTCATCACCAGTACCTCATTGACCTCCTGGAACATTGCCAAGCACAAGGGACAAGGTGTGGTACAAGATTTCATCACCATTTCAACTAGAACATGGCATGCCGTGGCATGCCGTGGCATGGACATGCCATCACTCTCCCTGAGCCAATCCAGCATGCACCACCGTGTCATGTTGGTTCTCCACACCTCACTGAGTAGCCTCGACGCAGCCCCCGACGATTTGGTGCACCACACGAGCCACACCGTGCACGCCCAGAGTCGCCCAGACACGCACGCGCACGACAGAGCGTGCATGGTGCGCGCCACAGACGCGCCCGGCCACGTCGACGCCAGAGCTGCCTCGTTGACCCCTGCCGCCCCTCTCTGCGCCAAACGCTCCACGACGACGCTGTGACCTGCCCAGACATGGCCATTGGCCCGCGGGAACGCCGTGCGCCACACCCACGCCGACGACGTCCGCCACGGTGTCGGCCGCTTCCGTCATGCGCACGAGCTCGTCTCGCCCTCGTTTTCACCGCAATCAAGCCCTGCGTCATCGCCGGGACGTCGCCTGCCCGCGTGCATCATCGCCGGTGCCTCGCGCCGGCCGCAGCACCGTCGTTGACGGTGAGATCACCCATGCGCCCCGGCCACCTCCAGACCCTATAAAAGGAGGCACCCCCGCACCTCACTCTCCACACCATTCTTGCTCGCCTCCCTCTTCTCAAGCTCCTCATCCCCTCGCCCTGCTCGATTAGCCACCGCCGCCGTCCAATTTCACCGCCGGAGCCCGTGGAGGTGCTGAGAAGGGCGCCGTCGATCCAGGCCACCCCCGGCGACGCCACTGCTACCAGGCGCCTCGCCGTCGTCGACAACCTCCCCACGCACACTGCCAGACACCTGCAACGGCCTGGTACTCCCTCCGACCCCCTACCCGAGCCACCGGAGCTCGTCCTTCTCGCCGGAGACGACGACGATTAGCGTCCGTTCGATCTCGTTCTGATCCTACGGCTCACCTCCTCTGTACCGATTCGCTGTGTTAAACTCGGCCGACGCGTGGACCCCACACTGTCGGGCGGCCCGTGGCGTTGGAAGCGCTACTCGGGCCGGCCCAACTTCTTTTCCTCGGTGCAGCCCATTTCTCTTTCCCGCCTAAGCCCACGTATTCAAATTGAGATTTTCGAATTTAAATTAATTAGCCTCGATGCTGTTTTCAAAAATTAATAGAATAAAATCTACCCAATCAAATTTGACAAATTTTATATATTTGGAAACCTTGTGAAAATATCTACAAAACTACACTGGTCCCAACCCTAAATTGTTTGTCGAATTAATCTGAGAAAATAAACAAGGCAGGGCCTTTTTCCACTTCAATTAATTATTAAAAATTGAATAAAAATGCTATTAAGTTAAAACCAAATCTCAAAAATCATATTTCAATATATCTATCAGAATATGTAACAATATTGCATCATTGTTTGCATGATCATGTCCTTGTTTAAAAATTGGCCCTAAGGCTATTTAAAGTACTTTTTAAATGAGCATATCCCTTATTAATGTGTATGAGAGCATCTCTCTCATTTAAATCTTGTCCTCACTAAGTTAACATGAAGAAGACACTATGGTTATGTAAAACTCATATTAATTTAGTTGATAATATTAAACATTAATCAAGGATTATTAAAAAGGCATGAGGTGATGCACCTCATTTAAATCTTTTTCCCAAATAATGATTATGAAGAGGTTGACCTTGGTCCACCTAGGTCATATGATATTAATTGAGGAAATTAAATCTTAATCAAACTTAATGAGAGGGAATTATTTTCTCTCAAGAAGTAAATAGCAACCCAAATTAATATTTATAATGAGAGGAAATTATTTTTCTTAAGAATAAGAATTAAATCAACTCACATAATAAGCATGTGTTATGATAGCTTAGTAAGAGTGATTCATATGTGTGCTTAGCTTAGTATTTGAGTTGTGTGGTGACTGTGTGTATTATACTCGTATTTAGACGCTAGTACCGAGGAGTACGCTGAGGAGGAGGAGGTCTACAATCAAGGAGAGGAAGACCACTTTGATCAGTACAGACAATCAAGGCAAGCTAATACACTTGCAAAGTGCAAAGCTCTCAAGGGCAAAGCACCCCACCATTTGTTTTATCTTTATTGAGCCTATCCCAGTTTTATTACAAGTTTTACCTTCAAGTTTTACTACGTTACTTTATCAAAGTACTTTTTGATTCATGATTCACTTGATCTAGAGTAGGACAATATCATCAAAGTTAGCTTAGGACAAATAAGTTAAGTTAGCACCCCTCATGACTAGTGGCTAGTGCTAAATACCTAAAATTGACTACTCTAGATGGGAACATTGTGATATGAGATGATGATGGTGAAATTTATGAAAGTAATCTTGAAGGTAAATAATACCAAGAGAAGATAGTGATTTTTGATGAAAACTAATGCTGGTTTGGATGCGATACCTTTCCAATAATGAGTACCCCCACAATACCTGATTATAGGTAAGGTTTAACTAGAAGTTTATGTATCTTAGTATGGGTTCCCTCTGAACACACATCATAGGGGTTATGCTCGAGGCTGCCTCCGTTGTTGAGAAATGATGTGAATTGAGGTGAATTGTCCGGCCAAGCCCCGTGCGGTTCCCGAGTTGACGAGTTGGTCTTCACTGGGAGGCCAAGCTCATGGGGAGAGGTGCTCATACTAGGGTTAGTAAATGAAAGGTTATGGTTGATGATCCGCGTACCGTGATACGATGATTCGGGGAAATCCCGACGGATGAAATCAAATATTGTGGCACAAGTGTGCAAACTCTGCAGAGTGTAAAACTATTCGAATAGCCGTGTCCACGGTTACGGACAATTGGAAAGGCCATTCTGTTTCCGTCATTAGAAATTTATGAGAAAATGAGGGTTGACTTTGAATGTGGTGACTTGAACTTGAAACCACAACGGAGTTGTGGGAATGACACTAATGTTCCCACTTGAGCTAGTGAACTTAATCGTAGTCTTGATGAAATACTTATGAAATAAAACTGGCTTTACGCAAATAAAACTAGAGCTTAGTATCCCTTATTAAAAGTTGATCTTAGTTAATTAGTATTAGTTTGCGAGTACTTTGAAGTACTCACGGCTGTGTCCACTGGCTATTCAAATGGCCAGAATATGAAGAAGAGCGACGGTATGAGGATGACGGTCAGCAGGACGTCTACAACAACTAGGAGTCGCCTGACGTCAAGCGTTGGCCTGTGAAATAGATAGCCCCCTCTTATTACGTTTCCGCTACTATGTTGTTCGTTGATCAATAGATCAACTATTTGTGTAATATTGGATCATGTGATCCCCTTTTGTAAGACAATGATGGTTTGTAATGCATGATGACTTATGATATCAGCTGTTATGTCTCGTAACAACAATATTCCTGGGATTGCGATGAATGACATAATAGGCATCCGGACCTAAAAATTCGGGTGTTGACAAGTTGGTATCAGAGCCATTGTTTGACCTTAGGAGACCCTAGTTTAGAATGGACGTTCTGAAAAATCTAGTTTATAAAACCAAGGAAATGAATATCTGTGAAAAACTTACTCATGTTCTCTTCTACAGGATCTTTTCAAAAATGATGAGCCATGCCCCTTCTTTTAAATTCATCTAAAAATGTTGTCACACTTAGTCACATCTCTAACTTAATCATCCATTTCACTTTCAGATGGAGCCCTACGTCCAGACGGAGACCTACGATCTGGAGAACGGAGGAAGTACGGGTGTTCGAGCGCGACTTGTACCTAGTGTCCGAGAGGCTCGAACGCCCACCTCCCCGATTCCATGGAGTCCGGATCCACGACACCCCCACCGGGGAACGAGCGGTGGATGATCACCGCTGACTTGAAGGGAAGTTCGGAGCCTCCCATCTCGGAGAGGATCCTTTTCTCCTTCAAGGCATGCAAGCTGGCCGGACGGGCTTGCTCACGCCCTTCGGGGAGGGACTTGCTCGGGTGTGCGGACGGAACATCTCCGCACTCCGGGGAAGCCGCTTCGCCTACTTCGCGAGGCACGACACCATGGGAGAACCCATGGCACTCTCTTCGCACCCGGTGCTCAAGATCCACGTGGAGCATTTGGACTTAATGCTTCATGAGACCCGGAAGGACCTGGAGCGGACGCGTGTTCACAACCACCGTGCCCAGATGGCCTTGGCTCACCATGCCGACGCCATCAGGATGCTCGCCAAGGACCGCAAGTCACTCCGCCTGCAGCGCGCCAAGAAGGATGCCACCATCAAACGCCTTCGCGACAAGATACGCACCTTGGAGGTGACTGTCCGGAATCAGCAGGACCGGATCCAGGAGATGGAGGAGGATGGAGAAGACATCCAGGGAGGAGACAACTTCCTGAGTGACGACAACGACTTTGAGGATGATGAGTTCACTGACGAGGAAGACTACGCGTTTCTGGAGTCCGAGGAGGATGGGATCATTCCCATCGATGTGGATGAAGACGATGAGGAGTAGTTGCACTAGCTTCACTTACGTAGGTGTGAGTTGTATCCCGCACCATGTATCGTAGTTTGTGGAAAAGGGGTTCTTAAAACCCTTAGTGTGTTAATCTGTAATGTGTGATGTTGTGTGAATAAATAAAATGTGTGTTATGTTCATCATGAAAATATTTCAAGTTTTACGTTTTAACTTAACTCAAAATAAGCCATAGAAATTCCCTCTCATCTTATGATCTATCTATCTGTTCAGATGGCCCCTCCAAACCGCAACCAGGATGCAATGCTACAATTACCGCAAACTCTGTTGGCTGACCGAGAAGATGAAAGGGCTGAAAGGCAAGCCAATATCGCAGCACTGCAGCAGATCGCCAATCAGGGCCATGGAAACCATGATCATCCTGGATCTAAACTTAAGAACTTCCAAAACACCAACCCACATGTCTTCGGTAAGACGGAGGAACCCTTAGATGCAGATGACTGGCTGCAAACCATGGAAAATAACTTGGAGGTAGCTGGAGTGGATGAGAACGAGAAGGTGCTGTTTGCTACGCACTACCTAGCCGGACCAGCAAGAGCTTGGTGGACAAGCGCCCGTGCATTGAATGCCGGACAGATGATGACTTGGGCTGATTTCAAGCTCAAGTTTAGCAAGTATCATGTGCCACCAGGTTTGATCAAGAAAATGAGGGATGAGTTCAGGGAACTAAAGCAAGGAAGAATGTCGGTGGTAGAATACCGCGACAGGTTCCTCACCCTGTCAAGGTATGCCCCCGATGAAACCGACACCACAGAGAAAAGAAAGGAGAGATTCCTCAACGGTCTGCACGATGAGATGCAGACGGTCTTAGTCAACATCCCCTTCGCCGACCTAGAAGCCCTCGTAGACTCTGCCATCCAGATGGAAGGCAAACTGCACCAGGCAAATGAAAACCGCAAACGCCGCATGATGAACCAAAGTGGGCCCAGCAATACACCCCGGTTTCGCCCCGACTCAAGCGGTGGTTTCAACCCCCGCAACACCAAGCCCCAAAACCAGATGTCGCGCCCCGGTTTTCAGAACCGGAGCGGAGGAAACCCAAGGCCAGGAGGCCCCCACCACAACAATAACTATGTACACCACAACAGCAACCTCAACCGCGCTCCGCCGCGCACCCCCAACCACAACCATAACAACAACAACACCAACATCGCACCCAGAACGGGAAGCAATGCCATCCCCGTTGCAACCAAGGACAAGTCCACAATCACCTGCTATGAATGTGGAGTGGTGGGACACTACTCCAACGAGTGCCCCAAAAGGCTGGCCAAGCTCGCCGGCAACACCTCTGCACCAGCTCAGCAGCAACGCCGTGTCTCCACCGGCAAAAAGTTCGTCCCCAACAACCCGAACAACCGTGGAGGTCGCCTCTACCACATGAACACCGAGGAAGCCCAGGAAGCATCAGATGTGGTGCTGGGTATGTTCTCTGTTAACTCAATACCAGCAAGAGTGTTGTTTGATTCAGGAGCATCGCATTCATTTGTTACTGAAGATTTTGTGAGCACTAGTAAGATTCAACCCATCAGCTTGAAACATGTCATGATAGTTCAAATACCTGGATCAACAACTAAAGCTAGAAAATTTTGCAAAGAAGTACCCATCAAAATTCAAGAAATAATGTTTTTCGCAAACTTAATTGTTCTGGGAACAAAAGGATTGGAAGTAGTACTGGGTATGGATTGGATGGCGAAACATCATGGAGTGATAGACTGCGCCAAGAAGGCCATCACCATGACTAGTAGCACCGGAATAACAATAGAACATGTGTCTGAGAAACTGCCCAGAAATTTCACCTGCAATCAAGGTGTAGCCAAACCAACTCTGGATCAGATCAGGGTCGTCTGTCGATACGCTGATGTGTTTCCGGATGATCTACCCGGTATGCCCCCGGATAGGGATATCGAGTTTATCATCGAGTTAATTCCTGGAACCGGACCGATAGCCCAGAGAGCCTATAGCATGAACCCGAGCGAGTTAGTAGAGTCTGAAGAAGCAAACTGGATGATATGTTGTTCAAGGGTCTGATTCGACCAAGTGCGTCGCCTTGGAGATCACCAGTCTTGTTTGTGGATAAGAAGGATGGTGCCAACCGGTTATGTACGGATTACCGTAAACTTAATGATGTCACCATCAAAAACAAATACCCCTTGACAAAGATAGAAGACCTGTTTGACCAGTTGACCGGTGCCACAGTGTTCTCTAAGATTGATCTTAGGATCTGGTTACCATCAGCTCGAAGATCCGTGCATCGGATATTCCCAAGACTCGCCTTTACCACCGGATATGGGTTGTATGAGTACAACGTCATGTCATTTGGATTAACCAATGCCCCTGCCTACTTCATGAACCTCATGAATAAGATTTTCATGAACTTCCTGGATAAGTTTGTCGTTGTCTTCATCGACGACATCCTTATCTACTCCAAAACCGAAGAGGAACACGAACAACATTTGGAGGTTATCCTAGAAACCCTTAGGCAGCACAAGTTGTACGCCAAGTTCAGCAAGTGTGAGTTTTGGTTGAAAGAGGTTGGATTCCTGGGACACATCCTGTCTGCAGGAGGAATTGCTGTAGACCCAGCCAAAATCAAAACTGTTGAAGAATGGAAAACCCCAACCACACAAACCGAGGTCCGTGCATTTCTTGGATTAGCGGGATATTACCGTAGATTTGTTGAAGGGTTCTCAAGCATTGCTAGGCCAATGACACAACTGTTGAAGAAAGATAAGAAGTTTGAATGGACTGATAAATGTGAAGCCAGCTTCCAGCAACTTAAAACCAAACTAACCACAGCCCCCATCCTAATCATGCCGGACATCACCAAACCCTTTGACGTCTATTGTGACGCATCTAAGATTGGTCTTGGATGTGTGTTGATGCAAGAAGGAAAGGTGATATCTTATCTGTCCCGGCAGTTGAAACAGCATGAGCAAAACTACCCAACCCATGACCTCGAGCTTGCAGCCGTAGTGTTAGCACTGAAAGTTTGGCGTCATTACCTCATGGGTAATCGATGCGAGATCTATTCAGATCACAAGAGCCTGAAGTATATCTTCACCCAGAAAGAGCTGAATATGAGGCAAAGAAGATGGTTGGAACTGATAAAGGACTATGATATGGAAATCCACTATCACCCCGGCAAGGCCAATGTTGTAGCAGATGCCCTGAGTAGACAGCCGTGTCAGCTAAACTCCATGATCGCCGCAGAACAACCTAGTCTGCATGAAGAGTTTGAACAGTTTAGGTTGGAACTAGTTAGTGAAGGATACCTAGCCAGCATAGAGCTGCAACCTACTTTGATTGGTCAAATCAAGGAAGCCCAGAAGGAAATGCAAGCATTGCCGGAATCAAGAGTCAAATGGCAGCAGGAAAGGCACCGGGATTCACAGAAGATGAAGAAGGAGTACTTTGGTACAACGGTCGCCTATGTGTGCCGTCAGACTCAGAATTGAAACAAGTCATACTGCAGGAGGCCCACGACACCTTATACTCTATCCATCCCGGAGGTACCAAGATGTACCAAGATTTGAAGGAACAATTTTGGTGGCATGGAATGAAGCGAGAAATAGGGAGCTACATAGCTAAGTGTGATATCTGTCAGAGAGTTAAGGCAGAACATCAACGACCCGCGGACTGTTGCAACCCTTACAGATTCCAGAATGGAAGTGGGACTTAGTCGGAATGGACTTTATCACCGGACTGCCCAAATCTAGCAGAGGAAATGATTCCATTTGGGTAGTGGTAGACAGATTAACCAAAGTAGCCCATTTTATCCCCGTCAAAACCACTTATCAAGGCCCAAAGCTAGCAGAGTTGTACATCTCAAGAATAGTCGCCCTGCACGGAACACCGAAGTCAATAGTGTCAGATAGAGGATCGCAATTCACCTCAAGATTCTGGCAGAAAGTACATGAGGGACTTGGAACCCGGCTGAATTTCAGCACCGCTTATCACCCCCAAACTGACGGACAGACTGAAAGAGTCAACCAGATACTCGAGGATATGCTCTGAGCCTGTGTACTGGAATATGGATCCAAGTGGGAAGACTGTTTGCCTTACGCAGAATTCTCGTACAACAATAGTTATCAAGCCAGCTTACAGATGGCCCCCTTTGAAGCCCTGTACGGAAGAAAGTGTCGTACCCCGCTGAATTGGTCCGAAGTCGGAGAAAGCCAAGTCTTTGGACCAGATGTTCTTCGAGAAGCCGAAGAGAAGGTGCACAAGATTCGCGAGTACCTCAAGACTGCGCAGTCAAGACAGAAGAGCTACGCCGACAAGAGACGCCGAGAGATGACCTTCGAGATTGGAGATTTTGTTTATCTCAAGGTGTCACCCCTCAAAGGAATGCAGAGATTCCAGCTGAAAGGAAAGCTCGCGCCCCGATATGTCGGACCCTTCAAGGTTCTGAGTCGCCGCGGAGAAGTATCTTATCAACTGGAACTACCGGAAGAAATGGCGGCTGTGCACAATGTGTTCCACATATCACTGCTCCGGAAGTGCCTTGAAGTACCAGAGAAGACTGAAGTGTTCAAGAATATTGATCACAGATCGGTGGACCTCAACTCAGACTTGACGTATCGCGAAGTACCTATTCGCATACTGGAAGAAGCATACAGAACCACCCGCACCAGGAGTATCAAGTTCCTGAAGATTCAGTGGAGCAATCACACTGAAGACGAAGCCACCTGGGAGCGAGAGGAAGACATGAAGAAGGAATACCCCGATCTCTTTAGCACCTAGTTTTCTTTAAGATCTCGGGACGAGATCTTTTGTAAGGGGGAAAGGTTTGTAACATCCCAAGTTTTAACAATAATGAAATCAAGAGAGAGATCAAGTACTCAAAATTTGCAACAAACAAAAACTTTTTATATGCATAGTGTGTCACATACAAGATCATGCCTATGAGTGATTTCTTTTGGTGCATTTGCCATGATGGGTGTTGATATGGTTATCACATGCTAATAAACTCTAATATATGATCATAATACCCCTCTTTGAGGAAACACAAGAAAATGCCAAGTGTTATCCAAAACCCTCACCTACACATAGGTCAAAAATGCAAACCATCACCAAAGGCCACCATGGCTTGATCTTTTGTTTCTAAAATGATTATATAACTCAAACAAACCTAAATGCATCAAAGAAACCAAAATTTAATCAATTTTGAACTCAAAACCATCTCACATATGATGATGGTCACATATGCAATTTATTACATGAGCCCCTCTTTACCCCTCTGGTTAAATCATTTCTTGCACTAAACTTGACTAACCAAAGCAATGTCATCCAAGACCATGTCAAGATGATGAACTTTCATGTTGACCACCCTGGCTAGATTTGACTAGGTTGACCAGAATAAGGGTGACAAGTGAGGACTTTATATCAATGTGAAGATCATACCCAATTTGATTTTTTGCAAACAACCTTCATTTTGACCACCCCCACCACCACTCTACTGCAAATAATATATAAATCAAACCCTACAAATTTCATTCAAAAATTCCAAGTTTGAGTTCTTGCGGCCATTTGGTCGAGCACCTTGTGTGCATAAACCTGCCAACTCCATACATTGTAAAATCCAGTGGTTCCTTGCATAAACCATCAAGCCTAGCTCATCACCAGTACCTCATTGACCTCCCGGAACATTGCCAAGCACAAGGGACAAGGTGTGGTACAAGATTTCATCACCATTTCAACTAGAACATGGCATGCCGTGGCATGCCGTGGCATGGACATGCCATCACTCTCCCTGAGCCAATCCAGCATGCACCACCGTGTCATGTTGGTTCTCCACACCTCACTGAGTAGCCTCGACGCAGCCCCCGACGATTTGGTGCACCACACGAGCCACACCGTGCACGTTCAGAGTCGCCCAGACACGCACGCGCACGACAGAGCGTGCATGGTGCGCGCCACAGACGCGCCCGGCCACGTCGACGCCAGAGCTGCCTCGTTGACCCCTGCCGCCCCTCTCTGCGCCAAACGCTCCACGACGACGCTGTGACCTGCCCGGACATGGCCATTGGCCCGCGGGAACGCCGTGCGCCACGCCCACGCCGACGACGTCCGCCACGGTACTGGCTGCTTCCGTCATGCGCACGAGCTCGTCTCGCCCTCGTTTTCACCGCAATCAAGCCCTGCGTCATCGCCAGGACGTCGCCTGCCCGCGTGCATCATCGCCAGTGCCTCTGCGCCGCTGTAGCACCGTCGTTGACGGTGAGATCACCCATGCGCCCCGGCCACCTCCAGACCCTATAAAAGGAGGCACCCCCGCACCTCACTCTCCACACCATTCTTGCTCGCCTCCCTCTTCTCAAGCTCCTCATCCCCTCGCCCTGCTCGATTAGCCACCGCCGCCGTCCAATTTCACCGCCGGAGCCCGTGGAGGTGCTCGAGAAGGGCGCCGTCGATCCGGGCCACCCCCGGCGACGCCACCGCTACCGGGCGCCTCGCCGTCGTCGACAACCTCCCCACGCACACGCCGGACACCTGCAACGGCCTGGTACTCCCTCCGACCCCCTACCCGAGCCACCGGAGCTCGTCCTTCTCGCCGGAGACGACGACGATTAGCGTCCGTTCGATCTCGTTCTGATCCTACGGCTCACCTCCTCTGTACCGATTCGCTGTGTTAAACTCGCTGACGCGTGGACCCCACACTGTCAGGCGGCCCGTGGCGTTGGAAGCGCTACTGGGCCGGCCCAACTTCTTTTCCTCAGTGCAGCCCATTTCTCTTTCCCGCCTAAGCCCACGTATTCAAATTGAGATTTTCGAATTTAAATTAATTAGCCTCTGATGCTGTTTTCAAAAATTAATAGAATAAAATCTACCCAATCAAATTTGACAAATTTTATATATTTGGAAACCTTGTGAAAATATCTACAAAACTACACTGGTCCCAACCCTAAATTGTTTGTCGAATTAATCTGAGAAAATAAACAAGGCAGGGCCTTTTTCCACTTCAATTAATTATTAAAAATTGAATAAAAATGCTATTAAGTTAAAACCAAATCTCAAAAATCATATTTCAATATATCTATCAGAATATGTAACAATATTGCATCATTGTTTGCATGATCATGTCCTTGTTTAAAAATTGGCCCTAAGGCTATTTAAAGTACTTTTCAAATGAGCATATCCCTTATTAATGTGTATGAGAGCATCTCTCTCATTTAAATCTTGTCCTCACTAAGTTAACATGAAGAAGACACTATGGTTATGTAAAACTCATATTAATTTAGTTGATAATATTAAACATTAATCAAGGATTATTAAAAAGGCATGAGGTGATGCACCTCATTTAAATCTTTTTCCCAAATAATGATTATGAAGAGGTTGACCTTGGTCCACCTAGGTCATATGATATTAATTGAGGAAATTAAATCTTAATCAAACTTAATGAGAGGGAATTATTTTCTCTCAAGAAGTAAATAGCAACCCAAATTAATATTTATAATGAGAGGAAATTATTTTTCTTAAGAATAAGAATTAAATCAACTCACATAATAAGCATGTGTTATGATAGCTTAGTAAGAGTGATTCATATGTGTGCTTAGCTTAGTATTTGAGTTGTGTGGTGACTGTGTGTATTATACTCGTATTTAGACGCTAGTACCGAGGAGTACGCTGAGGAGGAGGAGGTCTACAATCAAGGAGAGGAAGACCACTTTGATCAGTACAGCAATCAAGGCAAGCTAATACACTTGCAAAGTGCAAAGCTCTCAAGGGCAAAGCACCTCACCATTTGTTTTATCTTTATTGAGCCTATCCCAGTTTTATTACAAGTTTTACCTTCAAGTTTTACTACGTTACTTTATCAAAGTACTTTTTGATTCATGATTCACTTGATCTAGAGTAGGACAATATCATCAAAGTTAGCTTAGGACAAATAAGTTAAGTTAGCACCCCTCATGACTAGTGGCTAGTGCTAAATACCTAAAATTGACTACTCTAGATGGGAACATTGTGATATGAGATGATGATGGTGAAATTTATGAAAGTAATCTTGAAGGTAAATAATACCAAGAGAAGATAGTGATTTTTGATGAAAACTAATGCTGGTTTGGATGCGATACCTTTCCAATAATGAGTACCCCCACAATACCTGATTATGGGTAAGGTTTAACTAGAAGTTTATGTATCTTAGTATGGGTTCCCTCTGAACACACATCATAGGGGTTATGCCGAGGCTGCCTCCGTTGTTGAGAAATGATGTGAATTGAGGTGAATTGTCCGGCCAAGCCCTGTGCAGTTCCCAGGTTGACAGTTGGTCTTCACTGGGAGGCCAAGCTCATGGGGAGAGGTGCTCATACTAGGGTTAGTAAATGAAAGGTTATGGTTGATGATCCGCGTACCGTGATACGATGATTCGGGGAAATCCCGACGGATGAAATCAAATATTGTGGCACAAGTGTGCAAACTCTGCAGAGTGTAAAACTATTCGAATAGCCGTGTCCACGGTTACGGACAATTGGAAAGGCCATTCTGTTTCCGTCATTAGAAATTTATGAGAAAATGAGGGTTGACTTTGAATGTGGTGACTTGAACTTGAAACCACAACGGAGTTGTGGGAATGACACTAATGTTCCCACTTGAGCTAGTGAACTTAATCGTAGTCTTGATGAAATACTTATGAAATAAAACTGGCTTTATGCAAATAAAACTAGAGCTTAGTATCCCTTATTAAAAGTTGATCTTAGTTAATTAGTATTAGTTTGCGAGTACTTTGAAGTACTCACGGCTGTGTCCCTGGCTATTCAAATGGTCAGAATATGAAGAAGAGCAGCAGTATGAGGATGACGGCTTCTAACTAAGCTCCTCGCCGACCGCCTTCAAAAGGTGATTCTCAACATCGTCCATCAAAACCAATATGGTTTCATCAGAAGTAGGACAATCCAGGACTGCCTCGCCTGGAGTTCTGAATTTCTTCATCAATGTCATCAATCCAGAAGAGAGATCATCATCCTCAAACTTGATTTCACCAAAGCTTTTGACATGATTGAGCATGATGCGGTCCTACCTATGCTAAAACACTATGGTTTTGATGACCTTTTTATTGGATGGATCAACTCAATTCTTTCTTCAGGCACCTCTTCAGTCCTACTTAATGGCGTACCAGGGAAAAAAATTCATTGTCGTAGGGGTTTAAGACAAGGAGACCCCCTCTCACCTCTCCTTTATGTCACCACGACGGACCTTCTCCAAACAATCATCAACAAAGCCTGCCAGCTTAACCTACTACATCACCCCATCCCGCCGGTCAATGGAGTCTTCCCTATAATTCAATATGCAGACGATACCCTCCTTATTATGCAAGCCTGCTCCCGCCAACTTCTTTTTCTTAAAGGCATCCTAGAAGCCTTTGCACAATCAACAGGCCATAGGGTTAATTTCGCGAAGTCATGTCTCCTCCCCATTAATCTCGCTAATGAGAAAGCGGCTCATATGGCTGGTCTTTTTGGCTGCAAGCTCGAGTCCGTCCCTTTCACTTACCTTGGACTACCGCTTGGCCTAACCAGACCCTGAATTAGAGACCTTGGTCCCCTCTACTCAAGGATCAACCATCGCCTTACAGCCACTGCCTCTTTTCTTTCCCTTGATGGACGAATCATGGTGGCTAAGGTTATCCTTAGCTCTCTGCCCACCTTCTATCTCTGCACTCTTAAGTTAGTTGATGGAGTTATTGGAATTGTGGATAAGGCTAGGAGAATTGGCGTTTGGGGCAAACTGGAAAATTCCAATAAACCTAAATCCTTGGCGACATGGGACCTTGTATGTAGGCCAAAATCCAAAGGGGGTCTTGGTATCACAAATCTAGCTGCCCACAATGAGGCCCTACTTATCAAATTCTTACACTAATTCTTCAATAAGGAAAACATTCCTTGGATCCATTTAATTTGGAGGAGTTACAACAACTCCTCTCCACAAAGCACCAACATCTCTAGCTCTTTTGGGTGGAGAGACATTATCAAACTCTGCTCAAAGTTTAAAAGCATTGCCTCCTGCTCCATTGCATCTGGCGATACTGCACTCTTTTGGAGCGATAATTGGACTTCAGATCTCCCAATGATAAGGTTCCCAAGGCTCCATTTCTTTGCTATTAACAAACTTGCCTCAGTAAAGAACATCCTTGACCTGAGTGACCCCATTGATGCTTTCCACCTTCCTTTATCAAACCAAGCTTTTGAGGAATTCCATGAATTTAACCACCTCATTGAACAAACAAGGTCTGCTCGGAATGCGGATGGTAATGATATTTGGTCTTATAGCTGGGGCAATCATTTCTCTGCCAACAATTTTTATAAATTGAACTTTGAGCACATTCAAGCTCCAACTTTCTCTCCCTAAATGCACACCAAAGATAAAATCTTTCTTCTGGCTCCTTGCCAATGACCGACTAAACACAAAGGATATGCTCACAAGGAAAAACTACAATTTCGAAGACAATGGGCTGTGTCAAATTTGTGACAACAGATTGTTGGAAACCAGGGATCATCTTTTCTGGAGCTGTACTTTCAGTAGGCAATGTTGGGCAAAAATTAACATCATGATCAATGACAGCCTTGAATTCCCCGGATGATTACAGCAGCTAGATGCAACTTTGGAAAACCTTACTTCTTTGAAGTTTTTGCCACAGCTTGCTGGAATATTTGGAAGCGTAGGAATGGTCTTATCTTTGATAATGAAGCACCTTCTGTTAGAGCTTGGACCTTTTCTTTCAAAAGGGACCTCTTCCTGCTTTCTTACAGAATGAAGGATGATCTCAAATCCTCCCTTTTAGCCTAGCTAGACGATCTGTAGTTCCTTTGGGCTATGCCCTGGGCTAAGCCCTTTTGTACATTCCTTACCTCTATCTTGTACATATTTTTCTTTTTCTTTAATAAAATTTACTGTCGGGGCCTCCCCTATAGTTTTCAGCTCAAATTTTTTTTTCCAGTTTCCCGGATGTAATCACCGGAGTACCCATAGATGGTATACGTTTGAGGTGAACCGGAAACGTGTCAACGGTGCTGTTAGCACCAACACCGACGACGCCCGAGCTCGATTTCACGAGGAGGAGAATCAGTTACGGCGTTAATCTTCTATTCCCGAGGAGGAGGAGGAGGAGGATCTGTCTCATCATACTAACAACCATGCAATTTTTTGGACAAAAAAATTTAAAAATGAAGATGGAGGCTAAAAATAGCTGTACATAAAGAAGATAAAACATGGTCGGCAAGCCATTATGTAAATCATGTACCACATGGTGTATGTGGTGAGCAACCTAAACATTATGTAAATCATGTATGTTTATTTATTGTACCCTTGTGTCTACTGCAACCAATTTATGGAACAAACGTGTCGTTTGATCCTTGGTGGTCTCAACATACAACTATCCTACTATCCATCAAGTCTAGTTTTGTTGACAGCAAGAAAAGATCGAACCACTACAGATGCCAAATTGCCTGTAAACAATACTTACATGCACAAATTAAATTCCTTTGGCAGTCAGGTGCACTGAAACTGAATGTGACACAAAGTTCATACAACTCTGGTACTTTTTTCTTAGAATATCCTCCCAATACATAAACCTGACAACGTGCGAATGTGTAGCTCTTAAATCTGGTACTACAACGTTGCAGGATATACAAATCTGAAATTTAAATTTGAAAGCGTCAGAAGTGACTGATAAAAAGCCGCATCCTACGGAGAAACCGAGACATGAACTGAAGCAGTTCGAACTGCGTGATGCTACATGGAAACACCGGAACGTGAAGACCCATCGTCTAGCAGACAACCAGACCGGAGCATACGCCGCTGATAGCTAGAGAGCCAGTGAACGGATCAGTGGACGTTGACGGCGAGCTTCATGCCGCCCTGGCAGTGCCCCTCGACGCCGCAGATGAAGAACCACTTCCCGGCCTTCGTCAGCGACAGCTTGTCGTCGCCGCTGGTGAACGTCGGCGCGTTGCCCGGCACGGAGCAGGAGGCGAAGCTCCGCTCGTCCACCACCACCACGTCGTGGTCGCCCTCCCCCGACGAGTAGAGGAACTCTGCACGCGCAAAATCGACAAGTTCAGTGATGGCTCAGCTCAGATTCACGCCGATCGTGCGCGTCGAACGGTTGCTGTCACGTACCCAGCGTGTCGCCGACTCTGAACTTCTTGCCGTCGGCCCAGGCGCCGTAGTCGATCCCGAGGTCCCAGCCGGAGCTGTCCCCGACAGTGTACGACGCCGCGGAGGCCGACGCCGGGAGCAGAGCTGTCACGGCGACGACGGCGGCCAGGGCGGCGAGCAGCGTGATCGCGGAAGATGCCATTGCGCTAAGCTATGGTAGTGGTTGTTCTTCTACGCTGAGGGCTACCGTACGCGCGCGTTCACGTATATATATCGGGTCGCGGTTCGTTTCTTCGTGCCTTCGTGGTGCTGTTAAAGCCGGCCTGCTTTGCTAGTTTGGAACAAGGACGAGCAGCAGCTCTAGGTGTCATCGATGCATGTAGAGTTAAGATCGAGGTGATATTTTGTTTGTCTGACACGCTGGATAACACGCGTCCTCTCTCGCTTTGTCAAGCCACATCAATGCCACGATATAGCAATTGGTGCCACACTAGGCTTTGATCTTGATCTCGGTGCTACAAACTTCGTTCTAAATTATAGGATGTTGTGAGTATTTTAACGTGGATTACATATATATGGACTAAAATTAGTAAATGAGACATACCAAAATACTAGGTACATGGGATACATAGAAATCTTTTATTTTTTATGAAACACATTTCAGACGCTCGCAAATTCATATATACACTCACCCCTACCAACACACACCCTACCTCTAAGCATATCAGACAGACTAGATCCAAGAAACTGATTCAGTGGGTCTTAAGATTAACGAAGTCACCACAAATGACTCTTTTTTTTTTTTGAACGAGAGTCACCACAAATGACTCCGTTGAAGCGGATGCCAAAAAGAGAGAAGCTACCAAATTCCTAGAACATAACTTATATTAAAACTCTACACATAGAACATGTTCCCCACCCCCTCCTGCCGCCGGCCGGCCGGAGATAGGAGATTGATCTATGGACGAGGCAGAGGTGGAGCGAGCGTTAGGTTTAGGAGGTGTGGTTTTGTTGGACGACAGATCAAGTATGTAACATTCATTTGACCAGAATGATTCTAGTTAATTATCATGCTAATCCTTTTAAACCGCACAAGAAAGGAAGTGATCAACTTTACTCCCAAGGGTAAAATGTCGATAATCCGCCTCATCCAACGCTCTAAGAGTTATTGTGATAAAGATCAATATGATCAAAGGGGTTTCGGTCCCAATCTTTCACAACACACCATATAACCAATAACTAGGTAATTCCTTAATCGAAAATCAATCGTAAAACTTGAAAACTTTCAGATGTTGGAACTGATCGGAATCAACTCCCAAGCATACCAACACATCAAACCATCAAGATAAGCAAGCAAACACGACACCCCAAATATTAGGACTTTTCTGGTGTATCTTTTATCTCGAAAGTTCAACCTAAGGATACATATGGCGGCTGCAAAAACCCTTAATAGGGTGACTCCACGTATACTAGGTAATATATATCCTTCCCCGCATCATATTGTGTCTAACATCTTAGTAATAAGCTGTGTCTTCCTAATAAGTTTGAAATGCTCAACTTACTAGGAAGAAAGTATGCAATCTAACTTTTTTGTCCTCGGAGAATATTTAATAAGATTACGTTTCGATAGCTATATTTGGTAGATTGGATTTGTCTAGCTTGCTTTTTCCAAGTTTCGAGAAAGGCATTTTATTTTCTTAAGAAAATATGAAAACAAATTTAGATGTAGACAATATTGTGTTCTATGTACGCTACAAAATTTCAATTTGAGATAAATTATATTCGGCGTTGCAAAAAAAATGACAGAAATTGATAGATTTTGAGGCTTTGAAATTTTATATTTCACTGCTATAGATGTCTGATTTTGCCATTTCATAGCGGTGAATATGTGCTATTTTGAGTTGAAAATTTGCATGTAGGTAGAACACAACATCATCTACATCTAGATTTATTTTTCAGTCTATTTTGAAAATTTAGGTGGTTGTTTTTGAATTTTTTTTAAATGAGGCGACATGTAGCTCTGGCTACATTTGTTGTTTCGGCATGAAAGATATATTGAAAACATAGAAATCTTAGTGGACTCTGTGATTAGAAATTGCGTCTAACTCAACTGGATGATACTGAAGACTACATCCGCTTATCTCTGAAACAATATTACGTATTTTGCAATAGAATGAGAGTATGAGAGTACTTGGACAATTGGACAGCTAGACACTAAGATACAAAATACAAGTCTTTGTTTTTTCTCATTGTACGCATGCGAAGAGAACCTATCATTTCCTAGTACTCGAGTACCTGTGAGTAAGATTTGCTTGACAGTTGACATGTATCACGATCCCAACTAACTACGGTTGGTATCAAACAGAACTTAGCTAAAAATGAGGCCTAGCTAGCTACCGTTGCAACCTAGAGGGCAAACGTCATCCCTCTTGGCGATGAGGACGCAGAGCCGGTCAGCGGGCCGCCGGAACGCCCATACCTCGACGCCGTCGTCCACGACGAGGCCGCAGTGCCCGATGAACTTCCTGTACCCCCTGCCGTTGATCACCGTGCCGTCGGAGCGGTGGAACTTGTTCAGCCTCAGCTCCGACACGCCCAAGCCGGCCCCGGCGCCGCTCACGTACACGGACACCGGAACCCCCGCGTACGTCGTCGCCTTGGCCCTCTTCCCGTTCTCCCCCCTCCTGGCCTTCCGGTCGGTGCAGTCGAAGCCGCACGCCGCGATCTCGTCGGCGGAGAGGAAGGCGCGGAAGCGGCGGGAGGCGTCGGACGGGAACAGGAAACGCGCCTGGCGGGAGTCCATGTCGGACGGCTGCAGGACCTTCTCCCCGACGTAGTGCAGCAGCAGGTCCCCGGGGAGGTCGAGGCGCGGAAGGACCTCGGCGCGCACCCACGCAGGCACCGTGTCGCGGGCGGCATCCAAGGCTCGGTTGTTGTGGGCGGCCGCGACGGGCGGGTGCGGGTTGATGACCCTCCTCCTCCTCGACCGGCGCGCGCGGCGGGCTGCCCGAGGGAACTGGATTGCGAGGAGCGGCGTCACGGGGCGCGGGGCGGCGTCGGCGCCGCTACTGGTCGACGGCTGCTCGGCCTTGACGAGCGCCTTGCTCGGCGGCTCAGAGTCTTGGTTTCTTGGGGCAGATGTCATTCCAAGGTCCATCACGGCGAGCAGCAGCAGCAGCCCGTCGGGGCCACCACTCGTGGGCCCCTCGGCCTTGACGCGATCGGTCGCAGCGGGAGCACGCGGCGACGCGGACGGCAGCCTGAGGTGGAGGTCGAGGTCGATGGCGGCCGCCGCCGTCGATCCAGGCGCGCGCTCCATCCCCGGCTCAGCATCTTGGTTTCTTGGGGTAGATTGCATTCCAAGGTCAACCAGGTCCTCCAGGTCGAGCAGCCGCGTATAGCGTCGGACAGCGATGGCGCTGCCGGCCGCCGGCTGCTCGATCTTGACGCGCTTGCTGTTCGGCTCAGAATCTTGGCTTCTTGGGGCAGATGACACTCCAAGGCCCACCCCGTCGAGCAGAGGCGGCGGCGGCGGCGCGTCCCCGCCGCTGCTCATCCGTGGCGCCTCGGACTTGACGCGATCGCTTCCCCGCTCATCCGCGCCGCCGCGCGCTCCCGCTGGAGAGGAGCCGCTGAAGCGCGCTAGGTCGAGGCCGAAGACGATCGGCCCCGTGCCTCCGCTCTTGGGCTGCGCGGCGGAGTGAGGAACGCCGGCCGCAGGAGGAGTGCGCGGCGAGGGGGAGGGGGAGGGCAGGCCGAGGTAGAGCTCGAGGGCGACGGCGCCCGCCGCCGCCGCCGTCGATCCACGCGCGTCTTCCATCGCAAGCTACCGCCGCCTCTCGCAAGCTCCAAGTCGGCTGGAAATGGGAATCATTTCAGGGGCTCGGAAATTCATTTGGGGGCAGAATGTTTATACGCCGTACTGTACGGCCGCAAGAAATGGACGGACGAGGAGGAGCCTACGCACCTAGGGTTTTCGCAATTTACGGCGCTTTCAAAGCGAGCCCACGTCCAGTCCGGCCCAAAGTCCATGCCACCATATCCAGTCCAGTCCAATACTAGCCCATTCGCCCACACCATCCAACTTCTCCACGGTCCCCTAAAATAAACTTAGGGCATCTCCAACCGGACGTTCAGCGATCGATTGCGTCCGCGAGATCCTAAAATGCGTCAGGACCAGGTTCCGCGGAGACGCAAACGCGGCGCATATTGACGGACACTACGCGGACGCGCAAAGTGACGCTCGCTTTTCCAACGGGCCCGACTGACTGCGAGCCATAGGGTTGTATCAAGCGTATCGCTTCCGCCGTTGCCGCTTCGATGGTCATCGCTTCCGCGTCTGCGGTTCACCATCAATGTCGCGGCTGCCTCTTCTGCGCGCATTGGCGAGCGGCGGCTGGACATCTGCGCGGCCATCAATGGCATCGTATCTCGCGCGTGCCCGGCCTTTAAAAGTCGACCGGTTGTCCCTGCCATCGTCCACACCACCGACACCTCCGCTACCACCCGCACCACCGTGCGCCGCCGCATAACCATGGGGAAGAAGATCCACGACTCTGAGGCGTCCGGCAGCGGCGCCAAGAAGGACACGCGGAGAAACAGGGTACCGCTTTCCGTCGATGTGGCGCGGCTCATGCACGCCAACTGGACGCCGTGCCACCGCTGGCGGGACGTGCACCTACCTGGCGATGGCTGGCGGCTCAGCCACCTCTGGGTGCCTGTCCCGCCCGTGCCTCTGCGCGAGCTAGAGAGCACCGAGATCCGGCGTAGGTGGCGGTACCTATCGTCGGACCTACGCGTCGATTCCGCCTTCACCGTCGACTCCAATAGCTGGCATAGCTGGCGCGAGACCGAGGAGGATCGCGGGCTTCCTCGGCGACCGAGACTTCCCGTTTGAGCGGCCACCACCGCATCATCGTCAAACACGGCAGCCCTCTGCACCTCCACAGGACAACGACGACAACGAGGACTACGATGCACTAGCCTACCACAACGAGGATCCCAAGGACGACTCAGACGACTTTGTCGCCTATGTCTTCCATGAATGGCAGGCAGACAAGGCGGAGGGCCGCAAGTTCGACCTCTCGCCAGCGATGACCGACTATGAGATAGCGAAACTCGGCGTTCTCGTGTCGCAGGTGGACCGACCGGTGCAGCCGCCGCTGCCCTAGTACGCCACCGACATCATGCCGCCGGACATCACACTCCAGAACTCGGCCCCGCAACCGCCGCCTCCGCCTCCGTCGTTCAGCCCGTGGGATGCTCCACCTCCACCACCGGCGGCACCGACGTATGTTTTAGCGGTTGCCAACTGGCCATGGCAGATACTGGATTTCGTCGTGCTCGACGACGATGACGAGGAGTAGGCGCAGGCGTCGTGTTAGTTTATATTTTTATTTTCATTTCTTCACTATATAAATTATGTTTTATGCTGAAAAAATGCAAAATCCAAAAAAAATGTGTCGTGCCGCTGGGGGTAGGGGTGTAAATGGTACGGATAATTTCCGCTCTGAATCCACACATCCGTATCCATTTTTGAGGATATGGTATGCATTTTTAGAAATCCGCTGAATATGGATGCGGATGCAGATAGTGGTCAAGCGGATATCCGGTGGATACGGTAGAGGATATGGTATTAATACTATCCGACGGATACGGATTATCCGCCATTTTTTGCGGATTATCCGAGGTCCTCAATGAGGATAATCCGAGAAAATTAGCCCAACCCCTAATATTTAGACAATATAGTTAGTTCATCGGCTAAAATATGTATGCTATTAGCATGCAATTTGCTTTGTTGTTGTTGCGGTCAAAACCCACCGGCGGGCAGCGACGGGCAACACAGTAGAGCCGGGAACAACTTAGGGCTGCGGCTAGCCCTGGTCCCTCCGAGCGACGGCCCGCAAAGCCTTCTGGTCACACGTCCGATGCTGATTGCAAGGGCGTGCCACTCGACCTATACCCGGTCGGGAAGGTGATGGAGATGCCTCGCTTAGTTTCCTGCATGGCATACACGTAAACATTAAATACGAGCCTCGATCGGCTCTCAGGTTATCCTGTGAATCGGCTCAAGGAGCCGATCCACCCATGATTCGTACAAGGTGTCCGAATATATGGTGGTCCTGCTTGATCAAGATAAAGCTAATGAGATCTACGACGATTTAGGGTTTTCACCGCATAATCGGATCATCCTACTCACGGTAGGGCCTCGCGGCCACGCACGGTGATCGTAAGCCGATCCTAAACAAGGCCTAAAAACCAACACTAGGTTGATCCCCGGAACATCCTGTTTAGGACTAGCGAACAACATCCTACGTGCCGCTGGATCCTCCCACCCTTTGTAAGGCCTAACTATTGCAGATATTAAACTAATCCTTGTAGAACAAGGAGCAACCGTAACGGATCAGATCTACTAAATAACGATCAAGCGGGGTGCCGCCCCTACACCTAAGATGGGTGTAAGGGCGGCTAGATATGCGAGGGTTGCACTACGACAGCATATGATACGAAGAACAATGCTAACCCTAACATATCTATGATAACTACGTTGCTCGCCATCAAAAAGGCTTCGATACGAGCAACGCATGAACAACATAAAGCTTGTGCTGCCTAGATCGCAAGATGCGATCTAGGCGCATGTTGCTACCGGTAGAAACCCTCGAGATGAAGGAGTTGGCGATGCGCCGAGATTGATTTGGTTGGTTGAACGTTGGTTGTTGTTTATTCCATAAAACCTAGATACATATTTATAGTCCAGGGGACTTTCTAATTTAGGCGTGCACCTAACCGTCCACGGGTAAAACTCCATCTAAGATACGATCTACTAAATTACAGATATATGGGCAATCTAGCCCATTTTGCATATAAGGCCGATCCACGTATTTCTTCCGTATATAACCTTTAAGCTTACCCTGATCGCGGCCCACCTCTAACTCGGTCAAATTCTGGTGATAACACATGCCCCCCTGGTTTTGGAATTGATAATTCCAAAATCACTCCGTTTTTTCTTCGTCGGGTCATGTCATGGCAGAGCAGAACCGTCGCAGCATTCTTCATCATGATGCCTTGTCTTCTCAACTATTCCGCGTGATTTGACCGTTGTCTTTGGGCACCGCCTCCTTGGAAACTGCCGTGGCATTGAATTTCTACTATAGCCCCTTTATTTAACCGCTCTGAGCAGTTTGCCACTTCATCATCTTGCTCTGTTCTGGCCATCGGCACCCAAAAAACCCCCAATCTCCCATAGCCATGTCTTCCTCTTCTTCCTCTTCCACCTCGTCGGTCTTCTCTGATTCCTCCTCCTCCCATGAGCCGACGCCGGAGTGGGGCTCGTTGGCGGCGCACGACATTCTCGCCCCGACGACGTGGGACCTGGAGGAACACGATTCCTCCATCTGGTCTGAGGATGACAAATCCCTGACCGACGGAGAGGGCGACCTTCAATTCCTCGTCGAAGGGGAAGAGGAGGCGGAGAGCGAGGACGACCGCTTCTCCTGGGACGATTTCACCTCTTCCGAGGAAGAGGTGGAGGAGGAGGACGACGACGACTCTCTTGAAGGTTACCCACCAGCGAAGCGCCTCCGCACCTGGTGGGACGACGATAGTGATGACGACGATGAGGAAGATGAGGCTCCCGTAGAAGGCTACGGAAGCTTCGATGAGGAGCCTCTCAGCAGCTGCGCCGGAGGCAGCGACGACGAGGGCAGCAACGGCCCCTAGATTAGGGATCAGTAGTAGTAGTTGGCTTTTGCCCTCTTCTCCCCTGAGCAATCGGCTCTTTCTTTGTAAGGAATTCCCCTATTAATGAAGAAAATTCCCTTAATTAATTTCGCTTCCTTGTCAACCTTGCCGATCGTCGAATGGGGCTGCCGTACAGAGAGCCGATAGCAGAATATCGGCTTGCATTGCGATCAGAGGCCAAGCTGTTGCTTGAACACGCAGTCCAACAGGCCTCAATAAGCCTAATTCTCGTCCAAACCATCAGATTGAACTCCTCAGCAACCACTAGGAGATTCGTCTCACACATCATGATTTCTGGTCTGAACCGATTCCGTTAACTTGCTAATTTGAGCTTATTCCTCTAGAGTCGATATCAGCGTATCGGCTTTGTTATTCTGAAGTCGATGCCCGTGCATCGGCTGTATTTGCATACTTTTATCTCCATACGTTTTCTCAAATCGATGCCTGCGCATCGGCTGTGATTTTATTTTTTACTGGTCGATTTTTCTAATCGGCCCCCAATGTTTTTTACTTGACACATGTTTACACATGTTTATCTGCGCATGCTCATCTGACATGTTTATCTGCGCATGCTCATCTGACTATATGCCCCCCGAGCCGAATCTGTTAGGTAACTGCAGATATCGGCTCTGTAGTTTAGCCAAGGCGTCGGCTTTGGTAGGATCAATGTTGATTCTCTTTGACTCAATCAGCCGACGCAAACCGCTGCCCATTAGATCGACGTTGCATGCAAGCAGAACATGTGGTGAAGCCAAACTTGGCCGATTGCTGGAATCGGCCGCCATGTTGATTGAAGCGCTGACTGAAGGTTCTGCAATGTCCCTTCATAGATTTTTGGGGCCGATCACAAGGATCAGCCTCGCCACGTTTGCTCATTGGTTCGTCCTTGCTACTCGGTCAGGCTGGTGGATAAAACCAGCCCAACCTCTGACTTTATGCGCTTGCTGTCGTCCATCTTGAGTGCATCGTGTAATCGTGGAGCACCAAGCTCCGTCGGAAGGACGAGCACCATGTTTGTGCCAGCCGATGTTTCATCATCGGCTTTCCTTTGTTTGGGACGCCACTCCATTTTCCGCGGACGACCCTCTTCGTCCAGGGTTCGCTGAACTTTCGCAGCCAGGTCAGGTCATGCCTTCCTTAACGTATGCAAGTATAACCTTTCGGCTTCCTCCAGGCCGCGCAATCGCTGAACCCTGCGCTTTTGGGAACGGCTGAGTCCATCAGGGCACCACCTTGGCCGGTGGTACCTGTCTTCTTCTTCTTGTTCCTCGTCTTCTGAATCCTCGAGATCTTCCCAACGAGGTGACTCAGCGCGTTTGCTTTGTGGCGGGAGAGGCCCTAGGCGCTTGAACACGGACACGTTGGCTGCTTCCTTCTTCTTCCGGTTGCATTCTGGGCAATTGCCGATTGTGGGCAATCGGCTCATTCCTGAATCCCAGCAGTGTCTGAAGAAGGGGCAGTCCCAGTGCCTATCGTTGTCGTCTTGCTCCCTTGACTCTCCTTTGGCACGGCGCTCATGCTCCTCCTCATCGCAATCGTGCCGACGATGTCTTCTGGCTTCTCTAGCCAGACGATCTCTTTCATCATCATCGCTGGATCGTCGGCGTTGGTCATACTGACTCACATACTTGTTGAGGAGGTGATCGAGAGGGGTCGCCGATATCTTATGTTCTTCACTTCTCCCTCCGTGACGTAGCGCTTGCCATCATGACGGAGCCGATCGCGTGGAGCGGCCTCCTCTCGTGTCCTCGCTACGAGAGCAGCCTGCCCTCGTCTCCTCCTTGCCGGAGTGGTGCCCGGGTCCTACCATGTTGATGCCGAACGAGGATCCTGGCTGGCAACCTTCAGGGTAAGTGCATCCCACCATGTTAACGGCGGGGAAGGGTTGGGTGTCGACCTTCATGGCGTACTGGTTGAAAATCAGACGTCCTTGTTCTATCGCCATTTGGATCTGCTGACGCCAAACCCTGCAGTCGTTGGTGGCATGGGAGAGCGAGTTATGCCATTTGCGGTATGGCTTTCCGTTCAGCTCCGTGCCGTGGGGAATTTTAGACCTTCGGGTATCTTCAATCGCTTTTCCTTGAGTAGGAGGTCGAAGATTTGTTCAGTCTTGGTCACGTCAAAATCAAACCCCCTGGGCGGGCCTGGTGGCTTTACCCATTTGCAGGACACGGGGGTTGCCCCCCGAGTCCATTCAGCCACTGCTACCTCTTGATCTCCCGCAGAGACTTCGTCTTCCTCCGCCCCGACCAGGACTACTGCACGCTTGAATTTGTCCTGGTACAAGTCCGGGTGGCGCTGTTCATATGCCGACAGTTTCTGAACCATATGCGCCAGTGAGGGGTAGTCTGCTTGGAAGGCCATGTCCTTGAGCGGTGCTGCAAGGCCCGCTACCGCCAACTCGATCGCTTCCTTTTCAGTTATACGAACCGAATAACATCGGTTCCTAAGATTCCTGAAGCGCCGGATGTATTCCGTCACGGCTTCTCCACGCTTCTGACGTATTTGTGCTAGATCGGCAATGCCGGACTCGGAAGCTTCTGAATGGTACTGCATATGGAACTGTTCTTCCAACTGCTTCCAAGTCCGGATGGAGTCTGGTGGCAACGAGGTGTACCACCCGAAAGCCGATCCCGTGAGGGATCGTGAGAAGAACCTCACGCGTAGTTGATCCGACACTGAAGCCGGTCCTAGCTGTGCCAAATATCGGCCTATGTGCTCGATGGAGCTGGAACCATCTGATCCGCTGAATTTGGAGAAATCAGGGAGCCGATATTTAGGTGGTAGCGGGATCAATTCGTACTCGTCGGGGTACGGCTTGGAATAGCCGATTGCCCTCCTTTTCGGCACCATGCCGAACCGGTCTCTCGGTATGGTACCGATCCGATCCGCCGTGCCGGGCTGCAGGAGTTGAACTCCGAAGATTCGCCGGGATGGCGTACTTAGCCGGCCATGTTTGCTTTTCCAGCTCCGAGCCAACCTGCAGGAGCTGAGCTCTGGAGGTTCGTCGGGGTGGCGTACTTAGTCAGCCACATCTGCTTCTCAAGATCTGTCGCTGACGTCCCTCCTGTTTTCCCAGGAGTCCCTGATGTTGTGGCCTGGTTCGTGAGCGCCCAGTTACCGCCATCCGGTACATACGTGCACGTGTACCCGTGAGGGATCTCCTTAGGTGCCTCAAGCAAGAACTGGTAGTCACTAGGGTCACCACCGATCTTGTAGACGACGAATGCCGGTGAATTCGGCACTTCTGGTGCTGCCAACGCAAATGGCAGCGGTGGACGGGACTGGAGTGGCAACTCTCCTTGATGCGTCCCGAGAGCTGGTCCTGACGGTGAGTACTGGTGCCTCATGATCTCCTGGATCACGCGAAGAGCGACACGCTCCAACGTGTTTACCAGGTTCTCAGAGTGGCGGTGTAGCGAGTGAGCTACCAAGAAGTTGATCTCCTGCCGCAGGGACCTGGTGCGTTCTTCTGACGGGGCAGAGAGGTCTATCCCATCGAGTGCACCTTCAGGTGAGAACCCTTTCCATCTGACGCCATGGGAACGGGTTCTGTGAAAAGAGCCGATGAGGTCGGCTTCGAGGATGACTTTGATCTCGTCATACTTCTTCTTGAGCTCGTCGATCAGATCCTCGTACGTGACTGGCGTGCCGTCCGCCATCTCAGATGTAGATGGCGATGTGGTTGATGTAGACGATCGTCCCACCGGGCGTGCCAGAATGTGTTGCGGTCAAAACCCACCGGCGGGCAGCGACGGGCAGCACGAGAGAGCCGGGAACAACTTAGGGCTGCGGCTGGCCCCGGTCCCTCCGAGCGACGGCCCGCAAAGCCTTCCGGTCACACGTCCGATGCTGATTGCAAGGGCGTGCCACCCGACCTATACCTGGTCAGGAAGGTGATGGAGATGCCTCGCTTAGTTTCCTGCATGGCATACACGTAAACATTAAATACGAGCCTCGATCGGCTCTCAGGTTATCCTGTGAATCGGCTCAAGGAGCCGATCCACCATGATTCGTACAAGGTGTCCGAATATATGGTGGTCCTGCTTGATCAAGATAAACCTAATGAGATCGACGACGATTTAGGGTTTTCACCGCATAATCGGATCATCCTACTCACGGTAGGGCCTCGCGGCCACGCACGGTGATCGTAAGCCGATCCTAAACAAGGCCTAAAAACCAACACTAGGTTGATCCCCGGAACATCCTGTTTAGGACTAGCGAACAACATCCTACGTGCCGCTGGATCCTCCCACCCTTTGTAAGGCCTAACTATTGCAGATATTAAACTAATCCTTGTAGAACAAGGAGCAACCGTAACGGATCAGATCTACTAAATAACGATCAAGCGGGGTGCCGCCCCTACACCTAAGATGGGTGTAAGGGCGGCTAGATATGCGAGGGTTGCACTACGACAGCATATGATACGAAGAACAATGCTAACCCTAACATATCTATGATAACTACGTTGCTCGCCATCAAAAAGGCTTCAGTACGAGCAACGCATGAACAACATAAAGCTTGTGCTGCCTAGATCGCAAGATAGCAACATGTTGCTTACCGGTAGAAACCCTCGAGATGAAGGAGTTGGCGATGCGCCGAGATTGATTTGGTTGGTTGAACGTTGGTTGTTGTTTATTCCATAAAATCTAGATACATATTTATAGTCCAGGGGACTTTCTAATTTAGGCGTGCACCTAACCGTGCACGGGTAAAACTCCATCTAAGATACGATCTACTAAATTACAGATATATGGGCAATCTAGCCCATTTTGCATATAAGGCCGATCCACGTATTTCTTCCGTATATAACCTTTAAGCTTACCCTGATCGCGGCCCACCTCTAACTCGGTCAAATTCTGGTGATAACAGTTGTATGAACATGTGTGTACATTTATCTATAGCCTATAATTGAAAACATATTTTACATAAAAGAGCATACTTCTATTTTTTATATTTATATTTTATTAATAATCTGCTTTCGATCTGAGTTCGGTCCAAATCCGTTCCATATCCGATATAATCCGCATCCAACCATTATCCGCTTTGGTCCACATCCGTCACAAAAATATGGTAAAAGATGTGGTAATAGAAATATCTGATCCGATCCAATCCGTTTACATCCCTAGCTGGAGCACCTTGGCGCAAATAAACGCGCGATCGATTTCGACCATTTGGAGTAAATGGACGAGCGGGACATTTTGTGCTTCCAAAATGCATGGGTCGCCCCCTGAAGATGCCCTTATACACGTCACCAATCCCGTCCTCTGCTCTATCAACCAATCAAGTCGCTCCGTTCCCACTCCCGCAGATTGCATCCCCCTCCCCTGTCACGCTCCGTATCCCACCCGTCCATCTCAAATCAAACGCGCGAAACCACACCTCCATTTTCACCACTGCGCCATCCCACTGGTATAAAGTGGCCCCACACATCGAAGATCAATCTCACCAGAAAATTCCCCCAAATCCCCACCGGATCTTCTCCGAGCTCCTCTCCAGTCTCATCGCCGGCAATGTCGGGCCGCGGCAAGGGAGGCAAGGGTCTAGGCAAGGGCGGCGCCAAGCGCCACCGCAAGGTCCTGCGCGACAACATCCAGGGCATCACCAAGCCGGCCATCCGCCGCCTGGCCCGCCGTGGCGGCGTGAAGCGCATCTCGGGTCTCATCTACGAGGAGACCCGCGGCGTGCTCAAGATCTTCCTCGAGAACGTCATCCGCGACGCCGTCACCTACACCGAGCACGCCCGCCGCAAGACCGTCACCTCCATGGACGTCGTCTACGCCCTCAAGCGCCAGGGCCGCACCCTCTACGGCTTCGGAGGCTGAGCCTCAAGATCGCTCTAGCTGGGTCGGCGTGTCCCCAAGGGCTGTCTGTTGTTAGGGCTTCGGTTGCGTGCGTGAGTTGTTTGGAAGCGATGGCGATGCAGTCTGTGATTGAATTTGTTGCATATGGATGGATGGATGAATGAATGAATCGATTTGGTGTGGTTGGATATTCGATTTCAGTCTGTAATTGTCTGCACCTTGCAGATTCAGTCAAAAATAATATGGCGCTAGCGTCATGTGTTCTCAAGTCCTAGTTTGCTCTCTGCTTCTTGCATCTTACAAGCTCATAACTTGGTGTGCTCCGTAACTGAACTCTTCTACTGCAGGACGAACAATGCCTGCTCATCTCAAAGCAATACACTCACACAGCTGCAGTCTGCGGATGATGTTTGGCATGCCATTTAAACCTCAAGTTCTGAATATGGGAGTGCAAAAGTACAGTCTCAAGCCTTGTGCATCTTCTGGTGCTGTGTCCCACTTACCGTAGCACAACTGCAAACAGCAGCTCCTTCGTTTTACAGGAACAGCCACCTTTTGATTCAGTGAACAAAAATACACCATTACATCTTTAACTAGGCACAGCAACAGCAACAGAAAATCGGGCGGCTCATCAAACCAGGATCTCGTCAGCCAGCGTGTATAAGTATAACGTGCCCTCGCGCTGATCTGGACTATTGCACTCATCATAAACATCACCAACATGACCCATCTGTATTCCCTCCCTCGTACCAGAATTGCAAACAGCAGGTCCTTGTTATCTCCAGTTCACCGGTTGTTTCGTAAGGCTGCTGCTCTTGCAGCATATTCTTCGTTTCACCATGCACAAGTGCACAACAATGTGCAGGCTCCATCACTGTAACCTCTAGCGCTGCCGTTTTAACACATCTAGTATTCATTTATTTCAAATGGACATGTTGACGTCCCTGAAGCCTGCAGATTGCCAGATTCATGCAGTACGGTGTATGCTCACTTTAATTTCAGTGGCAGATTTATTGTGTGTGTGTAGGTAGGCATGGTGAACAATCTGTTTCTCTTTACTCTCTTTGGCATTTGTTTCGTCCGTATTAGTCTGAGATAATATGAAGTACTCCTACAGTTTCTGTAATTGTCTATGCTGCTGCCACTGCCAAATTTCAGTTAGACCCTTTTTGCATTGTACAGTTACTATGAACTTTTCAGCATTCGATTACTTAGGAAATTTTCCTATATTTGTCGTTTGGATCAGAGAAAAGAGGTTCTCAACTGCCTATGTAAGGCACTAATTTGGACCCTATTCCATGGGATTTTGTTTTGCCTCCAAAAAGTGTTGAGGAAGATCTTGGCATGGGTCTTCTACTTGATGAGCACAACCTCATAGTTCCTCAACGTTGCCCAGCGTGTGGTCTTCAAGAGCACTAGATATGCTTGCTGCATCAAGCTTATCATGTGCGCCTTGAGTCCTTTAATGTAGTTTTGTCTTCAACATCTTATCCGAAGAATCATCTTCTTTGCAGATAAACCATGGGTGAGCGGCTTCTACTTGTAGCTCAGAAGTATGATGGATGATGAAGGACTTGGCATACGTCTTTAATACGATTGGCACACCTACGGATTGCCTTGTGCTATTGAGCATGCCTTGCATTCTGTAAGGTGTTCTGCTTGAGGCATCATCTTTTTCTTGTATTATTCATGCCCTTCCTTATTTGACTCATATGGAAAAATATATTTTGCAGTATGCGATGAGTCAACGTTTTGGAGGTTAAATCATTTGGTGGGACTATGTACCTGAGTACAGTAGATACGAATGCTATTCCCTTAAGCGTATTGTTATAGGTCATCTAAAACCGACAAGAAAGACATTATATGCACTTTCGACACCTCAATACCTAAACCACCACATTTTTTTAGCCTATAAATGATATTGTATTTAGTTAGCCGATGTTTATTTTTATTTTCATTGCTTTGCCAGAAACACCTTGATATGTAAAATTCAAATCATTTTCTTACCCCGTTAGGTATTTCAAGGAACGGTAAGACAAATATCGACATGCTAGCTGGAATAGATTTAACCAAAACAAGTCAATCTCCATATGGTAGCGGTTTTTCTCGTAAGCAGCATAGCTTCCCTTTAAAGCAACTTTCTACTAGATTCCATTATGAATTACAGTGTTTTATGTGATGTATGGGTACCCTAAGATACCTGAAAAGCAAAGAACCAGCCATACAAGATTTTTTTTTCTTGTACCGTTGTTCCTCCTCTTTTTCCTTACCAAAATCAGAAAATATGGAAGTTGATTTAAGCCCATATATTTGTTCAACTATGGACAAGATAAAGTTGATTTTAAAACCTTCACTAAGTCGTTACATGAAAAGAATGGTACCATCTACATATTATAGGATTGATAGCCCTCCATCAACTAGATGAAGGATGGGACCCCTGCTTGACCATCCTCCTTTGCCATAGCAAGGAGGATTGCCAGCATATCCTCAACCATATTGGAAAGCATTGGAACATTAGATCACCTTGTCTTAAACCTTTCTAGTTCGAAAATAGCGCCAATGTCATTATTGGCCATTGTTCATACACTGGCACCTTGCACAAATTTCGCATTCTATTTTCATACTTTGGGTCGAAACCTTTCATGCGCATTACTTGTTGCAAGAAGGCTTATTTGATTTTATCCTTCTCAAAACCTATCTTAAAATATCATTTCATTTATTTTCTTCGCTGAAGTTCATGACAAAATGTGACAATCGTCTATTTTATGTAGCACAACCACCCCATACATAATGTGACAGTGAGACATAAATGTCGTCTTAGTAGGTCTATTCACTATATGGGAAATTGTTGTAATGTGAATAGTACCTAATATTTGAAAAGGCAGCTCTCCAAAAAAAATTAAAAAAAGTCCAGGACCTCACACTCTCGTAGGCCCGGGCCTGGTTCTGGAGCTTAAGAATAGGAATGCTAAGGTACTTAAACTAAATGGAAAGGAGCCCACAACGCAAGCAAAAGGCATGTATAGTCAAGCCAATGTTCCTTAGCTTTCCCAAATAGTAGTCACTGTTATGAAAATTTATTTCAGAATCCCATAATCTTCGACCAAATCATGGTCCATTAAAAAATGTGCCATGAGTCCTATTGTAGAATAGATGAGTCATCATTAACCAAATGTGGAACGAGCTCACTAGTATTCCAATCATCCATTTCTCTATAGATGAAAATAGCCAACATATCAGCAACAATACTAAGGCTGATAAAGAATCCCCGACCCTTAATGAAGGCATTAGCTTGTCACAAAGAATGGGCCAATATCATTATTCACCTTATAGCCATGCTTTATTTTGTGGAACAAAATTGTTTATTTATAGGTTTTGCTTTAGTGTCCTCCTTTTCAAACTTTGACCCAGCGTCCGCCGTTGAAGCCTCGGGTGAGGCTTGCGCATAGTCGCGCATCAATATCCGTCTCCACCGAGCACACCAACTCGTGCTTCGATATTGTCTCCACCGAGCACCAACTCGTGCACACTGCAGAGACAAGGCAAAAACGCCATCCCAACACTTGTCCATCCTTGACCCCACGTGTCCGTGAGCAAGGTCTGCGACCTGTCAAACCGCACTCACTCGTTCACTAGTAACCACTCCTACCACCATCATCAAACCGGCCTCTTCCCGTTAACATCAAGGAGAAGAGTTCAGATCTCATCGGAGAAGCCAACAACTTCCCTCGTTCTTCTCCTTCCTCAGGTCAGCTGCATGTAACACTCTGCTTTCATTGCACTACATTGCATCGACTGATCTGAGGTGTCGCAACTGACGCTCCATGGATGTCTCCAACAGCAGCGGCAGGGGAGATCCGGAGATGGCGGGTGATGAGAAGGGAAGGTGCGTGAAGTGCAGGGAGTGGCAGGAACACTACTTCTGGGAGCACATGGATTTGAGCAACATCAGGTTCTTCAAGCTCATGATTGGAGATTTTCAGCATCGCGTTGTAAGTACATCTCTGGATTCTTCAAGCTCCATATGCTTCCCGGCTTCCCGCCATGTTCAGGGTTCTTCAAGTTCTGTATGTAGGGCGGATTACCATCTGAAACTTGTGGCAGCTGCACCTAAATATTTGTGGTCGTAATTAATTTTATATGTCTCTAGATTTTAGGAAACAAATTATCAGATTGGAGATAGATTACAAATGAAGTCCAAATAAGTACTGCTGACAGAGAAAGATAAATGGGATCGCAGTAGCTTTTGAGCTCATTCTTAGTTACCTTTTTCTTTCTTTCTAGATGACGTTCTTTGATTGGTTTGGTGAATTAGTTAGTCAATTCTTGCAATCTGAATGAACTTTGTTAAATATCATCCACTGAGGAAAACTGGTTATACGAGATGTCTGTTTGAAGTGTTCATCTTATATTAGAGCATTCCAGAGAAGGTTGCCAACAATTTCACCAGGCTTATGGCCAAGGAAGGATTCACCCTCAAATCACCTAGCGGCGAGACATGGTGCGTCGCCGCTGAAAAGATTGCCGATGAGCTGTTCTTTGTGTCAGGATGGGAGGAATTTGTCAAGGATCATGAACTGCAGGAGAATGACCTCCTGCTCTTCGAATGCAGTGGCATTGGCTGCTTTGATGTACGCATCTTTGACTCGAGCGGCTCTGAGAAAGCGTCCTGTTTCTTCACCGATAAAAAGGGCACCAACATGCAAAGACACTTTGACAACATTACGGGTCAGCAAGCTGAAGGACACTGTCTTTTGAGCGATTCCAACAAGGCCATTGTGCCGCTGTCGCAGCCGGTTGGGTCTCCTCACAAGGCCTCTACATCAAAGAAACCGAGTAAGTAAAGCCAATGCAAGTTTGCAGTGTGTCCTGTAGAAATCATGTAGTAATTCGGTGAACATAATGTGTGCATTTTCCACAGTAAAAGAAGCTGAATCTCCAAACAACAGCAACTATCAAGATAAGTGTGTGGTGGACGATGAAGAAGAGGAAAATGACAATGAACACACTTACTCCAACTACTCCTACTCAAGGCTTGCAAGTCACCTAACTGCGGACGAACGAGAGCAAATATTCGGGTTGGCATCAATTCAACCACGCAATCCTGTTTTTGTGGTGGTCCTGCAGAAGTCCCATGTTCGTGGGGCGAAAAACATCCTGGTCAGTTCAATTCTTCTGCCATGGGATGAAAATTACTACGTAGTACCATGTAGCTTTCCCTCCGTCAGTTTGGAGCTTTTTTACCCATAAATCTTATAGAAGTTTCTGAATATTTCAGTGTTTTTTCCATGAACATCTTAATATGTTAGTATCTTCCATAAATCTTACAACTTTCTGAATATGTCAGTGTTTTTTTGCCTGAACATCTTAATATGTTGGTGTCTTTATGACACATAAGCGTTGCAGTTAAGAACAACTGAACCAGCTAGCGATCTACCTGCCTGCAGATCATCCCCAGCAAGTTTGCAGCTGAACATCTTGAGGGAAAATCACACGAGGTACTGCTTTTGAGGCCAAACAGCAAAGAGCAGTGGCATGTCAAGTACTACCACGCAAGCCTCACCCGAGGCTTCAACGGCGGACGCTGGGTCAAGTTTGTCCGCGACAACCGTCTGTGCGAGGGCTATGTCTGCATCTTCGAGCTGATGAGAGGCGCCAGGAAGGTGACGATGACAGTTCATGTCGTTCGGAAGGTCGATGACCAGTTTGTTCTGCTGGGTTAGGTTCCGCAGTCATGTGTTAGACTTATGAGTAGGTGTTTCCTCTGCAGTTATAAATTGTGTCGCTAAGAACTGGACTATAGTCTAGAAGTAGCTTGTTGTGCAGTGCATCTGAATATGATGCAAGTGCACTGCTTTGTAACCTGAAGCTAACTTCTTAATGTAGTATAGTTCCACTGGAACCAGCTGTGCTATGCGAATGTCATTCGGCACTTGGATATGTCACACAAACATAGATGCTAAATCCATGTGACAAACCCAACGGCACATAATCCTCAGTCAGCTGAAGTATCAATAGAGCAACAAAATGGTTACTAGTTCATAGTACAAACAGGAGGAAGTTGCACAACGTAGTTATTTAAAATCTAGTAGAAACATAAGCATAGAACAAGCGTTGACCTAGAAAACCATAATGCAGTGAACTAGTGTAGTATGTGACTATGTGTGCTTTAGCATTAGAAAGATGAGTAGATACCAACAAACAAAGGACTACTCAGGGGTTCTAAATTTTTGCTTATTTTCCTCAATCTCCGTGCATCAGTTTTCACTCAATTAATCACCCATTTCTAGAACAAAACAAGGTTCGATTTGAGATCCCAAAAGAAACAACCAAGTACTAGCCGTGTTCCATAATATAAGACGTTTTGTTTTATATCATGAAACAGAGGGTAGCATATTCCTAGGCAACTAATTGGAGGAAGTGACCTCTCTTTTGTTCAAAAAAAAAGAATTGGAGGAAGGAAAGCAGACATCAATAGTACAGTACTACAAAGCTAGGCACATTACAATCTTCAGCTCAGATCACAACACTAACCTAAGCATTTTAGCGATCCTGACAAAGCCCCCAGGAAAGTTTCGCACAAATCAAACTGTATGCAGTCTTCTGAACCTACAGTTTTTAAACTGAACTTCAGAGAGTAGAGGTCTGACAGGAGGGGGGCAGAGGTCGCCCTAGATAGGTCATGGGCCAAGACAGCATGATAGAAATAACTCTACTGAACTGCTAGCATTCACTTGCAGAATAAAAGACGCACCATAAATCATTATCTTTGGTTGCAAAAAAAACTTACAGATCTGAAACCCCTAGGTACAACTCCTAACGCCATCTCATAACACAAAACATCGCACCCGAAAAAGAACTGAGCTCTACTCTCCTAGCCTCCACCCAAAGCACCAGACTCCAGCAAAAGAAAATACTGCTACAGAATAACATTACCAGAAAAGAAAAGAAAAGCCTCTAACTGAATCCTGAATCGCCTCAGACTTGCAACTTTCTGCAACCTTCAAAGCAAGCATAATCTCGAATGCCTTCAACCACAGCAGCTCTCTGCGCCCTGTATAAGCTGTCATCCCTTGCATGGATGCTCAAATGGCTTGAGCCGCGAAAATTAACAGCCAACTGCAACCACTGCTGGGTTTGCATCTGCTGGGGCAACACCGTTTCCAGCTAAGGTCGCCACGCCATTCTCCACCACAGCATTTTGCTCCCCAAGAACAGCAAGTTCCTGCACTCCCTGCTTTCCATCAACATCTTGATTCTCGGTGTTGCTGGTGGCAAGCAGCTTTCCATTCGTAATCTGCAAGATCAGTAAAGGTTGTTCAGGTAAGTCCTTCATTCAGTGAAGATGACCTTGATTTTAATCAGGGCAGATACTAAACTCAAGGTATTTCACTGAATTCAACAGGATCAAGCTGCCATGTGAATAATTACATTACAAGAAAAAACGATAGACTGACAGACATTTGCATGGGAATTCTTAGAACATTTTCCAACACTGAGATAGCCCTCAGTAGTTTTGAGAGGTTTAAAACAATGAACTTTTAAGAGGACAAAACTATTCAGTGGTAAGATTCACATGGGTATAGAGCTTATATATCACATATAGTATGCTGCTAGCCATGTACCTTCTCCAGCGGCTGCTGTCGCTTGGATTTCTTCTCTTGCATTATCTTCTCGCGGTTATCATAGAAGCCAAAGTCGTCCAACATGGAGGTCTTGCAGACATGGTCCTTGAAAATCTTAAGGACCTGAAGGCCATGCTCAATCTTAACCTGTAGACACCATGAGAATGCAGGGCAAGACCCTATTGAGCACATCATTCATAGAGCTAAATATGCAAAAAGAAAAGGTTATTCCATTTTTAATGCAGCACACTGAGATTCATTACTGTTCATAAGAAGAATTAAGTTTGCAGTTCTCACCTCCTGGGTATCTCTGCTGTTGGTCACTGGTTTGTTTTCGTTGTACTCAAGAATAATGTGCTTCAACAAATTGTTGGGGATGTCCTTCACAATGTGCCACTTGACAGGGAAACAACCAGTCCACTTGTCTTGTTGCCAGTATTCAACTGTCTTGTCAAAATCAACCGGACCAACCATCTCAGCAAGCCCAACAAACTGGCCACTAGTGTTCACCTGAAACAAAGAGGATGTGCAGAAGGCACAAAACATCAGAAACCATTATGTAGACTATTCAGAGAGAAAACAAGCAATTATAGCACCACGGTGAAGAACTTACAGAGAAGAACAGGAATACAGGAGAATTGCTTGATTTGTCCTTAGCTGCTTGATAAGCAGTGTTCAGCTTTTTATTTCCATTGGGGGTGCTTGCCCAAACATTGTACTTGATGCTCTTGTGAACATCATCCTCACTGTATGATTTTATAACAAAGAACTTGGCATCTGAGTAAGTTTCAACAAAGTCAGCCTTATTGTACTGATCCAGCACAACGGCTTTTGACTCATCACCGTTAGGAAGCTCCTGTCCTTTTACAGCTGCAACATCAGCTGCTCCAGTGACCTGCTCGGTTTTAATGAGATTGCTTCTTGGCCCTCTCTTCAGCTCATTCAAGCCATCAATGTTCTCATTGCCAAAACGGTATGGTCCATATGCTTTTCCTCTGGGCTTGTACCTTCCATCTGACAGCCCATTCCACCCACCATACACCCCAGAGCCATAGAGGGTGACCCATACCAAAAGCCAGGTCCATATGCATTTGGATTGTACATTGCGCTACCAGAGTACATTGAACTCATGTACCCAGTAGATGCTGGCCCCATTGTTGAGTTCGGCCCAAGCAATCCCTGCAAAAATATCCACGATTAGAAGTGGCTATACAACAGGTGAACTTATAGAGCTGCTGAATACGAAATTCCACTTTGAGCTAGCAAAGTTATCACAGTGTGCCTTAAAATAACCCAAATGTACAAAACTAAATGGCAACAACATACAGCATCAAGCTCCTAAATGCATGCTTTCATGCACCAGGCCAAACCACATAGGTAAGATCAAGAATAAACAGCAATACTCAGAATTGCAGAAAATCTATGGCACATGCTTTTAAACAAAGATCAGTGAACTACATATAAATACAGATTAATGTGACAAAATAATTTGCACAGCAAAAAATGACTTGGCAAAATTCCGATCCTTTGACTGTACCTTGGTTTTAGGATTAGAAGCAGTCGACGTAGGATTTCCAGCAGAGGGTTTCTGCGTTTTATCTAAGAAAACATGACTGCCAGACAATGGATAAGCTGCCTTGTCACCGTAGTTCTGGTAACTGGTGGAACGCCCACTTGGTTTCAGGGGGAACGTTGGTTTCTTCAGACCCTTTACAGCATCAGTGCTGTTTGAGTTGGCCTTGGAAGCATCCACGGACCCAGGTTGCTGATAAGCGGCAGAAACAACATCCTGCTGGGGTGAAGGTTCTGATTTGCCAGTTTTAGACTTGTATGCTGTCTTGCCAGTAGTAGTCTGTGGCTGGTGATATGTTGACTGGTACTGGTTATTCTGAGATCCGTAGTACTGCCCATCGTACCCAGATGCGGCAGCGCCATATTGCGGATAGCAATACATGTCCCCATAAGCACCCTGCAGATGCAAACAGACTAAGTAATTTGTTCGAATACACTTCACAGGTGGTAAATCTTCACGATTCAGTACATATGGAAGTTATTTCAAAAGGGTTGGCCAATAGAATGAACCAAGTAGGTGTTTGCAGTACTCACAGGGGTCAGTGACTCTGTTCCATCATGGCTCACATACACAGAATAGTCACCCCAACCTGAAAAATAAAATCCCAAAAGGAACAGTTATAACCAATTCCATACGAAAAACTAACTGCACAGTTGCCCTGCAATCGCTAATTCAGTACAAACAGACAGTAGTAATAGGCTAAATGGTGCCTTAGTGCTTCACCTCCATAGTAATACGGGTAGCCATCGGCGCCATAATACATGGCGGCAGCGGCGTTCTTGTAATCCTGCTGCCCCATAGTTGCCCACTGCTCGGCCGAGAGGGCCTGAGGGTTCTGAGATGCCACCGCGCCATTCAGCCCACCGTTCGCTGGTGCCAAGACCTGCACAGTTACCAAATTCAGACAATGAAACGTCACAGTGAGTCAACTGTAACAGCGTCAGCGACCCAACAAGGTTTGTACAGAGAGGAGGGGATTAGTCATACCTTCTTCTTGGCCTCCTTGCCGTCCCCGGCTGCGCTCTTGGGATCCAGGGTGAGCTTCTGCAGCAAATCCGTAGCATCTGCAGCGAAACCAGTCAAGGGGAACGAACTGATCCAGACTATTCCGAAATCCGAAAACATGGTAGTACAAAATCACGCCGTTGCGCGGGGGCTAAAACTAGGCGCGAGTAAAATCCCAAACCCCACGGACGGGACCAGAAATCCAGACAGTCCGTCTGAAATCTGGAGAACCTCATCCGCAACGAGGAAGCACGCCTACCCAACGAAAACCTCAAAAAGTCCCCACCGAACAAATCCCCTCACGAATCCGCGACAGAACCACCCCGAAACCGAAGAAACCAAGCCAGGCGCCGAGAGATCCGGCGACGGGCGACAACAAAACACCGGGAGATTCGGAGAAAAAACATAAGCGCGGGTAAATCGGAGGAAGAGCGGGGCGGCGCGGGGGCCGAAAGGATACGGTCGGCGGCGGGGGCGACGGCGGGGGCCATGGGCGTCGATCCGGCGGCGCGCGGGCGTGACGGCGCGGGCGGGGGCAAAAACCCAGAGAAACCCTAGCGAGTTGGGGCAACGTGGGAAAAAAGAAGCGAGAGAGGGAAACGAGTGGAGGGAGGCGCGGCGTTAAGTATTCGGCCTGGGGTTTCGCGTTTTTAATGCTTTCCCCTTCCCGCTTGCTTTGGATTTTTGCTCTTTACTGTCCTAGATCTCCTGGGCCTGGGCCGGACTGGGCCTTTTTTTTGCGCGAGGAGGAAAGGTGGCATGTGTCGTCCCGCTTGGGACTTTTCGGTCCCGGAGCCCACGCGCATTGGACACGTTTCGAGCAGCGGTATGCCTGTGTGTGACTAGTGGTCTTCCTACCCGAACCATGGCCGGATGGCCGGGAAACTCTTATTTGCAACTAGTTGCGCCCGCACCCTATTTTTTGTTGTGACACTTCTAAGTTTCCAAAAAATGCAAACTAAAATTTTAGACATACATTGTGTTGTGTCTTGTGCATCTGTGAAGTTTCATCCAAAAATATATCAAAATGTGACCTGTGTAAAAAAGAGATGACGTACGTAAATAGTGTCACGTACTATTTACAGATCATTTGTTCTTTTTGTGTAGGCCACATTTTGACATATTTTTGAATGAAACTTCACAGATGCACAAGACACAACACAATGTATGTCTAGAATTTTAGTTTGCATTTTTTGGAAACTTGGAAGTGTCACAACAAAAATGGGGTGCGGGCGCAACTAGTTGCGGAATATCCCCTCTCCGGATGGCCCGTGTGTTCGCTCCAAGGAAAATCGCGAGTTTTGAATCCTGCCTTAGAGCATCTCCAGCCGCGTCGTCCCCAAGAGGGTATCTGAAACCGCGTCGGATTGAGCGTTTGGGGACGTATTTTATTTGTGCCGCGTTTGGAGACGTCGCTTCCCAGCCGCGTCCCCCAAACGCCTCCGCCGCCTCCCCAAACATTTAAAATACTTTTTTTGGCATTTTTATTTCAATTTCCACAAACTAATACATAATTGGGAACGTGGTTTACACGAAGACACGGTTTGGAACATGGTTTTCCACAAACTAATACATAGTTTGAACCATGGTGGACACAGATACAAAATTTTGCAAAAAAAACTAAACCTAACTAGGCCGTGCATCGAAGGTTTCCTGTGTTCGCTGCTAAGAAAGAACACTCGAGGGCACACCTAGTCACCCAAACTGGAAAATCCAGCGGGAGGATGGTGCCCTTGTTGGTTCTACCGATGAGGCGAACATCTAGAAACTTCCGTGCACG